>NC_048232.1:65961353-66025951 GCF_002007445.2 Ailuropoda melanoleuca
GAAGCTTTTTATCCGGATAAAGTCCCATAAGTTCATTTTATCTTTTGTTTCTCTTGCCTTTGGAGATGTGTTCTCTACTTGTTTTATCAATTTTTCCAGAAAAAAAGATCTGGAAAACTCCAACTATATTTATCAACTCATCTGTTCCTTTTTTGCAGTTTTTGCTTCATGTATTTTGAAGCCTTGTTATTAGGTGCATAAACATTTAGGACTGTTATATCCTCTTGATGAATTAGCTCTTTAATCAATATGAAATCTCCCTCTTTATCTGTTAATATTCTTTGATCTGAAATCTGCTTTGTCTAACAATAATATAGCCACTACCAAAAGCTTTCTTTCGGTTAGTGTTAGCATAGTATGTCTTTTTCCATTCTTTTACTTTTAATGTAGCTATGTCTTTGTATTTAAAGATTTTATTTATTTAGTTAGTTAGTTAGTTAGTTAGTTATAGTGGTGGGAGGGGGCAGAGGGAGGAGGAGAGAATCTCAAGCAGACTTCTCACTGAGTGCGGAGCCTGACACAGGGCTTGATCTCACAACCCTGAGATCAAGACCTGAGCTGAAATCCAGAGTTGTCTTTATATTTAAACTGAATTTCTTGGGGCATCTGGATGGCTCAGTCGGTTAAGCATCCAACTCTTGATTTCAGCACAGGTCTTGATCTCAGGGTCCTAGGTTCAAGCCCCACAGTGGGCTCCATGCTGGGTGTGGAGCGTACTTTAAAAAAACAAAGTGAATTTCTTACAGTTACACGTTTTAAAAAATTTTATCCAATCTGATAACCTATGCCTTTAATTGGAGTGCTTAGACTTTTTACATTTAATGTGATTGTTGATACGGTTGTGTTTAAATCTGCCATCTTGGTTTTTGTTATATATTCTACTCCTCTTTTTTTTTTTCTACTTCTGTTGGATTGACTATTTTAGGGTCCTTCTTACTTCCTTTTTTGTTTATTAGTTGTAACTTTTTTAAAAAACAGTGGTTGCTTTAGAGTTTATAGTATACATCTTTAACTTAACACAGTCTACCCTTAGGTAATATTTATTACTTCACATATAGCATAAGAAACAGAACAGTAGACTCCCTTTTCCTCCTCTCAACCACTGCTCCATTGTTGTCATGCATTTGACTTCTTTATATAATTTAAACTTCATAACACATTGTTAATATTTTTGCTTTAAAAAGTCAATTATCTTTTATTTTTATCTTATTTTTTTAAGTAAACTCTGTCCCCAGTGTGGGGCTCAAACTCATGACCCCAAGATCAAGAGTCACATGCTCTACTGATTGAACCAGGCAGGTGCCCCTCAATTATCTTTTAAAGAGATTTTAAAAATAAGAAAAAAAGTATCTCACATGTATCCTCCTATTTTCCCTTTTTGATGATCTTCACTCCTTTGTGTAGATCCAGATATCCATCTGGCATCATTTTTCTTCTGTCTGAAGGATTTCCTTCAATATTTCCTGCAATTCAAGTCTGCTGCTAATGAACTTTTTTTTTTTTTTGGCTTTTCTATGTCTGAAAAAGTCTTTATTTCATCTTAATTTTTGAAAGACATTTTTACTGGGTATAGAATTATAGGTTGACAATTTTTTTTTTCTATCAGTACTTTTAGGATCCTGACCCACTGTCTTTTGCCTTGCATTGTTTTTTTTTTTTTTAAGATTTTATTTATTAATTTTACAGAGAGAGAGAGAGGCAGCGAGAGAGGGAACACAAGCAGGGGGAGTGGGAGAGGGAGAAGCAGGCTTCCTGCTGAGCAGGAAGCCCGATGCGGAGCTCGATCCCAGCATTCTGGGATCGTGACCTGAGCTGAAGGCAGACACTTAATGACTGAGCCACCCAGGCACCCCATTTGCCTTGCACTGTTTTGGTCAAAGAGGTTTCATCCTTACATTTGTTCTTCTGTTTATCATGAGTTATTTTTTCCTCAGGCTGCTCTAAGATTTTTCTCTTTATTATTCTTTGTTAAACAAATTGATTGTGATGTGCCTTGGGGGTAGTTTTCTTTTAGTTTCTCTGTTTAAGTTTTGTTGTATTTCTTAGATCTGTGGATTTATAGTTACAGTCAAATTTAGAAAAATTACAGCCATTCTTTTTTTTTTTAAGATTTTATTTATTTATTTGACAGAGATAGAGACAGCCAGCAAGAGAGGGAACACAAGCAGGGAGAGTGAGAGAGGACGAAGCAGGCTCATAGCAGAGGAGCCTGATGTGGGGCTCGATCCCATAACACCGAGATCACGCCCTGAGCCGAAGGCAGACACTTAACTGCTGTGCCACCCATGCGCCCCGAATTACAGCCATTCTTTCTTTTTTTTTCCCCCTGTTCCCTTCCTTTCTCCTCTCTCCTTTGTGGACTCCAACTACACATATATTAGACTGCCTGAAATTGTTCTTCAGCTCACTGATTTGTTTATTTATTTTTCTGTCTTTTTCCCCCCATGTTCCATATTGAATCATTTCTATTTCTGTGTATTGAACTTCACAAATCTTCTCTTCTACTAATCCCATTCAATAGATTTTTCATCTCAGACATTTTATTTTTCAACAGCGGAAGTTCAGTTTAGATTTTTGCTTTATTTTTCATGCTCTGCTTAACATGGCCAGTATTTCTTCTACACTCTTGAACATAAGGAACAGAGTTATAATAACTGCTGTAATATTCTTGACTACTAATTCCATCATTTACACCATTTTTGGATCTGTTTCTATTAATGTTTGTATTCATTATGTGTTGTATTGTCCTGCTTTTTTGCATGGCGTGGTTGGCTGTACGACACTGTGAATTTTATCTTGTTGAGTGCTGAATATCTTTGTATTCTTGAACATCTTTCTGAGATGCAGTTAGATTACTTGAAAATAGCTCAATCCTTTTGAGGCTTGCTTTTAAGTTTTGTTAGGTGGGAACAAAATATCCTTTAGTATAGGGCTAATTTTGCCCTTTTATTGAAGCAACACCCTTCTAATTACTGATGCATTACAAGGTTGAATTACAAGATTTTCCACTCTGGCTGACTACTCCTGGTCCTACATGACCTCTGAGGATTTGCTCCTTCTGTCTTTTAGCGGAGTTCTTTCTCTGGCCTCAGGTAGTTTTCTTACACAAATGTGTTGATCAGTACTCATCTCAAGCCTTGAAAGGGAACATCTGTAGATCTCTGGAAGTCTCTTCCCGTGCACTGCTCTCCTCTCTGGTACTCTGCCCTGCAAACTCTAGCTATCATCTCTTTCTAGACTCTCAGCTCTTTAATTAAAAAAAAATCCATTAGGCTCCCCTTAGGTTCCTGCTCTCCGTACCCAGCCTGGAAGCTCTCTCTAGATAATAAACTGGGACAAACATAGGGCTCACCTCATTTGCTTCTGCTCTTTCAGGGATCACTGTTCTCTGCTGCCTGATGTCCAAAACCTGAAAACAGGTTTTTCGTATATTTTGTCCATTTTTTTCGTTGTTTCAGGCAGAGGAGTTAGTCTGGTTCTTATTACTGCATATTGGCTAAGAGCTAAAGTCTAAAACACCAAGGCAGCTTAACTTTTCTGAAGTATAATTTATAAAATTGTAACTGGATTAAGCCCTTATTTTTTTTTAAAGATCTGTTTATTTATTTGAGAGAGAGAGAGACAGCATGAGCGGGAGGGGCAGAGAGAGAGGGAGAGAGAATCTGAAGCAAACTCTGTGCTGAGCGTGGAGTCTGATGTGAGGCCTGATCCCAGGACCCTGAGATCCGGACCTGAGCAGAAACCAAGAGTCAGTCATTTAACCAACTGCACCACCTAGGCATCCCAAGCCCTTATTTATTTCTTTTTAAGATTTTATTTATTTATTTGACAGAAAGAGCAAGAGAGCACAAGCAGGAGGAAAGGAGAGGGAGAGGGAGAAGCAGGCTCCCTGCTGAGCAGGGAGCCCCATGCGGGGCTCAATCCCACGACCCTAGGATCATGACCTGAGCCAAAGGCAGCCGCTTAACTGACTGAGCCACCCAGGCATCCCCCAAGCCCTTATTTTTATATAAAAATTTCATAGAAATGACATGTTAGAAGGTTTTTTTTTAAGATTTTGTTAATTGAATGAGAGAGAGAGAGAGCATGTGTGGGGGAGGGGCAGATGGAGAGCGAGGAGCAGGCTCCCTGCTGAGCAGGAAGCCCAAGGGAGACAGAGGGTGATCCCAGGACTCTGGGACCATGATCTGAGCTGAAGGCAGACACTTAACTGACTGAGCGACCCAGGTGCCCCTGGAAGTTTGTTAATAAAGCTAGAAGTATGGTTAGATTTAGTAGATTAAAAATCCTGGAAAAACAAATTAGTTTTCTTATTGGCAACTCAAACTAAGACATGTGAAAAATAATTTAAAATATAAGCATCTAAACTTTGTAACTTTATTCAATAACTCTATTTTAGTAATTTGTACCTTTTAGTAAATGGGTAAATCCTCACTATAACTTTCTTTATAATTTATGATACCTATATATGTATTTGCCTATCTTATATTTTTTATGTTTATGCTGTGCTTTGATTCATCTTTGTATTCTCATGTCTTATAGATGGTCAATATATGTATTGGGGCACCTGGGTGGCACAGTTGATTAAGCATCCAGCTCCTGGTTTCCGCTCAGGTTGTGATCTCAGGGGTGTGAGATTGAGCCCTGCCTTGGGCTCTGTGGTCGGCGTGGAGTCGGCTTGAGATTCTCTCTCCCTTTCCCTCTGCCCCTCCTGCTTGTGCTCTTTCTCTCACTCTCAAATAAATAAATAAATCTTTTAAAAAATGTATTGAAGGAATGAGTCATTATAGAATTATGTTAAGACAGGTTAATTTTAATTTTGTGATAGAAGAATAATAATATAAATATAATAACATTTATTCATGTAATGTGCATTTTATTTATAAGAGAATATACTAGATACATAGTACTTCACAAAAAACTTATTATCTTACGAAATATCTGTGTGCTACTCTTATACCATGTCCAACATGACTAGTAAAATTTTACTTTATAGAAAAAATGAATTTAATATTAATAAATATTAAAATGCTTTTTGAGTGACAGATTTGAATAATGTATTTTCAGGAATAAACTTACACCAACTCCAAGAATGACAGCAACACATTTAAAGAGGAATCCTGGAATTCTGGCCTAATATAATCTAATAAAAAGACAAATCATCTCAACAGAAAAATGATTTCTATACAAGAAAAATAATCACAGTTCTTCCTAACTCTATTTAAGCCCAGTAGAATAACATGTATATTGAGAAACATTTCTAATTGTATTCATTTATCTTATGTGATTGTTTACTAGTTGTTTACAATAACATCTGGTTAATTCAGTTGAATCTTGTTACACGTTGACAACTGTTTTGTTTATTGTTAGGTGGATGGTATACCTAAGACCTAAGCATGGAAACTGATACATTTGTCTCCATTTCCACTGTCTATCAAGCTCTGTTATTTACTGTTTAGTATCAAACTTGATATTAAATATCAAGTTCCTGAAATTTAGTAGGATTCACTCATTCCAGTTTTGTATTGTCACCCCACTAACAAGGACGGTTTTATATTATTTGACTTCTGAAGCCAGTTCTTGGCACCATCTAAGTTGAAGTTGTAGGTATTTGAGATGAAAGAGCATAGACTCTTTGAGTTAGAACACATACCCTAATATGTTCTTGAAACAGTCTTCCTGCTTTTTTAGATAGGCACCTTTGGGAAAGTATGTGATATTTTAGCTTTTAAAGGGTTGCAGTGAGTGGGAGTTTGAGTTTCATGGAGAGAGAAGGCTGGACAAGGAGAAGATAGCATAATTGACAGGTGGGAGTCTGCATCTGAGCAGCTGGTTGGTTTAATTTTAGAACATTCGTCCTTGACTGTGCCACTTCAAGTGGAGCACCTACTTGTCTTGAGAAGTGTGTCTGTTTTTTGGGCAGGACCAAAATCCTTTTTGCTTACACTCTGGAGCATTAGGCACCCTGTTTCATCAGATAGCCCACCTTTTAAAGTGGGAGAGTCTTATCTACTCAACTAGTCCTTCTAAGATAGGACAATATAATCTAATAAAGCTTTCAATGGAGCAAGCTGAGGAATGCAGTGCACTCAAGTGACTTACTTGTACGATAATAACCTCGATTTGGAAGTACACAAAAGCCTCTTTGCATGTTTCAAGGGCATATTTACAGTTCTAAAGTGATGAAAGGCTGCTTCTTAAATATCTTCAGGGGCAAGGGAAGTGACAGAACTGCAAGGAGGGACAAGAAACTAGACAGAAGACCAAAATAAAAATAAAGATTGGGGCTAAAAATAAAATATCAAAATTCTCCAATACATTTGGCATTTTAGCCTTTCCTTTTCTCTTAGTACTTGGAGTTATAGGATTTGAGTGTCAGAAAAGTCCTTGCCAATCAATGATCTAGTCCAATTAGAGGAAACCAAGGCACAGGGTACTTAAAGTGACTTGCCAAAGGTCAACTGACAGGTTTGTGACAGAGCTATGACCAGAACCCAGTTTCCTGACTTCCAATCTAATGATTTTTCTACTATATCCCACTCTATAGTTGTTTGGTAACTAGCCATTCCTGGATTAAAGTTAAATTAAAAATGTAAGATTAAAGAAAATATAACATATGATTTATCACACCTCCACTCAAGCTAATAATGGATAGGACTAAAGTGCCTTCTTTTATTCTAGTAATGGATGTGACTAACTGTGTCCTTGACAAAAGTAATGATACCTGCTTCCAATTGGCTCATAGGGATGCAATGAAGATTTTTTAAAAGGCATCAGATGTAGAAATGCCTTGAAAAATCACCACTCTTTTTAAATACAATGGATTAACAGCTTTTTACTGGGGACCTGCCTTGATTTTGCGAATCTGCCTTCTTTGAGCCCTATCAGTGAATGCAGCCCAGTGGCTAGGATTCACTGATGGGCCTCTCAGATGCTGATTGTCTGTCTACCTGGGTAACTACCCAATATTGATCACCTGTGTTTCTTATCCACAGGCTTGCTTGGCCCACAGTTCAGAACACCGTCTACTTCATCCTGGATCACCAATACCTTCTGTTTGCCTGACCTATGCTGGAAATTGCATGCATAATCTCTCTGCTTTCACTGCCCATCACTTCCAACTCTTGCTCCCTCTCTTTGTACTCATCTTTATACTCCAATCATACTGAACTCCTTTCTGTTCCTAGAAAGCTCCTTGGTCTCTCTCCCTTCCTGGCCTTTGCCCATGCTACTCTCCCTGGTCAGGAATACTTTTCACACCTCTTTGTCATTGACACACACTCCTCCCCTCCCTTACTTGGCCCACTCTTACATATCTTTTAGGTGTCATCTTAAATGTCACTTTATTGAGGAAGCTTTCTTCATCATTCTTCTCCACTGCAAGCCTAGATGAGATGTTCTTCCCATCGGCTACTTCAAGCACCTATTATTTCTTTCAGACTTAGAACGTGCCATGTCTATTTTAATTGCTTGTATTACTTTCTAGACTGTCAGCTCCGTGTGCAGAGGGCCTTGTCTGATTGCCCACTGCTGTATAGCCAATGTTGGACACATATGAGGTTAACATGTTCGTCAAAAGCTCATACTCATGCTTAATAATGACTTACATATGAACCACCTGTATTTTTATTTATCTTATTTCATCCTTACAGTAAAACTATAGCATAGTGTTATTCATTCTTATTTTTCAGATACAGAAACTCTGAGATGTTCATTGACTTGTCCACAGTCACCTAGTTAGTAAGTGGCAGAGCTAGTATTTGAACACAGGTTCTTGGAATCCAAGTTCAGGATTATTACCATTATATCACAGCTAACTTGGTTTGGTTATAGAATGATTAAAGGTCTTAATCAGGTGATCAGAGCTTTGCTTCAGGAGAAAAAAAATCTCACAAAGAGAAGAGCCTGAACCATGGTGGAAGCAGTGAGGGCAGTGTGGGCAGAACAGTCACATGTGAGAGGCAAATAAATAAATATCAGAACAAACACTAAGAACTAAAGGCTAAGCCTTAGGGGCCACTCATAGTTAGAGGTCAGAAGGGAAGAGACGAGACAGAAATAATACCTAAAAAAGGATCAGTGCGAAATGTAGGAAAGTAATGAAAATTCATTGTTACAGGAGCCAAAGGAAGTGAGAATGCAAAGAAAGAAAATGTAATTAATAATGGCAAATGCCATTGAGGAGGCAAGAAAGAAGATGAAAAATTTGGGGGTTTGGCTGGCTCACAGAAGACTTTTGAGAGCCTACTTGGAATAAAGGACAGTTTGTAGAGCTTTCAAGAAAGAATAGGGGACAAGGAAATGGAAGCAAGAAAGAAGTGATTGAAGAATTTTGGCAGTTTGTTTATTCATTCATCAGTTGCTCGACATTTGGGTTATTTGCAGATTTGGGCTATTACGAATGAAAGTGCTATGGACATTCACACAGAAGTCATTGTGAGAACATGAGTTATTTCTTATGGGTACTTAGGAGAGGAATTGCCAGGTGGTATGGTAAGAGCATGTTTAACTTTATAAGCAACTGCAAGACTGTTTTCTAAAGTAATCGCACTATTTTGCATCTCTACTAGCCATGTATGATGAAAGTGTTAGTTGTTGTACATCCTCATCAACACTTGGTATTGTCAGTCTACTTAATTTTAGGCTTCATAGTGAACGTAAGCAGTATCTCATTGTGGTTTTAATGTGCAGTTCCCTGTTGATTACTGGTGTTGAACATCTTTTATCTGCTTATTTGACATACATCTTTGGTGAAGTGTCTGTTTAAATCTTTTGCCCATATTTTTTTCTTGCTGTTTTTCTTCTTGTTCAGTTATAAGTGTTCTTTATAAATTCTGATAAGTAAATATATATTTAGAGATATGATTTGCAAATATTTTTTCCCAGTCTGTGGCTTGTCTTTTCATTTTCTTAATAGTGTCTTAAAAGCAAGAGTTTTAAACTTTATGAAATTCGGTTTATCAATATTTTCCTTTTACGGTATGTGTTTTTTGTGTGCCATCTAAGAAATGTTTGCTTTGCTCAAGGTCAAAAATATTTTCTTCTCTGTTTTCTTCTAGAAATTTTATAGTTTCAACTCTTACATTTAGGTGTATAGTCCACTTCAAGTTAATTTTTCTGTATGATGTGAACTGAGTGTTGAGGTCCCTTTTGTTTTTCTTTTTTGCAAATGTGTGTCCAATTATTCCAGTATCATTTGTTGAAAAGACTATCTTTTCTTCATTGAATCACCTTGACAACTCCGTTATATTTCTGTCTTCAACATGTTTGTAGAACATGTGAAATATATTTATAATAGCTGCTTTAAAGCCTTTATCTCCTTATTCTACCAGTTATGTTATTTCTGGGTGTGTTTCTATTAACTGATCTTTCTTCTAGTCAGGAGAGATATTTTCAGGCCTGTTAATTTTTTACTGAACATCAGACATTTTGAATTTTATGTTGTTGCTTGGTGGATTTTGATGCATTTCTCTAAGAAGGATTAGACTTTGTTATGACATGCAGTTAATTTACTTGGGGTCAGTTTAATATTTTTGAGGTTGATTGAAATTTTTGTTAGGGTGAATTCAGTCTAGCCCTTATTCTAGGGCTAATTTAATCCCACTACTAAGGCCATCTGAGGACTTTGCATAGTGCCTGTGAATTATGAGGACTTCTCACTTCGGATGGTAGGAACATGAGCTATTATTCCCTGCCCTGTGGGAATACTAGGAATTGTTCAGCTAGCTATTACTTTCTGGAGGTTCTTTCCCCAGTCTCAGAGTTTTAGCTCACACATACGCACCTCAGTATTCTGCCAACGATTTGAGAGATCTTTCTACAGATCTCCGGATTTCTCTCTTTTTATGCTGCACCCTCTACTCCAGTATTCTGCCCCACAAATCCTAGCTCCTTTGGCCTCTTTCAGCACTCATCTCTTATCTCCTCGACTCCGTGAGACCACCGGACTCTGGTTCCCCTTCCCGTGCTGTGGCTTGGAGATGCCCCATTAGTAAGCTGGGCAATCACAGGGCTTACCATGTTTGTTTTTCCTCTCTCAGAAATCAGTCTTACGCTGCCTGTTGTCCCGTGTCTGAAACAATTGTATCAGATGTTTTTTTCTGGTTTTCTAGGTTTTTTTTTAATGTGGGAAGGCAATTGTCATAGCAATTTATCCTTCATGAGCAGAAGCAGAAATCTCATTTCAAACTGATAACTTCTAAGATGTTGTAACCTCTGAAGTGTCAGAATGAGAGAAAAGGAAAAACTATTCTGATTTTAAGGAGATCAGTCTGAATAGTTAAATATAATTACTCTTTCTTTCTTATTCCTTCTCTACTCATGTCCCCTTCCTTCCTAAAGGGTAGAGGATCCTACTTGAGATTTTTCACTTGAGCAAGTGAAACTTGAAAATGAAATTGCTTCTGATATAATTTGTTGCATTTGGAGGTGTACTTAGTATTTAAGTAGCAAAAACTATAGTGTTGCAGATATCCTTTTTTGTCCAAAATAGATGAAATTACAACAGCTCTGGGTGGCTGTTTCACTTACTGAATTAAAAGGTCCTAGGATTTCACTTCGTTCCTGCTATCATTCAGTATGATCAGAACAAAGCTACTACACTCTTCTATGCTTCAGTCACTTAACTGTAATATCAAGGTAATTTAATGCATAATGTGAAATTATGCATGTAGTAAAAGTGAATTTTCCTGCAGCAGGACAATAGAGATATTCCTTTAAATGAAGTGTACTGACGAGTCATCCTTGGATCTCCAGTTTACTTATAAAAATCTAGTCAAATTAGAAAAAAAGATAAATTGCTAATATCCAATTGTTGTTAATATCCAGAAATTCTCTGGGTCTGCCTAACTATATCTACATTTCTATAAACACGTAGTTCTTTTCTTTTATCAAGAGTAAGACAACTCTTAAACCTTAACAAGACCAAATGCGAATGAAATTACCCATTGGGGCAAAAGTTTCAGCCATTTTCTTTTCACATTGAAGGCCTTAAAATGTTTTTATCCTCTTCTGTTTATTCCCTCAATTAATCTTCCTTATTAAAATGCATGTATATATGTATTAAAAATAAACACTTTGTTAAAATATTATAATAATGTTAAAAAAACACCACTTTTCCTAGGTGGATGCCATAGAAAACCACAGTTGGCAATTAGTTTGACTAGCTTTCTTGTTGAACATGTGTGTGCCTATTGGGGGATTTCCATAATGCAAACCTACACTAGAATGTGCTTTCAACTTTTTATTCAAGACAACCAAAATGTCCTGATTAAGGTTTAAAAAAATATATCAAACTTTAAACACTGTTACCCTGGTGGGGAGATCCTGGCTACCAAACAAATAGACTTCAAAGGGACCTCCCAACTTTCTATAAACCACAGACAAACGTTTGCTATTACTGTAGTACTTGGGTAGCCTAGGGCCACTTTGTCCTTCACTTGTCTGGAGACCTTGAAGATAGGATTAATCACTACCATGAAAGGTTTTTTTTCCAGTTGAGATGAATTTCATATACCTTTTCCCATTAAGTTCTAGTTTGACACATAAAGATTAGTTTTAAGAGTTAAATTAAGGAAGAGAACTGAAAGCTGGATGAGAAAGAGAGGCTTGCAGAAATAAAGACCAGTAGGGGCGCCTGGGTGGCACAGTGGTTAAGCATCTGCCTTCGGCTCAGGGTGTGATCCCAGCAATCTGATCCCAGCAATGTGATCCCAGCAATGTGATCCCAGCAATCTGGGTTCGAGCCCCACATCAGGCTCCTCCGCTGCGAGCCTACTTCTTCCTCTCCCACTCCCCCTGCTTGTGTTCCCTCTCTCGCTGGCTGTCTCTATCTCTGTCAAATAAATAAATAAAATCTTAAAAAAAAAAAAAAGAATTAAAGACCAGTAACTGGCTTAAAAAGCAAAACACCTCATATATTATTTTCTCTACATTGATCTATATGAAGTGAATTACAATCAGTTCAACTAAAAGACTGGTGGCTTAATTTATATAATTCATTAAATAGAAAACAATAAATTCTTTAAAATTAGTCTATGTTTCCTTCTGCTCCAGAGTAGAGGTTATTTAGAGAAAAGCTAGAAATACAGAATTTTTCAGAATGTTTAAATCACTGGGCTTTCAGAGCAAAAAGCTCACTATAGAAATTCTGACATCTAAGGAAAAACAGGCCAACAAATTCAATCTCATTTCAGTTACTGAGAATTTCTTTCTTATTTGTTAGAGAAGAAAAAGGCATTTTCAACCTGATACATTGCAAGCTTGCTAATATAAATTCTAATTGTGTCTCTTATCATCAGTGTCATTTTTGTTTCTAAAATCCCAGGTCTCTGTTACATTAAGCCTTTTAATAAAAGAATCATTTATTAATTCAACCATTACTTATCCGAGGAAACACTGTGTCAGGCATTGTGCTAGGTACTCTGGACACAAAACTGAATAAGAAAATCAAAAATGCATAGGATGTCAATTGTCCCCTAATTCTTGAAAATTGAGCTCTGTCAGAAGTGGTGCTAAAAGACACCTCAAAATATTTTTAGAAATCAGAAGAGAACATAAGGCCATTTAACCCAAATTTCTCCTTGCAGGACATTTCCTCTGGAAGAGCTGATAACCCATCCATTCTCTGCTAGTTCGCACACCCTCATGGGGCAGCATGTTTCATTTTTTTAAATTGTTCTAATTATTAAAAAGTTCCTCTGTGTTAAGCTAGGATCTGTCCTCTGTAACTTCTAATATTGGTCTTGGACCTATACAAAAATAATCCTATTTTATCTTCAATAAGGAAGTCCTTCAAATATTTAAAGCCAGCCACCAACTTAACTTTCATTCTCCAGGTAAAATATTTGCAGTGCCTCATATCATATATTTTCTAAACTATGGCTGAGTAGCAAATGACCTCAGTTTTATATATATGTGTAAGATACTGATGACAATATTTTCCAGACATTTTCCTTCCACAAGATGTCAGACAAACTCTTAATTTCTGAGCATTCCTCTTTCTAATTTTATTTTATTTAATCCAAACGTATTTCAAAGTTTTTTCTGTAACCTAAGCATATTCAGATTTTTAAAAATTTATAATACGTAAGTATTATATGGAAGTATATTGTAAAATACAGCAGTTTGGGAAGAAATGGGGTTGATAAGTGGAGACAATGGTATGAGAGGAAATAAATGAATTCTGTGTAAGAATATCATTCATGTAACCTCTTGAGCACCCATTTCCAATCATGGTTAAACAGGGAGGCAAGATTGCAGTTCCAATGTCATTGTTTTTGGAGGCGGTCCGGAAGGGGAAGAAAGAATCACTTTTACATCTGAACAGAATGTCAAGATATCTGCATTTTCCATAGCATCTGTCATTGTATTATTTAGTTCATGAAAAAAATAATATTTCCAGTTACACACCAACTAAACTAACAGGCAAACTGACAGGTAAGGCTAAGGTTACAAAGGGGCCTGGGAGAGGCTGCAGCAGTCTAAAGATTCAGTAGTTCCTAACAAAGGAGAATCCATTCTCCTCATCATCAGAGAGAGAGGAAGAGGGAGAAGCAATTGAAATGATGCAGGTGACTGGCTGGAAACTGACCAGGGGATTAAAATGGCCTTTAAGAACAGTACCAGGGGCCAGCTCCATAGGTAATATATCCTCTCAATTGCACTCACATTACCTCTAGACCATCTAGAAGTAGCTAAATGCTTTATCAAGTGGACTTTTTAAAAAGGAGAATTAAAAAGGAGCAGAAATAATTTATCACTGAACTTTTGACCATGAATTTCCATGTGCACCTGGGGCATGTTTTATAAAGTTCTAGGAAAACAGGTGTGTGTGAGTTCTGCTTACAGCATTGCAAATTGATAATCTTTTAAATATAACTCCTTAACTTGAGCAGGACCTCAAGAGAGATTTTTTACAAGCATATTATTTTAAGGTCATTAACAACAAATCTGCCACACAAAATCACAGAGAGTATATGTTCTTAACAAAAGAATGAAGGCAAGTCCAAATAGGGAATCCAGACAAGAGCCAGGAACCCAACTGCTTGCTTACTCTGAGTTTGCTACTGAGCAACCTCTTACTAGGATCACTTGGAAATTCCTCCGTGAGTCTGAAATACCAACGAGGTGTAGGTGGATACATATTTTTTCAGTTTGGTAAGAAATTTTACTTTAAACTCATACTTGTGTCTTACTGTAATATTGCCATCTAAAAATATCTTTAAAAATTTAGTTCCTTATCTTGTACTTGACATAATATAGTTTAAAAAGAATCTGTAGAGTCACGGTAGATAGGTAGGACTAAATATGGAATGGAGAGACATGAAGTGCCCTTCCTACATCTGATTTGTTCATTTTTCCTCCAATTCCTTCCAGTCTCTTTTTGCCTATGAAGATGACTCGGCTACTGCTTTAATAACAAGTATATAATTCTTTATATTCATTTTATCTACTATTAAATGACCAAGGTTGATGTTCTCTATCTGTCCAAAAGCACTAAACAAAAATACAGACCTTCAGGGCTCTTGGAAACACTGACAGTTGGCCAGGGTTAATATGCGAAGTTCCTAACTCACAAATGCTTTGTGCTCTACCTGTTTTAGGAAGTCATTCCCTATGCTTTAGAATGCATTTTGTCTATTTTTCCATACTACTCTATCCCCAAAGCTTGGTATAGTGCTAGACACATAGTAGGAACCCGCTTATTTGGCTGAATGACTAGATAAACTGGCCCCAAAGCCCACTTCGCTAATAATGTAATTGAATTATAGTATTATTAATAATTAGTATTAATATAGTACTTAGCCACTTATAAAACACATCTTACTCTTTCTCACATTGATTCAATTTACAAATGAAGAATCTGAGACCCCTAACTAAAAGAGAGAAGCTATTGTGAGGTTCGAGTGCGAGATAAGGGATCTTGAACTGAAGTGGTGACAGTGCAGGTGAGAGCTAACTTAGAGACAGAACCATCAGAGCCTGGTGAGGGGCCAGACGTGGAACTCCAACTCCTATGCTTGTGCTGCCCCATTTCATCTGGTGATTTTATAAACTACACATAAAATGTCATCTCTGAGTACAAAATAACGACTCAGGGAGTAGGGACTCATTTCTTTTCCCCACTGCCTCCCTTTTCTTTAACAATTAAGTGACTTCCTTTTGCTCAGTGGTTAAGAAGAGGGACCACTCACTTTGCCAAAAATGAGATCTCCCCCCAAAGATTACACCAAAACTGGGGGCTCCTGCCCAGCTAGTTGGAAGACTGATGTGACTAGCTAAGCAGTGCTCATTCCAGGATCTGTGCTATTGGAGTAGTTTGGAGGGAAAGGATTTTCTTAGTCATTGACTCACTCGATGGCATAATCTGTGTGTTCAGAGGTGAGTGAGACACTAGAGTCATGAAACAAACCTTTAAATTTGTACACGATCACTCAGACTTTGCTGACCCATTTCATGGGATGAGAAACGCAAGGGAACTCTCTTTGTCTCTTGGATACATCCAGTTTTTAAGAAAGTCTTTCTTTGGTCATGTTCTTGCCTTCTGAAAGCATCAGAGTCCATTTAATCCCTCTTCAAACATCTGAAGAATGCTAGCAATTCCTGAACATCCATAAATCCTCTCTCATAAGCAAAATATCCTAAGTTAATTGTACATTATATAATGAGATTTCTAATTGCTCTCACCAGTTCTGCTTGGCTTTCTCTAAACAGGAATATCTTGACCTGAACATAATATTCTAGCTATGCTTTGATGACGAACACAGTAGAAGGACTAGTCTCTCCTTTGTTTGAAACATTATTCTATAAATGTAGCCTAAGGTTGCATTAGCTTTTATGGCAGTCATGATATATTGTTGACTCACACTGAGATTACAGACAACTGAAACCCTGAGGTCTTTTTCACATAAACGGTTGATAAGTTACACCTCTCTGGTGGTAGTACAGTTGATTTTTTGAAAACAGGAATTTACATTTATCACTATTAAGTTTAATCATAAATTTTGCCCAAGAATTTTTCACACTGCTCCCTGACTTTTCTTTCATAAACAGTTCTGATTAGGCTAATCCTACCCAGAAGAGCTATTGATTGGTCTCCACTTACCTACAGGGTCAAGTCCAAAATATACACTAGATCATGTATAGTCTGACCTGATCCTCCAGGGCCAGCCTCATCTTTCCCCCATCCCTCACCCTTCCTCACTCCCCACCATACCATAGGCTCTAATGATTCTGAGGGTTGGCTTTCCTTATACATGTGCACTTTCCATGGAATTCCCATCTCCATCTTTCTATTATTATTCATCCTTTAAAAGAAAGCAATTCAGAAGTCTCAGTTGGGGGAGCCTGGGTGGGTCAATGGGTTAAGTATCGGCCTTCCGGCCTTCCGCTCAGGTCATGATCCCAGCATCCTGGGATTGAGTCCTGCATTGGGCTCCCTGCTCCTCAGGGAGCCTGTTTCTCCCTCTGCCCCTCCCCACTGCTCATGCTCTCTCTCTCTCTTCTGCTCCTTCTCAAATAAATAAGATCTTTAAAAAAAAAGATGATTTATTTATTTGAGAGAGAAATAGTGAGAGAGTATGAGTGGGACGGGAGTGGGGGAGTGTCTGCAGAGGGAGAAGGAGGCTCCCTGCTGAGCAAGAGGCCTATACTATGCGGGAATCAATCCCAGGACCCCGGGATCATGATCTGAGCCAAAGGCAGACACCCAACCAACTAAGCCATCCAGGCATCCCAAATAAATAAAATCTTAAAAAAAAAAAGAAGTCTCAATTGGACTGTAAACTCCTTAAGGCAGGAATATACTACAATGAATTTCAGGCAACTGGAAAGAGACGTAGCTTCCAAATTTTATTTTTAAAAGTATTTTTGTCTGTTTTGTCAAAGGAAATAATACTTAAACATCTGTCTTCAAAGCTAGTTTCTCTTCCCAACTCTAGAAATGCAGGTTACTTGAAAGCAATTCTTAGGGAGAGGGAGTAACAAGCTTTTCAGTTTTTCTAAGTGAACCAAGTAGCTACATAAGCTTGTCCAGAGGCAGTGCCGGGATGTGACTGTTTCCTCGAATCATGAAACAACCACCCCTGACCCCAACATAGCATTGTGAGAAGAAGCCCAGCTGGAAGCACTGCAGATGCATAATCAGGAGGCCCTCTGTGCAATCATTTCCAATGATACTGATGAAAAATTAAACAAAATCCCCCCAGTTAACCTTCCATGCACCCTTCACTGTCTTTTGAGAGGTGGTGATAGATTCGTACCTTTCCATTTGTGCCAGGCCTTCACAGATTAGGAACAGAGCCTGTGTTTTGGGTTTGCAAAGACACGGAACCTATGACATTGTCCTTGCTGAGAAACTTTACTGATCAACTGCCTTAGGATCTGTCATCCTAAATGGTAACTTAGGGCACCCGGAGCAAGTCATCTCCCAGACTGTTTAGTGTATCTGCATACCAGAGAATCTGCATACAAACACTGCAAGCCACAAAAAGCAATAAATAGTTATCATTGATAATATTAACAACAATAATGGTTCAGGGTTCATTTATTTAAAAATATCTATTTAATACGTCAGGCAACATTTTAGATGCTAAGACAGTATGTCTCAAAGGGCAGTCTGAACTACTTTAAGGGGCTCACAGAACAATGTGATAAGTGCTACGACAGAGGTGACCATGTGCTATGGGTGCACCTGTGTGACACACATGTGTAGTGCACCTAACCCAGAATCCTAGGAAGAGGTGAAGTTTAAGCAGCCCTTAAGGATGAATAATCTATCCATCAACCCACCCATCCAAAAAATATTTGACTGACCACTCAGCTAAGTAAATGAAGTAGGACTGGGGGAAGGGAACAGAAGAGAAGAGCGCCCGGCATTCTGGGTTAGCCTGTGATGCCATTCACAAGTTTTTATTTTCTCAGTGAGGTAGGACGCAAGCTCTTTAGCTGAAAGCAAGAGGAAGTGGGGTGGTGGTGAGGAGGGGTCTCAGGGAGAGGAGAGATGTTCTGAAAGTCTCACTACAGGAATGAAAGAGGGCTGAAGAACAAAGGATTTCCAGGGAAGTTTGAAGGCCAGATTAGACTGGAAAACATAAATTCGCAGTGGCGTCTCTCAGCAAAATTGTGTTTCTAATTTTTCCCAGCAGAGTTCAGCTGTCTAGCTGAAGGAGCAAGAAGGTGAACAGTAGAAATAGAATGTGATGGGAACACAAGGGGGCAATGGAGTTGAGAAAAGCGATAGAAGATTCCAGAGAGGAAAATAATGGGGGCAGGCTCGGTGTCATGTTCATTTTCACAGACAGGTTCGTACTTTGAGCCAGAGAAGAGACAAAACAAGTGGTCTGATGTGACAGAACTAGATGCTTTGGGGAAAGAAATGAAAATTTGAAAGAAAAATGGCCATAAATAACATACAGGAATTAATAGCGCAGGTGGGGAGAAAAGGAGTTGGGGAGAGGGAGTTGACAGTCACCTTGAGATTTTTTGGTTTTTTGTTTTTGCAAACTATACCTCCTCACTACACTCCACCCAAAGGAACTCCAGTGGGCTTACATTCTCCTGAACTTTGATAATCATCATGGAGGAAGCTGCTGTTACAAAGGGGTGAGTGTTGCACCCCTTTGGTGGGAAACAACAAAGATGAGCGTTCTTGGGGAGTGAGGTGCCTGATTCTTCTAATAGATCATTGGTTTGAAATGTCCTCCACTGACCTTTGCTTTCATATGGAGATAGGGCCAGAAATCATATGAGAGAAATATAGCATCGATTACAAGAGGGACTGATGGAAAACCTCACAGACCTTCAAAGAGTCAGATTGGCTGGAATAAAAGGAAACAATCGTCCTTAACGGAGATTAAACAGTATAAGAGAGTGACTACATTTTCTCCAATCTAATTTTAAATGTAGAAGCCCTTTTCAGCGGCAGCCAAAAGATACAGTGTTAGCCCAAATGAACATGATGTCACGTAGAAAGCATGTGAATATTTTTCACAATTATTTTATTGTTTTAGGAACTGTAATTATAAAGTGTAAAGTAACATCAGCAAACACAGCTGATGCCTGAAAGGGCTTCTGTTTCTCTATCATTTGCAGGAAGGTTAAGAAGAGAAGAGAAAAATGATGTAGAAAGAGGATCAGTGTTTTGTTTTTGTTTGTTCCTCAAGGCAAACCATCCAGGAAAAGAGCTTGTTCCTTAGAGATATAGAAAGATGTATCCAAAAAGCCTGGCATAGAAACTGGCACATTCTGTCATAATCTCCAAATGTTGGCTGTTTCTTTACCTCCTTGGCAAAATAATTAAGCATTAATACAGTGATCATTAATTAAAATATTAATAACACATTTTAAAAATTGCGACAGTGTAAACACATGTACTTAAATGGGATTTACTGTATAGCTCTTTTGCCTTAGGTAGTTGCTGTCCATCACATTCTTTTTTTTTTAAGATTTTATTTATTCATTCAACAGAGAGAGACAGACAGCCAGCAAGCGAGAGAGGGAACACAGCAGGGGAAGTGGGAGAGGAAGAAGCAGGCTCCCAGCGGAGGAGCCTGATGTGGGGCTCGATCCCAGAACACCGGTATCACACCCTGAGCTGAAGGCAGACGCTTAACGACTGAGCCACCCAGGCGCCCCCCTCCATCACATTCTGCAAATCAAATTTCACAACACACAAAGCAGGAAAAAACGTGTACAATGCTACATTTTAATTTCCAATATTGTGAAGGCCCAGGGGCACTCAAAAAATAATTTTTTATAATCATTCCCAAAAATTTCTCCTGCAGCTGCAATTTTGAGTCAGAAAAGGGTGAAGAGTAGGATAGGTCAAGATGAAATGGAACACGAAGCCCTTAAAATCTGAAGGTCACTAAAATCAACTTTTCCTTTCATTACTCTTCCCTCTCCCTTTTCCATCCTCATTCAGTATCCAGTCAGCACTTTCCCTTCTCCCTATGCATGCTAGTCTTTTGATAACCTACAGTTGCAGCTCCTGTGCCTTCCCTCACACTTGTCATCTTATTATATTTTTTAATTATCTAATTTATTAATTTGCCTTTTTGTTATTTGAATTATAAATTCATTGACTCTGAAACAGTATGAAGTTCTTCCTAAAGTTGTCTAGCAAAGACACATTTCTCATAATATTTTTATTGTTGTCTTATTAACAAATTTTAAACTATTGATACCTACAACTTAAATGCACTGTTTATGTGACACTTGTCATTTTAAATATTTTATTTATTTGTCAGAGAGAGCACGAGCGCACAAGCAGGGGGAGCAGCAGGCAGAGGCAGAGGGAGAAGCAGGCTCCCCTCCGAGGAGGGAGTCCAATGCCGGGCCCAGGCCCAGGACCCTGGGATCATGATCTGAGCTGAAGGCAGACGCTTAACCGACTGAGCCACCCAGGCATCCCACACTTGTCGTTTTAGAATTTGCACTGGCCATCTGACTGTGGGAAGTCAATGTTATTTGATGCATGCTGTTTTTTAATTAAACAAACATTGGACCCCCAGACTGGCAAGACTGGTTTTCATATAAGCCTTGGGATTTGCAAGAGTGTTTTTTTAGTGATGGCAGCATCACTAGACTGAGTTTGATCCTCGCTGGACTCAGTTCTTGGACTTTCCTCTTTTCCATCCACATCCACTCCCTGATAATCTCATCCAGTTTCATGGTTTTCAGTATCACCTCTACACTGATGACTCCCAAATTTATATCTGCAGTCCACACCTCTCCTCTGAACTCTAAACTCACAGATCCAGCTGCCTACTCAGTATCTCCACTTGGATGTCTCATAGGTAACTCATACTTAACATGTCCAGAAATGAGCTCCTGGCATTCCTCTCCGAATCTGCATCCTAGAGTCTTCTCCACCTCAGTAAATGGCCGTTTTATTCTTCCAGGTGATCAGACTAAAAGCATCCTTACTTCTCTCTTTCTCTCACACACTACATCCCACCTGTCAGCAGATGCTGATGGCTCTATACACAGAATTGATCTAGAACTTAAATACCTCTCACATTTCCATTGCCCCTCTTGGTCCATGCACTGTCAGATCTAGCTGGAATTATCACAGTAGCATTCTAGCCAGTCTCCCAGCTTCCCTCTTTGGTCTTTTCTTAACACATAAGCAAAAGTGATCCTTTGAAAAATAAATTGATCATTTCTTCCCTCTGCTTAAAACCTCCAATGGCTTCCAATCTCATCCAGAGTAAAAACCTATGATCTTATAATAACAACTTATAATACTTTATAGTCCAAATTGGGACAACTTGGAGAATGAAAGGGATGCTAAAAATAATTAACAGGCTTTAACTGATCTAGGTGTAAATTTGGGCCCTCCCGACACCTACTCTGAGGCCCCACACTCTAAATATGTCTCTGACCTCTGACCTCATGTACTATGCTGTACCTCCACCCCTCTGCTGCATCGCTGGCCTCCTCACTGTCCTGGGGGTGTCAGGCACACTTCCTTGGGGCCCTTGCTCTTTCCCTATATGTCCACTGCTCACTTCTGCTTTCCTTCAAGTCCTTATTCAAAAGCCTCAGCGAGGCTTTCCCTGGGAGTTCTTTCTAAACTTAAAACCTCCTCCCCACTTTCTAGCCCCTTCCCCTGCTTTATTTTCTTCCTTTACACTTATCACTGTCTAGCATGCTATATATTTTACCTTGTTTAGCACCTTACATTTAGAATGTAAGCTCAAGGGCAGGATTTTTGATTTTTTGCTCTGTATCTCCAACTCCTAAAATAGTGGCTGGCATATAGGAGATACTTCATAAATATTTATAGAAATAATGAATGAATCATGACTACTTTGAAAAGATCAGCACTTAGTAGTTGATGTGAACATCCAACACAAGTAATAAACAGTATTATTATTTTATATGTAGTTATTTTCATATGATTCAATTCAGTAAATGAATTTTGGACAGTTATGCTTTACAGAGACCTGTGCCAAGTACAGAGGTTGGGGGGCTGGGGGCCACAGGGCATATACTAGGATAGATGGGACAAAGTTCGTCAAGAAGTGAAAACTATAAGAGTAGAAGAGATAGGGGACATGATATGGTTATGTGTGAATGACACAGAACACATAGGGGTGCAGAGGAGGGAGAGGTTATATTTACTGAGTTTTCAGACACTTCTGATTACTAATCGAAAGCAATAACTTCTGTATTCTCTGTCATGATGCATTTTCCTCATCTTCCAGAGCCCCCACTACCACCGCCATTCTGGTTTCTAGGGTTCTCCATGCCTTGGTAGGAAGCGCCTCTTGTATGCCCAGATATACCTGACCTCCAGGTGCCTGCTCCTCGTCTGCTCTTCACTGTCTGGCCTTAGTTTTTCAATGTGAATCATTCATTGCTAACTCAGCATTTTATAATCTGATTTCTCAAAATTTCCAGAATATTTTAACTAAATATTGGCAAAGTTAAACCATCTAATTGAGCAAATGCAAAGCAAACAGATGCTAACAGACTTTTTTTTTTAATAGCTAGAAAGGAGGTATTTTTGGAGGAAGAGTCTACTCTTTGAAATCAATAAATAAAAGTTTATTGACTTAATCTCTGGGTTGGCTCTAATTTTTATGTAGCTTCTTTAAATAATTTTAATTAACAACTACCCTGTGGATTTTCTTTAAACTGAAGGCTTTTTTTAAAACACTGTTATAAATCTCTAGCCCCACCCCTACAGGAAGGGAGTATTCCCAGGGTGTGGATAATCGAAACACTCTAAACAAATATATACAACATTTTATTGTCAAGGAAGTTCAATAAAATTATAGCTAAGAATATGCTTCAAAGCAAAACATTAATACACTAGATCAATAACTTTGTTAGTAAAGTTAGTTAGTAAAGCAGTTACTAGCTAATTTACTTTTTAAAAAAATTTTTTAGTTATAATAAAACCCAATCATATAAATAATTTTAAGGCAAGCTAATAATCCCAGCTCTGGCACGGGTTGGCTCATTGCTTATTTGAGTCTGACCAAGTTACTCTGACTCACTAAGTCTCAATTTCTTTTTCTGTAAGAATGGGGTTAATACTGGACCCAACTACCAGGGTTCTTGTGAGAGTAAGGGGTATAGTGCACTCTCCAGAATGCCTGGCACATGGATATTAGCTGCCCCCATGACTTATGGCTGGTGCTACTGCAAAAACAGGCACAAGGAGATTTCAGTGATTGAAGAACACAAGTAGCTAACCAAAGAGTAGTGTTTAGAAAGCATTCCGACTCATGTATTACTTTATCTTTTCAGCTAAAAGTCTAAATATTGCTTAAACCTGCAAAAACCTGATTAAGTAATTTATTATTTTCTGCACACTTGTGCCAGTGACTTTACCACGAGGTATTGAAATGTAATCTTTTCTATGGCCAAAGAGACATCCTTCAAAGAGACAAATGAATACTCAGATTTTGAAAGCCATATTATTTTCACAACGTATCTGGGAATTAATCATGCCCTACCTCATATTATTTAATGAATCAGCCCCCCAGTGATCATGTTTAAGCTCTTACCCAGTGGATTGTAAGGACAGCGAAAGAAAGAAATATATATTGTTTTTGTGTCTTTCACACCACCTGACTTGGGACAAGTAATTTCAAACAAGTACAGTGGAAATAGCACTGGGCTAAAAGTCAGGAAACACGGATTTCAGCTGAGTAATTATAGACAAGTCATTTAACTCCCTTAGGCTTCAGATTACTCATCAGTCATGTGTTTTTCCATCGATGACATTTAGGTTCCTTTTCAAATGCTCTCATTCTAAGAAACACTAGCAAGAAGGATTTTTAACAATGTTTGTCATTATAATACACAACTTCATTTTTCCATATCTACAAATTAAAAGACACGGGACCCTTACATATAGATTTTGCTCACTCAGGAAAACTTGCCAGGAACTCAGAGTTCTTGACTATTCCATCAAACACGAATCCTTCAATCTATTTCAGAAACAGCAAGCCCTCCCTGCCAGCACTCCCCATCCTCTACCTTTTTTTAAATTTTCTCCTTGGCACTTAACCATTCTCTGACATACTATATATTTTACTTAAGTATTTTTTCTCTGTCCTCCCTCCATCCCCCTTCCTCAGTACCTAAGCTTCACGGGGACAGGAACATATATCTTTTTGGTTCACCACCATATCCCCACAACCTGGAATGGCATCAGACACCTAACATCCCCAAAATTATTTGATGAACAAATGAATGAATAAACATAATTTAAGGTCCTTCATTAATTGCCTTTCCCCACCACAACTTGTCTCATATTTTTACCAGTTCAACTTCTCCATGTTAACCAGGGTTTCTGTATCTTATGCCCCCTACCCAAGGCTTATATTCATTCCACCTCTGTGTCATGGAAGGATATTCTCCTACTTGTCATCTCTCTCATCTGTCCATGCTCATTTATTCAGTTACAGATTTGCTGCATGCCAACTGTGATCCCAGCAATGTGCTTACATGCTGGGGATACAGAGGCAAATAAGGCCGACACAACCATTCCCTAGTGCTTCATTTGAGACCAGACTTCTTCTGTTCTTGGCTTCTCTGTGCCACTGCCTCCCTTTGAATGTTTTATATTCATAATGCCCTGGAGGAAAAAAAAATCTGTGTGGTTTGGTTGGTTGCTATCCAATTTTGAATAGAGCTCTTCTAGCAGTGAGTTAATAAAGCAAGGGGCAGCAGTACTCGCTTCTAAGGAGATGGTGACTTCATCACCCTAGAGGTACTGTGGGGTCACTGGAACATTGCTGTCTCCTGAGCAGTGACAACTGAAACTCCTGTGGCATGAGGCCTCACAGTGCAGAGCCTAAAATGACTCTCTGAATCTCCTCATTTCCCTCTGTACCTAGAGGGGGTCCAAAGGTGCTTCTCTGAATTCCCCCAAAAAGCTGAATTAACCTCTCATCTTTAGCTTCCAAGTTATTATTACCTACTGCTCCAACTAAGTAGGAGATTATGCCCCCAATAGGCATAGAGCCCTGTGTCCAACCACGTCAAGCACCAGGCCTCTCTGTGCCTTTTTAAAAATTCTTGAGGTATATGTGGAAATTGAGAAGTATATATACTAAAGGAGGATGATCTGATGATTTGATGTACACATGCAGTGTGAAATAATCACCATGTCAAGCTAATTAACATACCCATCACCTCAGAGAGTTACCACTTTTTTGCATATGTATGGTGAGAATACTTGATACGCCCTCTTAGCAAATTACAAACGCACAACGAAGTATTGTTAACTAGAATCACATTGCTGTACACTAGACCTCCAGAATGTATTCATTTTTCATAACTGAAACTTTGTACCCCTTGAACAACATCTCCCCCATCTGTCCTTTTACCAGGATTTTGGGAGCCTTAGTACCTCCATCCCAGCATTTCCCAATTTGCACTCTGCGGATCTCAGCGGTTCTGAAAGCTAGTAATTGGAGTTCTGCAAAAATAGGGTCCTTTGGGCAAATAAGTTTGGGAATGTCACATCCTGTATTTCCCACTTGGGGACACAGGACACATAATGAGAACATTTCTGTATTTATAGATGCTAATTTTGTTAAACCCAGTCAGTCTCAGAGAACATTCCTGCTTAGGAGAAAGCTGTTTGGCACCACCTTTTTCACCTTCATGCCACATCCGAATGAATAACAAATGGTTGTGAGAGAGTAAGAAGAGAGATACGCAGACATCTCTCTGCGAGCAGTTCTTGGGGGTTAATAATGAAGAGAAAACATAGTTTTGTGGAACAAACACTAGACTTACAGTCAGAAGACATGATTTGGTCCTGCCTCTGCCATATAATTAACTAATGCAATGTTGTTGGGTAAATTGCTTCACCTCCGAGCCTTAGTTTCCTCTCCTGCAAAGGAGACACATTGTAGGAGAACCATTCATTGTAACTGCTGACCAGTTTAAGAACTTGTGTAGCAGATTTAACTTGATTTAAAAAGTATTCTTCTGAGTGGCTTTGGGGGACCATATTTTTTTTAAAGATCTTATTTATTTGAGAGAGGGCATGTGCATCAGTGGGGAAGAGGGGGAGAAGCAGGCTCCCCATGAGCAGGGAGACTGAGGAGGGGCTCGATCCCAGGACCCTGGGATCATGACTTGAGCCAAAGGCAGACACTTAACCGACTGAGCCACCCAGGCATCCCTTTGGGGCCCATATTTTTAAAAGTCCTCTTTCAGATGACTGGTGCCTTCAACTCCAAAGATGAACGTACCTGACTTCTTAGACATGAAGCTGCAAGTCTCTCTAAGGCCCTAAAATCCCAAAGAAGTATTTTGGAATGAATAATGGAAACAAATTAAGTCTGGGATATATTTATGTTAGCCTAAGTAGTATGATAACACCTAGAGAAGTCCTAAGAAGTCTCACATTGAATGGAGGGAGATACAGGTCTATAACATTTATAAATAAGCAAGAAATGAAATTTGAGACCACTTATTAGACCCTAGGGCAATTGGCTTATTTTTCTGATCAGTCAATTTCCAAAGATGGAGATTGGGGATAGAGAGTTGTACTACAGAATTAATTTATAGCTCAGCACTAACTTATGTTCCAAAGTAACACGGAAGATAGAGGGAGTAATCACCTCCAGAGAGGTGTCCTCTGGTTCTTATCGTTGAGGAAGACTCTTCTACTCTCCAACTCAGGCGGGAGAGATTCATTTCCAAACCTGTGCTCTGAAGGGAAGAAATTCTATGACGGTTTGCTATATTCTTGCAAAAATACTCTAGAGGGAACCAGATGTCTCTTGATTTTTTTCTTACCATTGAATTATGAGTCTACAAAAATAACAGCTACAATGAAAAAAAGTTTTAATTGGATATAAAAGTGGCTAAAACTGGATATAAAAGGTAAAATATCTAACATAAATTTTAGTCTCTCTTTGCTTGAAATTTGATGTAATAAGCATTGATGACAATAAGTAGTTTGGCTTGAAAGAAGATAAGATTTTGCTTCCACTCTAAGTTAAATAAATGTTACTTTAGTTATCTCTAAGTGATTGCTGGACCATTGTAACACATTCAATGTGGTGTTTGCTAGGCAAGCATGCCTGCCATCTGGTTACTGAAAGACTGTATTTTTGCTACTTCATAGACACACATGGCCCAGTAGCACTGCGATGTAGGGAACCGATATGAGCATGTGGATCAAATCCAAAGCAATTTGAGAGTTCAAGCCATTCATTTGTTTGCAACACAAAGTGTTCTCCACATACAAAACAATGAGTCTAACTTCTCTGTCTCTTTCCTGTCCTGGTATCTTTAAAAATGTCCATCATGACAGGGTGCACACGGGTTTACAATATGGAGCCAACTTTACTTTTTTTTAATTTTTTAAAAGATTTATTTATTTATTAGAGAGAGAGAGCATGAGCAGGAGGGGCAGAGGGGGAGAGAGAGAGAATCTCAAGCAGACTTAGCACTGAGCGCAGTGCCCAACACAGGGCTCCGTGCAGGGCTCCATCACATGACCCCGAGATCATGACCTGAGCCAAAACCAAGAATCAGATGCTTCACTGACTGAGCCACTAGGCACCTAGGAAGCCAACTTTAGAGACCAAGAAGAAGAATGAAAAATCATCTGGGTGCTGTTTGTGTCACATCCCTCTTGGTTCCCATGCCAGCAGCACTGTGCCTGGTCCGCAGAGAGCACACAGAAGTAATAGCTGGATAATATGGCTAAAGTCTACACGTGTCTTTGGTAGGAGGGGGGAGAAGTTCCCAAACCAGCTTTTTCATTAGACTGCTCGCAAGCACCCCTCTCCCCAAACCAAAGACAGAATTAGTGGCACTGACTACAGTGCCTAACACACAGTAGGGGCTCAATAAATGTTTACTAAGTACAATCATCTGGGAAGCTGGTGAATAACAATACAAAGGACTACTAGAAGACAGCTCATCTTAGTCTTTGTAGCAATTTTACTACATGCATTGGACATAAGCCTCACACATAGTTGGGGCTTTCTCAGCCTCAGTACTATTAACATGTGGGGCTAAGAATTCTTTGTTGGGAGTGGGAGTGGTGCTGTCTTGTGCACCGCAGGAGATGTAGCTGCATCCCCGGTGTCCACCCACCAGATGCCAGGAGGGTCCCTTCCCCCAGCAAAAATGTCTTCAGGCATTGCTCAATGTCCCCTGGGAAGGTCCAGAGGGGTGGCAAAACCATCCCTCCTTGAGAACCACTTATTTAGTCTGTGTGTTCTTGACAGGTACCAGAATTAGAAAGAATTATATTCTCTCTTCTCTTTTTTTCTGAATCAATAGTTTTTAAACATGATTTTATTTTATTTCATTTATTTTTTAAGTAAGCTTAGTGCCCAACATGGGGCTTGAACTTATGACTTTGAGTGAGTTCTGCCGACTGAGCCAGCCAGGCCCCTGTCTGAATCCATATTTCTTGATCTACATGATGGTATTTTATTCTCTTAATCTGATTTCACTTAACATAGTTTTCTCTAAATGTCTTCATAATAGTGGGGTGAGGGGGAACTTTCCAGGTATATCCATATAAGTTAAAAAGGGAAGGGGAAATATGAAACTAGGGAAAACATTCCATACAGGAATTGGGCTAGTAGCTAAGGAGGCTGTTTTGCAAAATGAGGTTGAGATGGTTTTGGGCCCAGGGAAGACGGAAGTACCTAAGCCACAATTATGAGTCCAAAAAGAACTTTTGTATCTTAAAAGACACTACCCTCATTTGTTTGCTATGCATTCTTATAATCTTAACAATAAAACTCCACTCTTATACAGAAGTATCCTTCTGACAAACAGATTTTTTTTCTCCCTTGGCTTTAGTTTTATTTACTTCCTATTTATGTTACCAGTTTCAGGAAGATACCAGCATGCATGAACTCCAGGAACAGGCTGTCTCAGTAACTCCTGTTCCTTGGGAATTACAGTAAGTAGTCCCGCTAACTGAAGAAATCATTTGCCTTTTAAACCTCGAAAATAGAGCGATGATGCCATGCGCCTACCCTTCCTTAAAATTATTAAAATTAAAACCTTAGAATTCCAACTCAAACCCAGCCAGTGGACAACCTGCTTGAAAATGACTACACATCCATATCTAAGGGTGAGAAATAATTTATGACAAATAAAGCTCATGAAAAATTCTAATTTCATTCATGTTGCTACAAGTACACATTCATGCTTTAAAAAAAATGTGGGCAGGTAACATTTTTCTACCTTACTTCCAGTGTAGAGTTAACCGTGTGCTCTTACCTCTCCTCCAGTGCATGGAAAAGGATTGGAGTATCTCGAAGTGCAAATAGCTCCCTTCTTGACGACATCATCTTCCAGGCCAAATGTAGCTGAGCAGTTAGTTGCAAAGTACTTGTAAGGCTTCCATGTCTTCCCAAAGTCCTGGGACCGGTCCAGAACCATGGCTGCTGGCCTCGGGGACTTGAACACCATAATTAGATGAGTGAAGTAGAATTCAGCTTCCAGGTCTAACTGGATCTTTTCTCTGTGCACATCCTCAGCAGACTGCCACCACGTGCGAGGAAACCTGAAGGATGAGTCTGCCATGGCGGCTGGCAGGTGAGCCAGGTGAGGCTGCGCAGCATTGCATTTGTCACATTTGGGCTGCCGACAAGTCCGATCAGCGTTCTCACTATAGGAGCAGTACAGTTCAGTGGCGTTCTGGCCACAGGTGGTGTCTGCCCAGAGTTTTCTCCCTAAAGCCAAGTTTCCCATCCGAGGGTTGCAGGCTTTTTCACAGCGGGAACTCACTCCAGCCACCCCACTCAGTCCTAGGAAAGGGAAAGCATATGTCATTCAAGACAAACCCATCTGGAAAGCTCTTCTGTCTTCAACAGTCAAGTTATCCCCAAAGAGCTTAAGGCTTTCACTAAAGAGGAAATTCTATCAAATTTGAGCATGAATACTGTTCTACATTTATAGCGCATTTGTCTATGCCAGTGTGTGAGTGTGCATACATTTTGTGTTCAGATATACAATTCACATAAAGGGGAAAAAAATCACTTCAGATAAAGGGTGAGAAGAAGGAAAATGGAAACATTGGGGGAAAGATAATGGGCCTAAACCTTTAAAGTCCTTTGCTTTCTAAACATTCCCTATATTTGAAAAATACATGTTAGTTTTGACATCATGACTTAAATAATCCCAAAGAACAATAATGTTTTTAAGATCACCCAATTTAGTCTTTCAAATATGCTATGAGTCCTTAGCATTATCTAACATGCTTATTAGAATGCATTAAGGAGGAAATGTTGAATTCTATTATATTTTTAATCCAAAAATGTGAAGGGACAAATTCCCTAGGAAAAGCAATATGAAATATTTAATCAATATACAGTGAGATCTCACTTTGGGAGGCAAAACTAGAGACCACTGGAGCTCAGATGCATAATATCTATTTTTAATATTGAGTAAATATAACTAAGAAAAAAACTCTCTAAACTGCGAAATGGCAGAAAAGCTTATTTGACATGCTCTCTGCCTCTTGAGTGCTCCTACCTATGACAGATTATACAGTAGTGGCCTGTTTGCTTAACAGGAGAATGTTTATAGTCTGGCAGCCACTAACAGCACCTTCAAACATTATCTGTGAACTAAAACACCTTCTTAAAGAAACATGTGCTTCCACCCAAACAAAGGTCCAACAGACTTTAATGTTTCAAAATTACTTAAAATGATAAACATTATCCACTTATTAACATCCTGACTACATATTTTAATCCTTTAATTTGGGTTTGTCATTTTAATTATGAATACCTTAAGCAAAATCATCTATTTTAAAAGTTAAAACAGAGAAGGAAAGAAGGAAAAGGAAGTCAAACCCCAAATTCTAGCTAATTGAACGTTTCTGCTTCTTAAGAGAGAGCACCTCTGGACTGTTATCACTGTGCTATTGGAGAAGCCAAATGACAGCTTAGACTAAAACAGAGACATTTCACACACCGACTGACAATCACCAGCCCCACATAGCCTCTGCAACCAAAAGGCATATTTTTTTTAAATGTCAAATTCAAATGTGCATTATGCCTGGACTCTGTTAGCCACTGTTCTGATTAGCTGGAGCAACAGTTGCTCGTGGCCAGGATCACCCAAACACACAGTGTGCTATGACTCACCTGCAAAGCATTTCGGGGAAAATCATATACTGCCCGTACAAGTATTTTTGACTTGAAACACTTGCCTTGTGATATTTATTTACAACCTCTTGATTGCTTGCATGTTTCTGCCATAACATGGTTTGAAAAGGGAAAGGTTTAATAAAGTTCACTTTGAGGTTGGGGGAGCATGCATAAATGCAGGCAGGGGTACATCCCTAAGAAGAATTAAAGTAAAATCTTAGACCACTAATGGCTCCTTGGGGAAAGTAAGGAATCATTTTAAATGCCTCCAAAGTAGTAAGTACAGAAGAGATTGGAGCCAGATAAATAAGTGGTGGACAAAATGCTTGGAGAGCCCTAAAGAAGTGACTGTCCAAGTGTAGCAAGGTTGCTCCTGAGTCTGACTGATTTGGGTTGAAGATTCTAAAACTTCGCTTTACTGTGTGCCGGCGTCTCTGGGGGCAGAGTGGAAGAAGCCGAAGGGAAGGTTCAGTGCGCCAATGCTCTCTGTCCACCAGTCCGTCCCTCCAGCCCACACTCCCCTTTCTAGAGCAAACGAGACACGTTTGAGAGATCGGATGGCTGAAGAGTCCCTCACTTTCTTTCCCCCTCACACACTGAGCTGCTCTTACCCCTAACTGGAAACCAGGTGACCCTCAAGGGGGAGGGAGAGGAACAGAAGGGGAGCTCCCGAATTTAGAAACGGCGCTCTAGGAACGGGTGGCCAAGGGCAGCCCAGGAAAGCTGGGAAGGGAGTAGGAGGAAGAGAGCCTCTGACGAAGCCTCTGCTGGTAGTCCAGTTACCGAGACAGGGAGCAGACCCGCCTCCGACCTCCCACGGAGCCTCAGCCAGGGTACCAATTCCCTAGGGGCGGCCAGCCAGCTCGTGCAACCCAGAGTGATCACCACCTATCGCCCCAGCCCCGGGTCTCACTGCATTCCAACCACTGCCGCGGTGAAGGGGCACACACCCCGCCCAGGTGTCCCTACCTGGTTCCCTAGTGCCCAGCATGAGGTCGGGGACTAGGGCGGTCGCTCTCCACGAGAGAGCAGCCGCGGCCCACGCGCGGCCAGGGTCGCTGGGCCATCCCTCCCCATCATTCCTCAGGCCATGAAGTGCCGGGGGATGGCGAGCTTGGTCCTTTGTTCCCTCACAAAGTGGAAAGGCAGTTTTTTACAAGCCCAAACCGAGAAAGAAACCAAGGTCGTGGTATCTCCGGCAGGGCGCACCCAGGATATCGGGTTATCCAAGGGCATGTGTATCGCAGTTGCAAAAAAATCAATAGTATTTTAAACTGTAGAGACCCGGGGAAAAGAGGCGGAACATGGCCACTCATTTCATCCTCGGGAGCTGAGCTTGGCGCTCCCAGCCCGCACTCCCCTGCACCCCCGAGTCCCGAGGTGGGGAACAGAAAGAGCGAGGGAAAGGGGGTGGGGGCCCAGCAGCGTCACCACCCACCTGCGGCCACCGCGGAGCAGCCCCAGAGCAGCAGCAGCTGCGCGCAGCTCCCCATGGCCGGGAGGAGCCGGGAGGACCCGGGCCGGGCGGGTGCGGGAGGGAGACGAGACCTCCCGGTTGTGGGATGAAGCGCCAACAGTCCTCAGGAAGAACTGGGGCTCTTTATTTCTTCCCCCTCCTGGGGCGCCAGGCTCGGTCAGTGGGCGCCGGCTGCTGGGAGCCGCGGGCCGGAGCCGCGCCGGGCGGTGGGGTGACCCTCGCGCACCGGCCTGGAGGGGTCCGGGCACCTCGGGGACGACGGGAGCCCCCGGACCATAGCCGGCCTGGCCGCGCAGCCCCTGCGGAGCGGTCCCGCGGGCTCCTCCGCCGCTAGCCCGGGGCTCAGCGCCCGCAGCAGCCGCTGAACTTTGCGAGACCTTTCACTTCCCGGCCGCCGCCGCCGCCGCTGCCTCTGCCTCCTGGGCGTCCTCCTCCGCTTTTACCACCTCCTCTCGCTGCCGCGGCTCGGTCCCGTCCTCCTCCATGGGCAGTTCCATGGGATGCATTTTTATTGCACCGACTCCGCGGCGCTCCGGTGCCAGCCCTCCTCCCCTTGCACCTCCACCCCTTCCTCCTGCCCGCCCCCCGCGCTGGCTTGACAGCCGGGGCGGTGCAGCCTGCGCTGCCGGGTCGCCGCCGCCGCCGCCGCCGCCGCCGCGCCTGGGGAGGGGTCTCCTGGCCCGACTGGCCGCCGCCGAAGCCTTGCTACCAGCTCGTTCCGCCTTCCTTAGACCCCGCGTGCACGGGTCATCTCAGCCCCCAGCTTCCCTCGTGTCCCTCCCGGCGTTTGCCCTGCATCTCCCTGCGTGACCCCCCTGGTGCCCTCCAGCACCCACAGGCCTCTTCTGGGAAGCAGTCTCCCACCTTCTCCCGGAACATTCCAGAGAGCAGTTGACTCCCTCTTGATCAGGTCAGGGCATGCCAAGGGGCTTAAAAAACCGCGAAACAGGCTAGCGCCTACTTCCCACATCCCCCAGCAAAACAAACCCTCCCTTCCACTCCCCATCTCTCCACCCCTTCTCCCGGAGTCTCACGGTCCAGAAAAGGAACCCCCCAACCCAGCCAGCTCCGGGTCTTGGGCTTTGGACTAACTGCTAAGTGGCCTTCGCTGCTTCTCTGCTGCTGGGGGTGGGGGGTGGGGGCGGGAGAGGGCATCTGGGCTAAACAATCAATGCTTAGTTTATCCGAGGTGTATCCATTTTGATGTAAAAGGTGTTCCCTAATTCAAACTCAAGGTGCTAAAAGAAAAGGGTCACAGGATTGGCTAATGGGCAGTGTAAAACATCCTTGTCTAGAGGCAGGGGCTTGGCAAAGAGAAATTGGTCTTTCCAAGCACTCTCACGCCATATAGAATGTGTTGTGCTGTGAAAGAGTAATGTTGTGAAATAAGTTATGGGGGGCAATTTAGTAGCAACCAGAAGCAGCTAATTGAGGATAGGATTGTTCAGGACTGCTGCTATGGAAGGGGATTAAATAGCACTTGAGTCTGGGACATTTGCAAGTTCTATGAAAATATAATTCTATGCACACATCCAGGAGGATAGGCAAAAGTTAAGTAGGAAGCCGTGTTTTCGCACCACGTTCATTTTGTGCCTTTGAATAATTCCCAGAAAATTAACTATGTTAAAGATACCATTCAGTCGTGTGTTACTGATGATGACAATTCAGGGTTTTGGGTCTTAAGTACATGTTTTTCATGACTCACCTGGAGATATATAAGAAATTTGTATCTCCCAGGAAGAACTGGGATGAGGTCAGCTTCATCCATTTGGGAGACATTAAAATTATTCCTCTGGCCAGTACTGGGGAGTGGCAAAAGTTATGGGACAGCAATTTGTATAACACTTTAGAAAATAATCCGAGTTTTCAAATATTGGCAATGATGGGGCTTTTTTCATATCTTATGGATATGCTCCCATTTGAGTCACTGAAACACCTCTCCAAATTATTCTTTTTACCAAATAAATGATGGGAAATACAATAGCCAAAGGCTTGTGGCTACCAATATTAACCTAAAGGCTAAAGCAAATTAAAGAAAGAGCACATTTATTATTAACCTCTGAGTCTGCTCTGTTGAAGCAGAACTACACCATTTCTCATCACAGATTTCAGAAACATTTACTATCTGCACCAATCCCACCTGGATAAGATACTGCCTTGATTGCTCTATAACTGGTTCTTGTTTCTTTAACAAGACGTTAAGTTCCTTAATGGCAAAGCAGTCTTTCATACTTAGTTTATATAAAACATTATTATGCTTTTTTTAAAAGATTTTATTTATTTGACGGAGAGATAGAGAGAACAAGTAGGCAGACTGACAGGCAGAAGGAGAGGCAGGAGCAGGCTCTCTGCTGAGCAGGGAGCCTGACAACAACGAGGGGCTCTGGGCTCTATCCCAGGCCCCTGGGATCATGACCTGAGCCAAAGGCAGCCCCTTTAACCGACTGAACCACCCAGAGGCCCCTATTATGTTTTTTTTTTTTATAGTCTTCATTATTCTTAACTGAGAGCACCTGCTAGGTATATAATAAGTTTTCATTAAATATTTTTGAGTTATATGTAAACTATTGCTATATATGTAAGTACAGGATTAAAAAGAAAACCAATAAAATCAGAATGTTTCCCCATATTCTAAAGGAATCTACACCTTTACACTAATACTTTCCATATGAAGCAGCTCAGGAGAGAAAAGGTAATTAGTATTCTAATCAATTTCATTTGGTTACATAGTTTGGTTATAAATTCTATTTCCATTCTGAAGAAGCTATCCGGGGGAAGTTTATCTACATAAGGAAAATCTTGCTCAGTATCACTGCCTATGACTATTTTGGAAAAATCCAGTAATGGATTCAGAATTTTCTTTTTTAATTTTATGAATTAGTAGGAAGCTTAACAAACTTATGGAATTTCAATAACAAGTTTCCAGAAGCCACATGCTTGACAAATTAAATCTAGCATACCCCCAAGAACTTGGAAGAAAGCTAAAAGGGCCGTTAAGAACTAAAATAGATGGCAAAAAATCCATGCACCAAAGACCTTATTCATGGGAGAGCTCTTCAGACGTTCATTTAAATTATTCGTGCAATGTTAATAGGTTTGGTTATGCTGTTTTCCTAGACCACAACATATTAGAAGTAACAAATTAGAATGAAGTGGGATGACATTAAAACAAGGAATGAATTGAGGCCACCTGGTAGTAAGGAGGATGACAGAAATATAAAAAGTAGCTGTTAAGGACAAAAAAACCCACATAGCAGTCTGAGTGAGGCCTTTCAGTGCAGAGACAAAGCACCAAAAGGCTGAAAAGGTGTCACTCTGTTATAACTTATCACAGTGTGAGGTTTCTTATAACACAGGATACTCAACATCAAGAGGGAACCTTAGGGATCCCTCAGCCCAACTTCTCACCCCATAAGAAACCTCTCCACAAAATCTCTGTCCAATAGTCACCCAGTTTCTGTTCTAGAAATCTCGGTAAACAAAAGCCTCAAAAGCAGCCCTTTTCATTTTTGGTGGTGTTTTGTTTAACTGTGACATCTCTCTTCCTTGAAATTCTACCTATGCTTATAGTTTATTTTTCTGTGACTACGCAGAATAGGTCCAATTTATTTTCTGGTAGGTATTCAGAGATTTGAAGTCATGTTTTATTGCTCCACTTAACTATTCTCTTCTCCAAGTGTTTGTTTAATTGTCCATATGGCATGATTTCCAAAACTTTCATCTTCTTAGTCACCCTCTTTCAGATACACTGTGGTTTATCAATGTTGTTCTTATACTGTGCGTCTAGGACTCAAGTCCTGGTTTATGGGGATTGGTGCAGAATAAAACAGAACCAGCAGTTCCCCTAACTTAGGTCTAGGGCTTATACTTCTGCAGCTTAAAAATGCATTAGCAGCTGGGATGTTGGCTGGTATTATCCTTGAAGCAAATTAAAATCCCCTTGTCATATATTAATGAAGGGTCATTGATAAAAGAAAATATTTTGTTTAATCAGAAGGGAAGAGTTCTGTTAAAGTACATTGTAGGTAATAAGCATTCAATAAATATTAATTTAAAGGAAAAAATCAACAAGTTCAAATTGGAAAATTGGAAAAATGATTAAAAATTTAAAAAGAAACTGTTAGTGCTGAATGGGATAAATATGTATTTTCTGAAAAAAACAATCACTTCTATGGAAAAATCTGACTCTTCAACAACACTGTATACATGTGGTATTACTATACATTTCCAAGGAAAGGAAGAACTTTGCAATAGTGATATTTTTAGTATACCTAATATCTTTCTGCATTGAACTATAAACAAGATCTCATTTATCCTTGAAGCATCAATGTGTGGGAGGGAACAGGAATAGCTGCATGCATTTACAGAGAGAGAAAGTGATGTGAAAGATGTAAGTGCCAAATTTAGATCATCCAAGAAATATACACTGGAGATCGGACATGGGTTTTCAGATTTTTTTTTAAAAGAAATCATTGTTTATCCATCAACTTTCCATGAATGATCTTATCTCTCTTGGACCTAGAAGACTGTTGGGAGAAAATTAAATACAGAATGATTTCCATTGAAATAATCCTATATTTTGTTTCCTACCCAGGTCTATGCCCTTTAAAAACATCATCTTGGGAATTTCCTTAAGCTTTAATCTAAGCCTCCTGCCACTGGCACTGTTTCTCATTTCATGTGCTTCCTGGCTACAGCTGCTCATTCCTAGGATGGGAGTGAGAGCCTTTGAAACTACGCGTGCTCCTCCAGGAAGGTAAGTAGTAGTTTTCTTAAAAAAAAAAAAAAATGCACGCATGCTCTCTCATGTTTAAATTAATTATATGGAGCCTAAAAAGTTCAAACAAACAAGAACAGTGTTGTTACAGAGATAGCTACTTTGGACAGCACTGTATTGACACAAATTTTAAACACTTTTTCCTCTAAATAGCTCTTAACTAAAACTTTCCATAGATATTGCTATTCCCGACAGTGATGAAAAGGTGCTTAGAGACAAACTACTACTCTTTTAAATGTAAGAAAATAGACAAAGCGACAATGACTAAAGGCTGCATGAGTAAACAATATGGGTGATTCCTTTTATTTATTCATGTCTTTTATGTAATAGTGTAGTGGTTAGGAGCATGGACTGGCCTGGCTCCCCAGGTGTGAGCCTGGCTCCACCACCGAATAGCTGTGTGACTATGGGCAATGATAAATAAATAACCTGTCTGTACAACCATTTCCTCATCTGCCATATGGGAATAATAATAGCACCTAAGTTAATAAGGTTGTTATTAATATTAAATGAATTAATATTTATGAAGCAGTAGACAAGAGGAAGACCCAGGAGGCACTTTAAGCTTCGTTAAATACATACAATAGTAAAATACAAATCCATCATGTACATACGATCTCTTTTGACCTGCCCTGGAATGTCATCTTCAAGTTATATAGAGATGTTTAATAGGCAGAAGCTAAGTCGTTGCTCTTAATTAAGTCGTTGGCTAAATTTTAAATGTTGCATCACATCTATGAAAGCATCACACAGGAAATGAAAGTATGAGGCAACAGATCTTCTCCAGCTAGAGGCAGAGGGACATGAGCACTGACGGAGCAGCTACAACCTCCAGGCAGTGTTGAGTATGTTACAATTCTCACAAGGACTCACTAAGGTTAAGTTGTCAAGTCTTTGATGGGGAAACTGAAGGTCAGAGAAGTTAGATGCCTGAGCCAGGTCACAGAGCTAAGTGAGCAGACCACTAGGATTTGAAGTCCGGTGTGTCTGATTTTAAGTGGAGTCTTCTTCATTTCCTTTTTTGAGAGAGGTGGTATAGCTAGGCAGTTAAAGGAAGGGATCAAAACTAGACCGTCAATTTCTTCATCAGTTAAAAACGCTCCTAGAATGATTTCTACTTTGACAATCACAGTTTATTCACCACCATCTACCTGCTGATTTCCAAATCTCACTTATGAGTATATCCCACTGTCAGTGGACAGCTCTACCGAGACACCTCAAATTCAACACATTCAAAACTAAATTTATCGTCTTTCTCCCCTGTTATTCCTCCCATATTCCCTATCCTGTAGAACGTCACGACTATCCATCTACTAGATCAACACAAAAAGAGGAGGATTTTTCAGACTTCTGCACTCATGTACAGTGAGATGTACTAAGTATTATGAGGAAAAAGAGTTCCGTAGTCAAATAATCTTAACAATAAGTTAAGTTAAATAGGACTTCTCAGAATCTTTAAGAGGCTAAGTTCATTTCAAATCTCCAAGAAATGGAGCCTGGGTGGCTCAGTTATTTAAGCAGCTGCCTTTGGCTCAGGTCATGATCCTGGGGTCCTGGAATTGCCCCACATCAGGCTCCCTGCTCAGCGGGAAGCCTACTTCTCCCTCTCCCTCTGTCCCTCCTCTCCCCCACTCATGCTCTTTCTCTTTCTCTCTCTCTCTCAAATAAATAAATAAAATCTTCTAAAAAATCTCCAAGAAATGGATATGATATTATATTAGATAGGATTACATTCAGTTGCATGAACCCAACTTGTGGCTTAACCAGACTAAGATTGATTTTCCGCTCATGATGGAAGGTATACAGGAGGTATACAGCCCAGTATGAGTGCAGCTGCTCAAGAAAGTCATTAGAACTTGTGCAGTTTTCTTCTTCATTGTCGAAAGATGGCTGCTGTACTTCTAGGACTTGTGTCTGCATTCTAGGCAAGAGAGATGGAGAAAAAGAGAAGGAAAAAAGATATATGCTAGCTAAGTCTTAAAAAGCTTTCCCAGGGGCGCCTGGGTGGCACAGCGGTTAAGCGTCTGCCTTCGGCTCAGGGCGTGATCCCGGCGTTATGGGATCGAGCNTAAAATAAAAAAGCTTTCCCAGCAACCTTGCATATCTGCTTATATCTAATTATGCAGAACTGAGTTATGTGGCTTCTCCAGACCATAAGGAAGTCTGGGGAGGTGAGTATTTTAATTTGGCTTATTGCCACCCTTAAGAAAATCAGGCTCCTATTAGAAAAGGAGCTTGATTATTGAGGAGACAATCAGCTGTGTATGTCATCAAAAGTTAGCAATTTCACCAATATATTTGGCCCAAGCATTTACTAACATATCCGTGGCTGCCCATCATTGACAGATGGAATTCATGCTGCTTGCTTGGCGCCCAAACCTTCTGTGATATATCAGCTTCCTGCCACAGGCTCTCTACCGCCACCCACAGTGAGCTACCTGCAATCTCTGAGATGAACAACAGTGCTCCAGGCCTCTTCTGCACACTCTCTGCCTTTGCCTCTTCTTCTCACCTCCTTCTGGCTAACTCTGGTGGGACCTCAGAAATTCAGTTAAGCTGCTGTCACACCTCCTTTTTTACTCTTTCCCTTTCCAACTGGGTTAGTTGTCCCCTATCCTCCCCTGCATTACTATATTATCCTCAACTATAGTTTTTCCCCTTATAGATTGAGTGAAAAAAGAAAATAAAACCAGGAGGCACAATTGTATTTATGCTTTAATTATAACTAAAGGAAATATACACATGAAAAGAGCATAGACTAGATCAAAATGTTAGAAATGATTGATTCTCTGGCTTCTAAACTTTTAGCAAAATCTTATAATAGTTGTGATTACATTTTTATTTCAAAAATAGAACAACTTAGGGGCGCCTGGGTGGCATAGCGGTTGGACGTCTGCCTTCGGCTCAGGGCATGATCCTGGCATTATGGGATCGAGCCCCACATCAGGCTCCTCCACTATGAGCCTGCTTCTTCCTCTCCCACTCCCCCTGCTTGTGTTCCCTCTCTCGCTGGCTGTCTCTATCTCTGTCAAATAAACAAATAAAATCTTAAAAAAAATAGAACAACTTAAGACAGAATATGATAAGGCAGAACATGAAAAGTGGCTTATAAAGTAGGCAATTAGCAGCAGGTGGAACACTGTGGGCTCAGGAGGTGAGAAGAGCTACGTGGAGAATGCGGACTAAGCTGGGTCCAACAACTGGATAGGCTTAGATGGATGTGGTAGCAGGTGTGGGCAAGCCTTGTTGGTAATCGTCACGTAAATGCTCAGGCCACACCTGTATATTCACAATATACGAAGTGCCTCCTGGACAGTGAGTAGCATCCATTAAGAGAAGGGATTCATGGGGATCAGTGGGAGATGGGGAGGAAAAAGTAGATTAAGACCAAACAGTTAAAGGCTTGGTGAGTTAGGCTGTTTTGTGTTGGGAAATTACATGATAGTTGTCATTATCTGGAAATGGCATATAATATATTAGAAAAGACAGGGCCTGGAAGAGGAGTGAAGAGCTACTGTATGACAAGAGCTAGGTTGAAACCAAGGTGGTGATAGGGAAAATGGAAAAAGAGAGAGATTGAAGAAAAAACAAAATATGAAGAATTGATGGGACTTTGTAACCGTTTGATGGTAGAATTGGCAGAATTCAAGAATGCCTTGGTGGCTGTGAATCTGGTTAGTTGGAAAAAATGGTAGTTTCTTTTTCAGAAATAGGAGAATCAGGAAATGTAGCTAGTCTGGGAGTTGGGACGATAGGAGATGGCCGGCTGCATTGTGAAAAGGTTGATGTAGAGAGAATGGCAGGCCAGTCACATCCAGCAGACAGTTAACCTGGCATTGGAGCTTAGCAGAACAAGTCAAGTCTCCAGATACAGGTGTAGGAATCATTTACATAAAGATACAGTTGAAATAATAAGCATAAAATAAATCCCCAAGAGAAGCAGACTATTTTAAGAATGTTTACCACCAGTATTATAACTTTAGGTAATTTGTAATTATCGTGATAAAACATTAGTGTAGGAAAGACTTTGGAAGTTATTGAGGCCAATCTCCTTTTTCAACATGAAATAACTGAGGACCATTGAGATTATACATTTAAAACCTAAAGCCTATTTACCGTAGACTCCAGAGTATTCAAAGTTATACAGCTAGTTAGGATTAGTGACTGAATTGGGATTGAGCTTTCTCTTTGCCCAGTGACTCTTATACCAGCAGCCAAGAACACAAAGGTTCTGCTAAGTTTTTCTGGCTCAAAGAAATTATTGTCCAAAAATTAGAAAACCATTTTTTAAAAGCCCACAATTTCCTGCATATGAGACTCCTGACTTTGGGAAACAAACTGAGGGTTGCTGGAGGGGAGGTGGGTGGGAAAATGGGGTAACTGGGTGATGGGTATTAAGGAGGGCACATGATGTGATGAGCACTGGGTGTTATACCGAACCTATGAATCGCTGAACATTATATCAAAAACCAATGATGTACTGTACCTTGGCTAATTGAATTTCAATTTGAAAAAAAGCCCACAATTTCCTAAAGCAGCAATTTGATTTAAAAAACCCAACACCTTTGTCAATAGGTGGGATTTCAAAATAAATAATATAGGACAATGTATTCAAGCTGCTATTTAAGCTAGCTATGCTCTGGTTTGACTTTAACTATAGGTCTTAATTTCCCCGGATATTTATTTACCTTAATTTCCCTGAATTACACCGCAATTTCAAACATAAGCATGTTTCTGAAAATTTTGATTTCAAATCTCACAAGATTACAAATGCAATTTAGAGGGCAAATCTATGACACTATCTGCTTTAACCCTAAATTCAGTATAACGTAGCTTACCTTAGAAGAGAGATTCAGTTACTAGGAAAATCAGAACTTCGTTATGCAATGTCTAATCATAACAGCATCTTCAGAGCTCAAGGTAATAGTTTCTGGGTATTAATGCCTTTAAAAAAAAAGATTTTATATATTTATTTATTTGAGAAAAAGCACAGAATAAGTGAGAGAGAGCATGATCGGGGAGAGGGACAGGGGGAAAGGGGCAGGGGGCAGAGGGAGAGGGAGAAGCAGACTCCCTACTGAGCAGGGAGCCTGACTTGGGGCTCAGTCCCAGGACCCTGAGATCATGACCTGAGCCGAAGGCAGATGCTTAACCAACTGAGCCACCCAGGGACTCCGGTATTAATGCCTTTTAAAAACCTGCAAATAAAAAAATTTTTTTTAATTAAAAAAATAAAAACCTGCAAATAAGTGGTAAAAGACATTGCAAGCCAATAGACACCCAAAGTTAAAATAAAAAGTTCACTTATGTTCCTACAAAATCCAAAATAACACCTCCAATGTTCTACCTTAAACCTTTCCTACTTATAAATGCTATTTACTCACAGAAATATTCCCTATTAAATTTGAGAAATTAGAACCTTAAAGTCAAAGTTAATACAAAAGTAATACAAAAATATTCATTACTCTGGTGAAGTCCAAGCACTTTTTCATGCATGCAGTTAATCTCTGTAACATAACTATAGAAGATTCCTTCATCATGAAGGGACAGTACATCATTTTTCCACTTTCTTCCCTCCTTTAGGAATGTTTGAGTGAATGCAAGTTTTATTGCAAGAAGAGAAGAGGGAATCTTCTTTTAAATTAATTAGTTAATGTTAGGATATATGATATTCTTGTTAAGGACAGAATTCTGGTTTTGGTAATAAAAACATAGAAAGGGCCCCCTAGGTGGCTCAGTGGGTTGAGTGGCTGACTCTTGGTTTCGGCTCAGTCATGATCTCAGGATCCTGGGATTGAGTCCCACATCCGTCTCTACACTCATTGGGGGATGGGGGGTCTGCTTGAGGATTCTCTCTCTCTCCCTCTCTCTGTCCACCCCCACTCTCTCTCTCTCTCAAATAAATAAATAAATCTTAAAAAAACCACACACACACACAGAACTGTATTTTTAAAAATTTTTTATTATGTTATGTTAGTCGTCATACAGTACATCATTAGTTTTTTTTTTTTAAGATTTTATTTATTTATTTGACAGAGATAGAGACACCCCACGAGAGGAGGAACACAAGCAGGGGGAGTGGGAGAGGAAGAAGCAGGCTCACAGCAGAGGAGCCTGATGTGGGGCTCAATCCCATAACGCCGGGATCATGTCCTGAGCCGAAGGCAGACGCTTAACCGCTGTGCCACCCAGGCGCCCCACATCATTAGTTTTTGATGTAGTGTTCCATGATTCATTGTTTGCGTATAACACCCAGTGCTCCATTCAATACATGCCTTCCTTAATACCCATCACCGGCCTATCCCAATACCCCAACCCCCCTCCCCTCTGAAGCCCTCAGTTTGTTTCCCAGAGTCCATAGTCTCTCGTGGTTCATTTCCCCTTCTGTTTAACCCCCCTTCATTCTTCCCTTCCTTCTCCTACCGATCTCTCTGCTATTTCTTATGTTCCATAAATGAGTGAAACCATATGATAATTGTCTTTCTCTGCTTGACTTATTTCACTTAGCATAATCTCCTCCAGTCCCGTCCATGTTGCTGCAAATGTTGGGTAACCGTTCTTTCTGATGGCTCAGTAATATTCCATTGTATATATGGACCACAACTTCTTAATCCAGTCATCTGTTGAAGGGCATCTCGGCTCCTTCCACGATTTAGCTATTGTGGACAATGCTGCTATGAACATTGGGGTGCATATGGCCCTTCTCTTCACTACATCTGTATCTTTGGGGTAAATACCCAGTAGTGCAATTGCTGGGTCATAGGGTAGCTCTATTTTTAACTTTTGGGGGACCTCCACACTGTTTTCCAAAGTGGCTGTACCATCTTGCATTCCCACCAGCAGTGCAAAAGGGTTCCATTTCCTCCATATCCTCTCCAACATTTGTTGTTTCTTGCCTTGTCAGTTTTTGCCATTCTAACTGGCGTAAGGTGGTATCTCAATGTGGTTTTGATTTGAATTTCCCTGATGGCTAATGATCTTGAACATTTTTTCATGTGTCTGTTAGCCATTCGTATGTCTTCATTGGAAAAGTGTCTGTTCATATCTTCTGCCCATTTTTTGATTTGATTATTTGTTTCTCGTGTATTGAGTTTGAGAAGTTCTTTATAGATCTTGGATACCAGCCTTTTATCTGTAGCTTCATTTGAAAATATCTTCTCTCATCACACGGAACTGTATTAACCCTATTTAAACAACACTGAAATTTATATTAACAAGAATCCTGAAGCATCGGGGGATTTGTCTGTCTACTAATGACCCTACAGGAAATTTGTTCTGTGGAACTATTATATTCTCTAGCCTCCTATCGAGCCAGCAGGGGAAAAGGAGGAAGTACTGATTTCTATCTCCTACTCTGAAAAACAAAACAAAACCTGCAGATGTAAGGTAATAAGTAGCTAAAGCCAGTAGCTTCAAATTCTTTTCTCAATCTCACTGGTGTGGTCCTGGGTATACCACTTTTAAATATACAGAGTCAAATATACTTAAGGTTTCCTAGTGTGTATTTTCTTTCTTTTGTTTTCCTTTTTTTTTTTTTTTTTGGTACACAAAAGGATATTCAGTTGCCCCTTTATGGACTCAAAATATCCTGCAAACAGTAAATAAATGTCTTGAATATGTATATTATCCAAAGGGATAAGTAAATAGAGTTGTATATAGAAGTAACCCCCCCCCACACACAGATGTGGATGAACTTGAAATCTTGATAGGACTTTTTCCTCCCTTTTCTAACCAATAACGATAGCTAGCATTTACTGGGGACTTAATGTACGGCAGGCATTGTGCTAAACACTCTATATACATTCTCTTCAATCCTCACAGTCACCCAGGAAGAGACCTTGAATCATCATCCTCACTTTACAAATGAGAATTGAGACTCAGGGCAGAGCCAAGACCATAACCCAAGTCACAGATCTCCAAAACTCATGAGCAAACCACCATATCCTTCAGGGGTCTTTGGGAAATATAGAAAAGAAGTAAGAAGGGCAAACTCATCATCCCAAGAAACTAGTTTCATTTTGGCACATTTCTTTCTGATCTTATTTCTATCCATACAATTTTTTCCATATTCTTTTTCACTTATTGTTGTTATTAGAAATTCTCCCAAAATATCAATTTTCATGACCACATATTGTTCCAGTGAGTGCATATACCTTGTTCTACTTAATGCTGCATTTATTTGGCCACATGGGTTATTTTCAAATTTTTGCTATTTTAAATAATACTTTTATAAATATCTTTGTGAATTAAATATTTTCTTAATCTGGGATTATTTCTTTATAATCACTAAAATGGAAATACCAGGGCAAGGAAGAGGTATGTTGAAAGCCACATTGCCAAATTTCTTTTTCAAAAGAGTTGCACTAGGGGCACCTGGGTGGCTCAATCCGTTAAGTGTCCAACTCTTAGTTATGACTCAAGTCATGATTTCAGAGTCCTGAGATTGACCTCCAAGTTGGGCTCCACACTCAGCGCAGAGTCTGCTTGTCCCTTTCCTCTGCTCCTCCCCCTGCTTTCTCTCTCTCATATAAATAAAAATTTTTTAAAAAGGTTGCACTAATATATGCTGCTTGTTTCACCTCGCCCATATCAGACCTGAATATTATATTTTAGAAATACAAATTTCCTAATTCAGTATCTGAAAAGGGATATTTTAAAGTTTGCATTCCTTTGATTTTTGGATTGTATGTCAAATTGAAAATGTTTTCTGTGCTTGCTGATCAGTTTTATTTCACTAGTTTCTTAAGGTAGAAGCTTAAGTTTTGATTTTAGATCTTTCTTCTTGTCTAACATATGCATTTAATGCTATAAATTTCCCTCTAAGCAGATTGATGTTGCTCCGTCCCACAAATTTTGATAAACTGTACTTTTATTTTTCTTTAATTCAAAATATTTTAAATTTCTCTTGAGATTTCTTCGTTGGCTCATGGGCTATTTAGAGGTGTGTTGTTTAATTTCCAGGTATTTAGGGATTTTCTAAATATCCTTCTGCTACTTATTTCTAGCTTAATTCCATTGTGGTACAAGAATGCACTTTGATACAAAATCAATGCCCAGAAATCAGTTGCATTTCTATACACGAATAATGAGACTGAAGAAAGAGAAATTAGGGAATCCATCCCATTTACAATAGCACCAAAAACCATACGTTACCTTGGAATTAACTTAACCAGAGACGTAAAGGACCTATATGCTAGAAACTATAGATCACTTTTGAAAGATATTGAGGAAGACATAAAAAGATGGAAAAATATTCCATGCTCATGGATTGGAAGAATTAACATAGTTAAAATGTCCATACTACCCAGAGCAATCTACACTTTCAATGCTATCCCGATCAAAATACCGAGGACATTTTTCAAAGAACTGGAACAAATAGTCCTTAAATTTGTATGGAACCAGAAAAGGCCCCGAATCTCCAAGGAACTGTTGAAAAGGAAAAACAAAGCTGGGGGCATCACAATGCCGGATTTCGAGCTGTACTACAAAGCTGTGATCACAAAGACAGCATGGTACTGGCACAAAAACAGACACATCGACCAATGGAACAGAATAGAGAACCCAGAAATGGACCCTCGGCTCTTTGGGCAACTAATCTTTGATAAAGCAGGAAAAAACATCCGGTGGAAAAAAGACAGTCTCTTCAATAAATGGTGCTGGGAAAATTGGACAGCTACATGCAAAAGAATGAAACTTGACCACTCTCTCACACCATACACAAAAATAAACTCCAAATGGATGAAAGACCTCAATGTGAGACAGGAATCCATCAAAATTCTAGAGGAGAACATAGGCAACAACTTCTATGACATCGGCCAGAGCAACCTTTTTCACGACACATCTCCAAAGGCAAGAGAAATAAAAGATAAAATGAACTTATGGGACTTTATCAGGATAAAGAGCTTCTGCACAGCCAAGGAAACAGTCAAAAAAACTAAGAGACAGCCCACGGAATGGGAGAATATATTTGCAAAGGACACCACAGATAAAGGACTGGTATCCAAGATCTACAAAGAACTTCTCAAACTCAATACACGAGAAACAAATAAACAAATCATAAAATGGGCAGAAGATATGAACAGACACTTTTCCAATGAAGACATACAAATGGCTAACAGACACATGAAAAAATGTTCAAAATCATTAGCCATCAGGGAAATTCAAATCAAAACCACACTGAGATACCACCTTACGCCAGTTAGAATGGCAAAGATAGACAAGGCAAGAAACAACAATTGTTGGAGAGGATGTGGAGAAAGGGGATCCCTCCTACATTGTTGGTGGGAATGCAAGTTGGTACAGCCACTCTGGAAAACAGTGTGGAGGTCCCTTAAAAAGTTAAAAATTGAACTACCCTATGACCCAGCCATTGCACTACTGGGTGTTTACCCCAAAGATACAGACGTAGTAAAGAGAAGGGCCATATGCACCCCAATGTTCATAGCTGCATTGTCCACAATAGCCAAATCATGGAAGGAGCCGAGATGCCCTTCAACAGATGACTGGATTAAGAAGCTGTGGTCCATATATACAATGGAATATTACTCAGCTATCAGAAAGAACGAATTCTCAACATTTGCTGCAACATGGACGGCACTGGAGGAGATAATGCTAAGTGAAATAAGTCAAGCAGAGAAAGACAATTATCATATGATTTCTCTCATCTATGGAACATAAGAACTAGGATGATCGGTAGGGGAAGAAAGGGATAAAGAAAAGGGGGGTAATCAGAAGGGGGAATGAAACATGAGAGACTATGGACTATGAGAAACAAACTGAAGACTTCAGAGGGGAGGGGGTGGGGGAATGGGATAGACTGGTGATGGGTAGTAAGGAGGGCACGTATTGCATGGTGCACTGGGTGTTATACGCAACTAATGAAGCATCGAACTTTGCATTGGAATCCGGGGATGTACTGTATGGTGACTAACATAATATAATAATAAAACAATAAATAAATAAATAAATAAATAAACAAACATACTCAAAAAAAAAAAAGAATGCACTTTGTATGATTCCTGTTCTTTTAAATTTGTTAAGATATATTTTATGACCCAGATGTGGTCTATCTTGGTGAGTTTGAGTACATGTGTATCCTGCTATGGTTGGATGGAGTAGTCTATAGATGTCAACTCAATTAAACTGATCTGTTCAAGTCATCTACATTCTTACTGTTTTCACCCTTTTCAAATTATACTCATTTTTAGTGACCAGTGAACAAGACAACAGAAGAGAAAAATAAATAAAAAGTTAAATTATACTTAAAGCTTATATTGTAGGAAACAGCTTTCCATATATGCTTTCCATGAAGTTTTTAATTTTTGTCTATTACCTTTTTCTAACAATGAAAAGGATGTATGAGAGGAAAAGCTGGTTGAGAGAGTGAGCCAGAAACACAGAAGAAAATGTTGAAAGGAAACACCAGTCACGTCACTAGTCTGAGATTTTTCCATATTCTGAATGTTCTCATGCCTATTGAAAAAAAAAAGCGTATTGCCAAGGATTTTACCTTTTTTTAAAAAAAAGGTTTTATTTATTCATTTGAGAGAGAGAGTGTGTGCACATGCACGGGGAGGGGAGGTGGGAAGCAGAGAGGGAAGGAGAGGGGAAGGGAGAGGGACAAGCAGACTCCACACCGAACACAGGGCCCCATGTGGGACTTGATCCCAGGGCCCTGAGATCACAACCTGAGCTGAAACCAAGAATCAGACTCCCAACTGACTGAGCCACCACCAAATCCAGGTGCCCCACCAAGGATTTTATCTTTATCTGTCTTCTTGAGAATTCATAGTTTTCAATGAAAAAAGTAATAATGTAACACTTAAAAGAGACCATCTGTAATCTTGTGTTTTAAACTGAGCCTGTTTTCGCTGTAAAATATCACCAACTCATGGCTATAGAGTTGGAAAGGTTCTGTAGTACAGAAAATTCAGCTGATTACATAGTATTATAGCTTTAAGAAATGCTTCAAAAGCAGTTGGACTATTTGGAAAATCTTTTTCATAACAAATGTGTTCTTCCTTTAAAATGTAAACACTGAGCCAATCTTAGAAGCAAACATTGACTGCATACTTATGTCAAGTCAGTTGTTGTATTTTAGTTACAACAATGCAAAAACGTGAAGCATAGGTTTACTTTTTAACTCCAACCCTGTTCAAAGATCACTTATTGGCCTCTGAAGGAACAGGTGGCATGTCTGTTATAGTTTAACAAGTGGCCCTTCAGTGAGGTATAGTCATTCAGATACCTCTGGATGCTTTGGATGCTCTCATGTGTGGCAGGGTGCACTTGCTAAAAACATTCTCCTCTCTAGATCTGGACACCTAAATTCTATATCTTAGGCATGGGGCATGTATTCCAGACTTCCCTTTTGAGTCATAAATGAAAAATGCCATCTTGCAACTAAGATAACAATTGCTTTGCCAAGAGATCACATTCTTAATTTCTTAATATTGACATAAATATTCCAGTTCTTGGTGAATCAGATAGCTTTCTGTTTGCAGTATATATCTGAGCATTTCATCCTTTTGATAACAGAGTTTACGTGGATTTTTTTTCTATCAGAGGTACTGTTAATGATACTAAGCTTCCCAAAGAATTTCAGATTCACCCCAAATAACAGCAATCAATTCTGTTCTACGACTCAAATTTGTTACGTTGGGTTGAATTGGAATTATCTTATGTTTATAGCTAATTTTAGGAATGTTTACATCTTTAGGAAATTGAATTCACATTTTTACGAACAGGGTATAATTTTCCATGTATTTAGGTCCTCTTTTAGAATTTCAATAGAGTTTTATAATTTTCTTCATAAAAATCTTGCCGATTTTTTATTCAACTCACTCCTAAACACTATTTTCGGTTGTTTTTATAACTGATATGTTTTTTAAATGATATTTTTAAAGTCTCTGTTGTTAGTATACTGGAATGTAATTTTTTTTGTATATTGATCTTATATCTAGCAACCTTATTAGATTCTTGGGTCTAACAATTTGTAGGCTTTTGGAGTCTTCTGCATAAACAACCGTATCATATGTGTGTTCATTCAATTTGTTTCTTCTTTTCCAATCCTTTTAACTTTTTGTTTGTTTGTGGGGTTTTTTGCTAATTATACTGGCTAGAACATTTAGTGCATTTTGAATAGTCACAATATTGGAAGGCTGGTGATCTTCCTTATTATCATGTGAGGTAAACAGTGTGTTTAAAAGATGTTTTTCTTCTTTTTCACCCTGCACTTGGTGTTTTGTACCTAGAGAATTAAAATTTTCTAATGTTCACTATTGCCAGACTCATATCTTATTTTTAATCATTTCCCATATCTTTATCTCTTCTACCAGTTGAATTGCTCTTTATACACTTTCTAAGTCCATGTTCTAAATTAAATTTTCTCATTTCCAATGGTGTATTTTTGTGAAACTGAATATTGATTGCAAAATCAATTCCCTACTGAGAAATTGTCTTTCTCTTTTTATTCAAATTACTTCTTAACACTCATCGCTTCCGGGAAAAACTTAATTTATAAAGAAAATTTCTTCAAAGACAATAAGATGACTCTGGGCCTACATAACACTTTTAGTGAAGTGTTCTTTATTTCTTCCTATAACGTTTCCAGTACTTCCAAACATGCAGATTGCTTGGTTGTACAACATCAGAGGCACCACTCATATCCTTGTCTATGTGAATGGCATGCCCTGGAATTATGCGGTGCACAATCTGCAAGACTGATGTGGTAACTTTGCCTAATGTATTTTACTTTTCTGTCTAATTAGGACTGTGAGGTCTGTCCCAAGCAAGTAGTAAGAATCTACAGATATCTGACTCAAAAAATAACCCTAAATGTGTTTCGAAAAGATTGTTCAGCTGTAAGCAGAAAAATATTATGTTTGGGAGACATGTTTCCATAATAGAGCTTTAGTATGGCAATCTCCTTCTTCTACCCCAAATCAGTAATGATTCAGTGTTCTTTACTTTAGTATTATATAAGTAAGTAAATCATCACTCTGTTTGTATAAATACAATTAGGTTGAGAAAAAAATGGGAAGAGTGGGGAGGAATTCCTTGGGGGAAAGAATCAACATAAAACTAACACAATTATAAATCTCATTTGTAGTAATAATATTTGTGATGAGATAATGATAATGGTAAGATGGTGATAATAATGAATTCTAGTTGTTTGGCTTAGTTCCAGATTTAAGCTACACTGGGGCTTAGATTCTGACATTAAAAACATTTTAAAAAGAGAGAGAAAGGATTACATAGCATAGCTTCTAGTTTCTCACTGAGAAATGTATGCCAAACATACAGTGACACCAGATTTTCAATTGTAACCTTTTGAACTCTTACCTCACGCCCAAGCAAAGTCAAAATTAATTTTATCTGATTGAAACTATAGTTCTCTTTAGAAAGGCAGGTCTTTAGTTATAGACTAAAAAGGGCAAAGACTATAGCCAATTCATCTTTGTAACTGCCCATCTAGAGTTGTTTTTTTTTTTTTCCACTCACTCATTCATTCAGTATTGGATAGCACAGGCCTAGACCTCTCAGAAGGGTAATGTCACAAAGGAAATAACACGTGCTAGGTACTTTGGTAAGCACATGCACTAACTTTCACTATCAGAAAAAAGCACCTGTCAGATGGAGCCAAAGTGTGAATCAATCATGACCTTGCCAGAAAAGGATAAATTTGGATGCTCTGACCAATTTGCAAATAATGATGCTAGCATAGGAGCAAAACAGAAGGCAAAAATCTAGATTACAGGTCATAAGGAAAAAGTTATGAATAGTCAAGAGTTGGAAAAGGAACTTAAGTTTAAAAATAAAAAAGTCTGCCCTGGCAATGTACAAGGCATATTAGGCTTGTCGCTCCTAGGAGGTGACCAGCGAGCAGCAGCTGTGATTAATTCATCTGTGCCAGTGCTGGGCACAAATGAGTTCTCAATAAATATCTGTTGAAAATGAAGGAAAAAATGATCAATTAGCTAGCTATGTGACCTAGTTAGAAATATTCCAATTTGCCAATGTCATGTGGTTAAAACAAATCTGTTTCTGAGTTGTTTCTGTGGGTGTGGTTCTCAGCCCAGGATTGGTGACACATCAGGAAAGATGGCAAACAGACTGAGAACAAGTGCCGCAAAAAGTGATCTCACTGTAACAGCATGGGTGGGCCTGGTAGGTCAGTTCTCATAAAAGCACATTTGCTCTAGAAAGTTCTCAGATGACTAAGAAGAAGCTGACAGAAATTGAACAGATTTCATCATTAAACAAGTAGAAAACATCAAATAGGTAATGGGAAATGTTGAATGATGGTAGGAGGAAACATTTTTAGGTACTTTCATAACCTCCTGCCTCTTTCATTCCCTTTCACACTCAGTTTTCTCCTCCCATCCCCCACATCCCTCCCAACCCTCTCCTACAAGGCTGAGATGCTTTAATCAATTCAAGAGCACTGTCTTTGGAGGTTAAGTAACTTGCCCAAAATCACCTGAGAAGAGACAGAGCCAGGGTTTTGAAAAGTTGGCCAGGGCTCCTGGCCATTACCATTCTACAGCACTAGACCATGCAGTAGTTACATAGCAGGCAGAAAACAAAATACCTTAAAGGCTGGGTTTTTTTTTTCTATTCTGTCATTAAGCAGCAATTATCCTTCCACCCAAAGATTCCAATCTTCCTCACCAGAAAAAGCCATCTAAAAGTTTCTAAATCACCCGCCAGTATAAAACAAGAAAACACAAAAGATCCAGAAATCTCCAGTAATAAAGAATAGAGGTGGGAGAGGGCAGGGTGAGCATGGGAATAATAATAATATGTATCTTATAGGTTTTGATAGGATTAAATAAGTTAATAAAAGAACTTAGAAAAATGCTTGACACATAGTAAGCATTTAATAAAAGTTAACTATTATTGGGGTCCCTGGGTGGCTCAGTTGGTTAAGCATCCAACTCTTGATTTTGGCTCAGGTCATGATCTCAGGGTCCTGCGATGGAGCCCCACCTTCGCTCAGAGGAGAGTCCACTTCAGGATTCTCTTTCCCTTTGCCCCTCCTACTGCTCTCTCTCTTAACACTCTCAAATAAACAAATAAATCTTTAAAAAAAAAAAGTTAACTATTATTTATCTGTTTCCTATCAGGTACAACAGATTTTTTTTCCTAATTAGCCTAAAGAAAATTTCAATATCCCTCTGTGTCTTCAGTTTCCGTCACCTAAGAATGTGGTTTCTAGCACCTACCCATGTGTTTAAAAACTCTTTGTAACGTATTTGGATATTCCATGTTGCAATGGAATGCAACATACCCTAACTTACTATTTGGACCAGATACTCATACTGCTTTAACACAGGTGAATTAACAGATTATTGATCATGCTGCAAACGCAGATCAGTAAAAGGGCGAAGAGCCCAGACCCCGGCATTCTCATTGTAGTTTAGAACCCCAGATCTTCCTCTCACTAGCAGATGGACTTTGAGTGAATTATCCCGCCTCTGTATGCCTCAGTTTCCTCATCTGTAAATTGGGATAGTAATAGTATCTACTTCATAGATTTGTTATGGGATTAAATGAATCATTACATGTAAAGTTCTAGGAATAGTGCCTTGCACATACTATGCACTCATGTGAGTTATTATTTCTTTTATACCTTCTCCATTTACTTGAAAAATTATATTTTCCCAATGGATTTTTTAAAAAATTTATCAGTAAAATGTTCATAGAGAAACATTCAAGTTTCCCCACTCTAAATGCCTAAACATATTTAATATGTGGTTGAAAGTCAACCCTTTCTACCTCTCTGCCTAATTTTAGTATATTGAAATCATTGCTTTAATCTTATTTTAATCCTCAAGTAGTTAGCTGGAAGTTGTTGTCTTTTATTATCTCAGACTGTGACTTTGCCCAAAATCCAATCATATGTTTAAACTACAATATTTATGTAATTTCCTAACGATTCCCTAACAAAGCAAACTGTTAGAATATAGTAAATACAACAAATACTTAGAATATTTTATATTTTTATACAGACACTGCTGAGCATCTTAAGTCTTAGGGCTCAAAGATAAAACAAAATACATGTACATATTTTTAATCTTTACTCTTAACTACTGTTCATGAAGTATTGAAATGAACAACAGGCTCACATCAAGCAGGGAAATATGCTAGTGACTCATCACATTTTAATGCTGCTTAATTTTCAGGCTTCCTGTGTGAATTAGCTAAGAGTTACAGCAATTTAAAGAATAATGACTAAAACCTTTTCTATTTCCTGCTTAATTTCCTTCTCAAGGAAAAGTTTTCGTTTTTAAATATTATTTGGACATTTTCTATTTAAAGAAAACCAGGGAATTAAAATTCTCTTAATAAGCATATCTTTTAGAACTAAGAATTCAGGTGAAGGAACAAGTGAATAGAATAAAAGCATTTTTATAAGTTCAGAAAGAATGGGTCTGTGTAGATCTAGATAAAAAATTCAATCAAATATCGTCTGTGTCTCATTTAAATTATTTGTATTGTTGCTAGTCTGTGAATCTTCCGGTCTTGTCCCAATTTCGCATCATTCACATACCTGCACGCCAGATATTAAGTGGCATCAGGGCAGCCCAACAGAGATAACCTCCTCTAGGAAAAAAGAATGAATAAAGAAGTTTTGCCATTTGGATCACGCCTTGGAAAATGTCAGAGGTATAGTAGAAAAAATAACTGAAATTAAAAAGACATTAAAAAATTAACTTATAAGGAAATCAAAGTGATCAGCTTTCTTATATGTAGTTATGAAAAAACAATACACTCACATTACTAAGGGTGTAGATAAGATTTTAACTAGAGCAAAGTCCTCTTGGTGGACTGGATATTTTTAAATATTATATACAGAATTTTTAAACTCTATTTGAAATCAGTGGCTACCCCAAAATTTTGTGTCTTTCTCTGCTTCCATTTCATGATCTATAAGGAGTTAGCTTAGCACTCTCTTCAGAGCATAGGTTGAAAAGGCATTTTAATTTCCACCTCAGAGTAATTTTAAAACCACATCAATTATTTTTCATGTGCAGCTGTTTTTTATCCACAAATTATTGCTCTAGGCAGTTTTACTTTACCACACATTTCAGAAGAGAAGGAATGAAGGGGAACCAGCTAATCTACAAATGTTTTACCAACAGTAGATCAGACCCCCCCCAAAAAAGTGGGGGGGGCATTATGAACCAAAACTTCTTTAGAAATAAGAACTGCTCATTAATAGTCTAAGCATTGTATATATGATCCACTTAACTTTCATTCAATGACCACCAAAAGGTCGATTCCAAATTTACTGTTCCCCCTATCACTTATTCATCAAAAAATATTTACTTTTGTGCTGGGAAACGTAAGTGAGGCATAAGGCTATTCTCAAGAGACCTTACAATCTGATTGGGAAGACAATAACTGCACATTAAACAATGAGAGAATAATATAAAACAATAAAACACACTAAGAGACTGGGATGCCCAGGAGAAGAGCAGTGGGATGGAGAAGTTGATAGGATTTGGATAAACTAAAGCAGAGCAGGGAGGTCATTCTCCAAAGGCTCGAGTGAAGGTTTAAAGTGAATAGAGAATGTTTGGGATACACTGGACAGACATGTCTTAGAGGAGCGTGGTACACAGAGGTGAGTAGAATAACAGAATTTAGCACCGGAGGGGAGTTTAGAGGTCATCTTTCTGAACATGCAAAAGTCTCTTTTATAAATCTCTGGATGAAAGCCATTTAACATCTACTATTATGCATTTCTTCTTTGTATGTTTGTTTAGCAGAACACCTAGGTTCCAGTTACTCTTCTAAAGATTTCACAAACATGAATTCAGGTGGTCTCGTAACAACCCCATGAGAGAGCTATGATTGCCATCCCCACTTTACAGATGAGGAAAAGAGGCAAGGAGGGGATAGGTCATTTGCCTCGGGTCATAAAACTGGTGAGGGGCTGGTCCAAGATCCTCTCACAGATGGTCTGGCTGCAGAGTTCATGCTCTGACCAGGTATTCACCCTTTCCCGGGGTAGATGGCCCTTCCACTGTTGGCCAGCTCAAATGATGAGACATGAGGATGGAAAGCTTCTAAAAATTTCCAGCATTATCTGTGATGTAGATTTGCCTCATAAAAATCCAGATATCAAGCGAAGAACACTTTGGAACTCTAAGGATTTGAGAATAAGTGGGCTAAAACAGTCACAAAGTATAGTTACCTTGCACTTGTTTAATACTAAAACCAGCAACGTCTATGATTTTTTAAAAATTCTCTTAGAATATATAAAGTGAATCTAACTTGAAAAGTTTCATGATTTTGTATGTAAAAATAGGTGTAGCTGATGTATTCACTTGTGAAAGTCTTTAAAGAACTTAGTGGCTCAGGATAGCATAAAATATATAAAGACTATGGTATCACTTCAGAGGTAGAATTTTCTCTGTGAATTCGAAGAATGTTTATAATTAAGAACTTCAATGCTCCTTGGAGACTTTGGTTCCTATTCTAAAGACAGATTCACATAATCCTAAATATTGGATTCACTCACTCATTTATTCAATCAATTCTGACTGAGTTACCTCTAGGCGCCAGGCATTGGTTCAGGCACTGAGGATTCTATAGGAAATAAGACAGACCAGGTTCCTGGTCTTATGACACTTAACACTCTTTTGGTGTGAGGGGTACAGATGTGATTTAATCAGGAGTGTAACATATTTTCTGTTTTGCCAAAATTATTGGTATTGGATTCCCATATACCCCCAATTACTCCTATTGTGTTATCTAAGAAGGAGAAAAGACTGTAAGACCTTGAGATACATAACTCAATAAAAGGAAGACATAACTTGAGCTAGAAAGCAAGTCTGTTTTTTCCAAGGAGCAGCATTAAGGAAGTGGAGCCTGAGGTCTAAGTCTCTCTCCAGCAGTCCTCACTGAACTTCTCTCCAAGCTGAGAAATTCTGTACTTTAAAAAAAGCTAATAACTTTTAAATTGTCAAGAATGATGATAAACACTTAAATTCAGCATCTGGTATTAGCACAAAATATTTTATCATAGAACCAGAAATTGACTGAGTGATCACATGTTATTATTGGATTGGAACTTGGATCTTGGCTATAGACCTGGAAATATGAGTCTATCGATTAAACCTCCTGTGATTCATAGATGATAATTTCCTCCACAGAAAAGGTTGATCATTCAGTTGAGCACTTATGACAATAGTTTTCATAAAGAGAAGTCAGATGTTTCTAAGTTCTAAGGCCAGTGAGAGGAGTTAAATCAATAACTGAAAATCTACAGATTTTATTGGTTAAATGGTTAAATATTTAGTGGTGAAAATATAAGTTTTTCTCCATGGAGTTAAAATGTTTATACTGACCACTTTCTTTAAGAAAACATCCTAGGGGCATTATCAATTATAAACAAAGAAGGATCCGTACTCAGGCTCTTTGTTTTAAGGAAGCAGAACTCTGAATTTTTGTTTAACTGCCTAAATTAAACTGCTGCTCAGAGCCCTTTCTCAAATAAAAGCCACATGTTCTTCTCTATCTGTTAGAAAGGGTTGTGGAAGTTTTTGGTGGTCAAGTGGCTAGAACCCAAGGCAGATTTTGTTTTTCTAGAGCAGCTTCCCTTTTCCACATGTAATTTCACAATGGGTGCTGTAACCGGTTGTTAGGTCACTGCACCAAATCAGGCGTCCAAAATACTCTTGTCTGACTCTACCAAGGCCTAACACATAAAGTAGAATTGCACAGTAGGAGAAAAAGAAACTCTTGGTACCATTTAATACTCTTTTTATGGCATTAACATAATCTCTACAGAGTAAAACCACAATTTTTAAAAAGTGGTCCATTTCACCTATTGTAACTGTGACCTAAGTAGTTCAGATAAAAGGGTTGTCGTGATAAAGAAGAATCCTGTTTGTTATTGAACACCTGGTAATGGTAGATTGATAATGTGACTTAACCGAAGAGGCCTTTGGAATAAGGAAAAGGTCTGGAACTAAGAAGATAAAAAGGTTTCAAGCTTACTTGATTTTGAGTGTCTTTACACTGTGTAGTGAAATGTCATTAACTCGTATTCATAAAATCAATTACTAGCACCTAGTTTTGGCTAAAGATTACTTTCGAAATATTTATGATGCAAGAAAATCAATAATAAAATTTTTAAAAATAATTCTTTCCAGTTAGGATGTATACAATGAAAACAGTTGGACAAACAGGCACAAGGAAATATTTTTTAATTCGTGGAGCAATTCTGGGAACTTAGTTTGGTCCTCAGGGATTATCGAGCTTCCAAATAAATACTATAGCAAATAAATGTTATATTTTGTTCTTTTCTTAAATATTCTTATAGAAAAGAATATATAGAAGTAGTTTGATTGGAGTCTATAAGACAGATATTTCCTAAGTAGATATTGCCCATGTTTGGTTAATACCTGAATTTACAGGGTTAGTGTCCATACATTTATTCACACAATTAAATTGTGTAGGCACATCATGTGTACAGGCCTCAACCACACATTCTCAGTTGTGATTTCCAGTCTCAGTTATTTCCAGAGTGAACACAGAGTTTAAGAAACTTGAGGGAAGTACCTGGGCAAGTGCTTTTTTGCCTGTCTCTGGGGTTCCAATCTGGGGTCCATGCACGAGCCTTAAGCACCTCTGCAAACCCGCAGAAATGGCGTGAAACAATTTTTATGTGTTTATATAGAAATGTTCAGAAAGCCCATGTTTCTCATGATTATCAAAGGTCTTTATCCCCCTAAAAGGGTAAAAATTAGTGATTTAAGGAGTCCTTGTTTGTGGAAAATGCAGCGCTCCAATGAACTGCAATATAACTTTGAATTAAAAGATCTGAAATGATGTCCAACCCTCCCCCCATTGACCACAAATTGTCTTTGAGACTAGAGTCCCCACATTTCCCTGGCAAGTCTCTCATACCTACCTGCCATTTGAAAGAAAAACTGTTCCAAATGTAACTTTTGTAATTTTGTAAATTTGGTGATAGGAAAAATTTCTTCTGTTAAAGTTTCTTGTACCTTTTGTCTGTTGAGCTAACAGTATTTCTATAATCCTATTATGTGTGGTAGATGTTGAGAATAAAACTATGAACTAAAACAGACATGTCTCTTGCCTTCCCGAATGGTTATATAGTGGAAAGCACTCTTAGTTTTCCTCATTCTCTATATCAACTGGAGGAAAACAATTACAAACTGTATTCAAGTTCATCTAATTTCAACTAGAAAGCGCTCATATTAAACTAAATGCGTGAAGTAAAGTGACATCTAGTGTTGGTTAAGTAGCAGGGAACTATGTGTCAGGACACTGGGTAGTTTTAACTTATTCTTTGGAAATCATGTTAAACTTGGCTTGATTAATTTTTTTTTAAAGATTTTATTTATTTATTTGACAGAGAGACAGCCAGTGAGAGAGGGAACACAGCAGGGGGAGTGGGAGAGGGAGAAGCAGACTTCCCGCTGAGCAGGGAGCCCATTGCGGGGCTCCATCCCAGGACCCTGGGATCATGCCTTGAGCCAAAGGCAGATGCTTAACAACAACCGAGACACTGGGGTGCCCCAGGCTTGATCAATTCTTAAAAACAGTTTTGTTTCTTTTTTTATATTTAGAGTAATATTGAAATAATCTGAATTTAAATGTTAATAATATTGTCTTTTCTTTCTTAAAAAAACAGAATACTCCAAGTGTAGAGAAAAGTATAGAGAACCAAATAATGCTCATGTTCCTATCACTCAATTTTGGCCAATCTTAACATTTTGCTATAGTTGCTTCAGACGGTTTAAAAGTAAGACATAGTAGACATATTTGATGCCCCATGAACTCCTTCCTGATTTTATTTCTGTCCTTTTCTCCTCAGAGATAACCACTCTCTGGTTTATTATTTCTGACTGTTTTCCTACTTTCATTATGTATTTGTGTACCTGTAAAGTTTATAATGCTGCATTTTTTTTACATTTGATGTAAACAATAACATACTGTATAAATCCTGTTGCAACTTGTTTTTTCTAGTTCTGTAGAATGCTTTTCAGATTTGTTCCTATTGGTAATTAGCTCTACTCATTTATTTTAATAAATTGGCTGGATTATACCACAGTTTATTTTATCATTGATGGACATTCGAGGTGTCCCCAGTCTCTTGCACTTATAAACCATGCTGCGATGAATAGCTTTGTATGTGATCACTTGTGTGCACGTTTGAGAGTTTCTTTAGTCTGTATGCCTAAAATGTGGTGCTCGGGTATATACTTTTAAAACATCTGTAGATAGTGAGAGTTTGCTCTCCTGAAGAGTTATACCAATTTACACCCTCACCAGCAACGTAAGAGAATTTCGCTTGCTTCTCACCAACACTTAGTATTCTCAGGCTTTTTAATTTCTGACAATCTGCTTGGTGCAAAATGTTATTTTGTTGTTATTCCATTTGTGTTTCTCTGATTCACAGTAAAACTGAGCTCCCTAAAAAATATGGTTTTTTTTCCCACATAGGTTTCTTCTATAAATTGTTTATTCCTCTCATGTGTCTGTTGTATTGCTGATATTTTCCTTACTGAATTGTTAGGGTCTTTAACATACTCTTGATATAAGTACTTTGTAGGTTTGATGTGTTGAAAATATTGTTCCCCAGTTTATGGTTTGTCTTTCACTCTGTTCATGGGATCTTTTCACTTTAACGTAAACAACTTTATCAATCTTTCCCTTTAATATCTTATTTAAAAAGCCCTTCATTAAGCTTTTCTCCTTTATTTCCTTCTAAAATGTTTAAAGTTGTGATTTCCATATTTAGACTTCTGTGTTGTTAATTTTTGTGTATTGTATGAGGTAAGGAATTGTTCCGTCCCTTGTGGATAATAATTTTGCCAGCATTACTCCTAAAGAGACTATTCTTTCCTCATCGTTCACTTTTTTTTTTTTTGAGAAAGAGAGAGAGAGAGGAGGGGCAGAGAGAAAGGGAGAGAGAATCCCAAGCAGGCTCCACGTCCAGCATGGAGCCTGACGTGGGGCTTGATCTCAGACCTTATGATCATGACCTGAGGTGAAAACAAGAGTCGGACGCTTAACCAACTGAGCCACCCAGGCGCCCCCATATTGTTCACTTTTGTCTCACCACCACAGTCACTCGACAGATTAGTTGTGTACCATTTCTCTTGTATAGTGCTACTTGTATCGCATCGTGAGTTTCCCTCAATTGGGTCAAGTCTTTCTATTGACCTCCACCTGTGGCTTTATCCCTACTCACACTCCAAGCCTGGTTTGCCTGAGAAATATTGGTCAATCTCAGGAGCATTCTTCCTAATGTTCCCAGACTCTGTGTCTGTGTTCTGACCACTAGTTTTTTTCCTAGTTGTTTGCACTTCTATTCTGGGTTATTCTATTCTATTTTGAGTTAGGGTGATCAACCACCCCACTTTTCCCAGAACTGAGGAGTTTCCCTAACGCAGGACTGTAAGTATTAAAACAGGGATGGTTGCTGGCAAAGTGGGATGGGATTGGTTACTTTAGTTCTTACTTCCAGTTTCGGCTTCCTTCTATGTTGACCCCTTGGCTCTTTAGTCAAGGTGTTATCTCTGTGCTCACCAAGCATCTTCACATTGAACTTATATTTGTTGCGGTCCTACTATATATCAGACTCTATGTGTGATGTGTTTCACATCATATAATATCTCACCGAACAGTTACAACAGCTCTATATGTCTTCCTTTTACACCTGAGGAGAATTGCATTTAATTGGCAAGGATCACAAAATTAGTAACATAAAAGAATGAACCCAAGCCTTTTGACCAAAAACATTTTATTTCTATAAAACTTGCTATCTTCCTAAGCTGAGGAAAACACAGCTGTAATTGCGTGAATGGAGCTACACCGATACTAACCGAACTTCTGGGGGAACCCTGTCATGCCTAGTCTCACTGCCTCTATATTTTTTGGTATAATAGGATTCCTGCCACATTTGACAGTACATGAAATCAACTTCGTATGTTATAAAGCACAAGTCATAATTTCATTTGTTATGCAACAGTACAAACATCTCAAATGTTGCATTAAGATAAAAAACTAAGAAGAAAGATAACATGAATAGTATCCCATAGCAGCTCACATTGCCTCCAGTCAAAATGCCACTGCATGGAGATGGGATCTTTTTATTCTAATACATCTACTTTACCAATCTTTTCCTTTTTATAGCTTATTGAAGAAATTGTACAGTATGTTTTTCTCCTTTAATTACTCCAAACCCCAGATGTTATTGTAGATTAATACAAAATCATATACAAAATACAAATTACTATTATTTGTATAATATTAGTTCCCCAAATATCAGCAAGAGTTAGGGAGGGGAGAAAATGGTCCAGTTAGTTTGGCAAACAAATTTATTATAGAACTTCTCAATTTTTTTTTTTGTTAATTTACAATGTGATTTCCTTATACGAAGGTAGTGTAGCGTTTTCCAAATGATTTGACCAAGAAATCTTTTTGTTTTGTTCGATGAGTTCTCACTAGCTTTGAAATACACATAGGGAGATGGTGTTTTCATCTGTAACAGCACAATACCCTTCAGAGGGCAGCATATTCCCTTGGCATGTGGCCATCACCTGTTCGTTGAACAGACTGACAAAGGTTTTGGAACATGGTCTATTGTATTTCTGGTAATGGATGTAAAATTCCTAGCTCCTGTAGTAGAAGTAGGCATTGAAATTTAACTTAAGGCTGGTAATAAAATAAATGAATGGCACTGAGATATAATACTAAAAATTAAACCGATTGGGTCTCTGATTGGTCACAATTACATCACTGGACAGTAAAGTTCAGATCACAAGTCCAATCTTTCCCTTCTTATCTTCAGACAAGAAATGTTAATTGAAATGTTTCATAAGCAATAAAATGAAGTATTAGAATCAGTTCCTTTCCCAAGGAACTTACTAAGAGATCAGGGAGATATTAAGATAGCACATTAACCCATTCACTTTCTCGCCCAGCTTCAAATTAGAATCACCTGGGGGACTTTTAAACAATAATAATGCCCAGGTCTCACCTCAGAACAATTAAATTGGCATCTCTGTGTTTGGTTTTAGGCATGGCATTAAAAAAAATGTTCTCTGATGATTTAATGAGTAGTCAGGATTGAGAACCACTGTATTAAGATGATAAAATAGTGTTTTAAGTAAGAGGTTTCTGACATTTTCAAAGAGGACGAGACATTTAGGCTGCCTGCCCCCCAGGGCGGAATGTTTTAAATGTAGAAGAGTACAAAAAGAAAATGGTCTTTCTTACATCCTCTGCCCAGTTAACCTTTGTCAACATCTTTATTCTCTCTTAGCCACCTGGATCGCATAAAACTAAACCAAACAAAAATCCCACATCTTATAGTTCCTAAACCTAACTTTAGAAAACATTTCCTAGTCTTAGAGCAAGATATCATTTTGTTTTTTTGCCTTCAGAAATTCATTATATTCACCTTAGTTAACAAATAGCCAAGTGCAGCCCAAATAGATCCATTGGACCCATGGACCTCATCTGCCAATAGTAAATTCTGTTCACTTGCTCCTTCTATTGAACTAAGAAGCTTATTTTTGCAAAGACAAACTGGGGAGGCAGAGGAGGAGAATGTGAGAATCAAGAAAATATTAATGAATATATACCTTCCAACTGCAAAAAGATATGGAAGAAACACCTGCTTAGGTGGTTAGAATGAGTATAGACTCTGGTTATGGATTAGAGGTTTTCTTTATGCAACATTAACTGGCTTATAGTGGGAAGTGAATTCATGGACATGTGTCTTACTGGTATCAGTTCTTACTGTGAACTCAGTGTCAGTAACCTGATAGGATGGCTGTTTTCAGGGCATCATTGGACTGGAGAACTCTTGAAGACAATTAAGAGTCTATGAATTAAAAGATAATCTTTGGGGCTCCCGGCTGGCTCAGTTGGTAGAGCTATGATTCTTGATCTCGGGGTTGTGAATTCAAGCCCCATGTTGGGTGTAGAGATTGCTTAAAAATAAAATCTTAAATTCCACATATGAGAGAAATCATATGGTATTTGTCTTTCTCTGACTTATTTCGCTTCATATAATACTCTCTAGCTCCATCCATGTCGTTGCAAATGGCAAGATTCCAATCTTGTTTATGGCTGAGTAATATTCCATTTATATATATATATAATATATAAATATATTATATAAATATAATATAAATATAATATAAATAAATAAAATAAAATATAAAAATAAATATAA
>NC_048232.1:66029035-66060156 GCF_002007445.2 Ailuropoda melanoleuca
TTTTTTTGCCTTCAGAAATTCATTATATTCACCTTAGTTAACAAATAGCCAAGTGCAGCCCAAATAGATCCATTGGACCCATGGACCTCATCTGCCAATAGTAAATTCTGTTCACTTGCTCCTTCTATTGAACTAAGAAGCTTATTTTTGCAAAGACAAACTGGGGAGGCAGAGGAGGAGAATGTGAGAATCAAGAAAATATTAATGAATATATACCTTCCAACTGCAAAAAGATATGGAAGAAACACCTGCTTAGGTGGTTAGAATGAGTATAGACTCTGGTTATGGATTAGAGGTTTTCTTTATGCAACATTAACTGGCTTATAGTGGGAAGTGAATTCATGGACATGTGTCTTACTGGTATCAGTTCTTACTGTGAACTCAGTGTCAGTAACCTGATAGGATGGCTGTTTTCAGGGCATCATTGGACTGGAGAACTCTTGAAGACAATTAAGAGTCTATGAATTAAAAGATAATCTTTGGGGCTCCCGGCTGGCTCAGTTGGTAGAGCTATGATTCTTGATCTCGGGGTTGTGAATTCAAGCCCCATGTTGGGTGTAGAGATTGCTTAAAAATAAAATCTTAAATTCCACATATGAGAGAAATCATATGGTATTTGTCTTTCTCTGACTTATTTCGCTTCATATAATACTCTCTAGCTCCATCCATGTCGTTGCAAATGGCAAGATTCCAATCTTGTTTATGGCTGAGTAATATTCCATTTATATATATATATAATATATAAATATATTATATAAATATAATATAAAATATAATATAAATAAATAAAATAAAATATAAAAATAAATATAAGTAAAATATAAAGTATAAATAAATAAATAAAAATAAATAGTAAATAAATAAATAATAAATAAAATAAAATATAAAAATAATATAAACATATATATAATATTCCATTAAATATATATACACACACATATGTATACATATACACACACACACACACCCCTCATCTTCCTTATCCATTTATCAATTGATGGACATATGGATGTTCTTTCCATAATTTGGCTATTGTTGATAATGCAGCTATAAACATCAGGTGCATGTATCCCATCAAACCAGTATTTTTGCATCCTTTGGATAAATTCCTAGTAGTGCAATTGCTGGATCATTGGGCATCTCTATTTTTAACTTTTTGAGGAAACTCCACACTGTCTTCTAGAGTGGCTGCACCAGTTTGCATTCCCCCAACAAAGTAAGAGTGTTCCCCTTTCTCCACATCCTTGTCAACACCTGTTGTTTCCTGTGTTGTTAATTTTAGCCATTCTGACTGGTGTCAGGTGATATCTCATTGTAATTTTGATTTGTATTTCCCTGATGATGAGTGATGTTGAGCATCTTTTCGTGTATCTGTTAACTATCTGTATGTCTTCTTTGGAAAAATGTCTGTTCATGTCTTCTGCCCATTTTTTAACTGGATTATTTGTGTTTTGTGTGTTCAGTTTTATAAGTTCCTTTATATATATTGGATACTAACCCTGTATCAGATGTGGAATATAATAAAAAAAAAACAGATGAACATGGCGGCAGGGGTGGTGGGAAGAGAGGCACACCAGGAAACGGACTCTTAACTATAGAGAACAAACTGAGGGTTACTGGAGGAGAGGTGTGGTGGGGGAGTGTGTTAAATAGGTGTTGGGTATTAATGACAGCACTTGTGATGAGCATTGGGTGTTGTATATAAGCAATGAATCACTAAATTCTACACCTGAAACCAATATTACACTGTATGTTAACAAACTGGAATTTAAGTTAAAACTTGAGGGGCACCTGGGTGGCGCAGTTGGTTAAGTGGCCGGCTCTTGGTTTCAGCTCAGGTAGTGATCTCAGGATCATGGGATTGAGCCCCAACTCGGCTTCTGTGCTCAGCATGGAGTTTGCTTAGAGGTTCTCTCTCCCTCTGCCCCTGCCCCCTCTCAAATAAATACATCTTTAAAAAAAACTTGAAAGAAAAAAAATAAAATCTTTATAAGAAAAAAAGATAATCTTTGAAAATAAAATGCAAGCAGAAATAAGGGCTCAGTTCCTATTGTGAAAATTAATAAAGGGAAACCTCACTAAAATGGAGCTGGAGGTTTGGCGGGGGTGCTCTCATGCCCTACCACTCAGGATCAATTGGCAAACCCAACAGGAAGAGAGGAAGCTTGCCTGTGGATACTATTTCACTATCCCAGCAGGAGGAAGCAAGCCTTCCCCCAATTCCCACCCCAATAGCCTAGCTAACGAGAGACGTCACAATTCAGCCAATGAGAAGCCGTTATACTTCCAACACCCAGTTTACTCCAATGGACTTTTTGTTTAGAATAGCCCCTCCCAACTCCCCCTCCCCCTTTGCTTATAAAAGGGCATTTCCCTCATTTGTTCTCTGGAATTGCCTATGGTTTTGCTGTAGCTTCCTTATCCTGGATTGCAATTCTCTGTTATTCCTGAAAAAACCTATCTTTTGATGGTAAAAGTAACTGGCAGTTTTGTTTTATAAAGTTAACACTCTGATTGTTGATAGATATTTTAAACAAAGAATCAGATCCATCTTTTCTTTAGAAATCAAACTAAAAATCCCTAATGAGGTGTACTCTGGTGATCCAAAAGAAAATATTACTATCTCCATTTTATAGATGAAGTTTTTAAATCAGAAAAATTAAGTATTTTCTCCCAGGGCTACAAGCGAATAAGAAGCAGACAGGGATTTGAAACCAGGCAGATGGGCTTCAAAGTCTGCATAACTAACAGCTACACTGCATTGCCTTGGAACTTATAGGAAAAAACCCCATGTTGCTATGAAGAAAACACACATATGCACACATTCCATGTATTACCTATTCTAAAGTATAAATTTTAATGTTTCTAAAGTTGGGATATTACCAGCAATCAATGCAGTCTACAATTATAATTCACACATAAATTGATACATAAATGATATCTATAATTATAATTGGCACAAAGTCGGTACATAAAACAATGGTGCATCTTTGAAATACAGTAAAATCTCATAGACACTTGCAGTAGTTCTTTCTTGTAGGCAGGTGTTCATAAAATCAGAAATCTTTTCCTTTTTTAAGAAAAACAATAAAGAAAAGTGATTAAGATAAATACAAATTTCTGCAAATGAAAGTTCACTTATTCATTTAACCAAATATTTATTAAGTTTGGTGATCAAAGTAGTAAAGAGATCCAGCTCTGGAATCAGACAGACCTGGGTCAAATTCTGGCCAAACCATTTTCAAGCTATGTGACTTTGAGTAAGTTACCTACTCTCTCTAAACCTCAGCAAGATGAAGATACTAATGGCATCTCATGGAGTTATTGTGAGGATTAAATGTAATAATTCATTTAAGAGATAGCACAATGTTTAGCACATTGATAAATGTCTTCTACTATTAGATGACACCCTTTCCCACACAGTTTTTTTTTCTTTTTAATAGTCTTCCTTTGGGGCACCTGGCTGCCTCAGTTGGTAGAGCATGCAATTCTATTGCATGTGGTCTAGTAAAAGATTCTAAGTAGGTAATCCAGAAATATTTGTTGAATCAAATTGGACTGCATATCTCTTCTTTCAAATTTGCTGAGTTGGAAAACTGCAAAGAGCCTTCTCCCAGGTTTTTTTTTTCAAAAAAAAAATTTTTTTAAAGATTGTTTTCTTTTAGCAATCTCTACACCCAACATGGGGCTCACACTTACAACCCTGAGATCGAGCGTTGCGTGCTCTAGTGATTGACCCAGCCAGGCACCTTACCCAGACGGTTTTTTTTAAAAAGTCTTCCTTTGGGGCACTTGGCTGGCTCAGTTAGAACATGTGATTCTTGATCTAGGGGTTGCAAGTTCGAGCCCCACATTGGGCATAGACATTACTTAAAAAAGTAGTTTTCCTCCAATAAAAATGAAAATATTTCTCAAAAAATAGTTTTCCTTTAAAAAATCTTATTATAAAATCACAGGATATTTAAAAATATCAAAAATATATCATCCACCTTCCAATTACACATTCAAATATTTCACTCATTATATTATCTTCACACATTAAGTTGTTCTTTATCACTGTAGTAATTACTTTTATCATCAACTATAATCCTGAATTGCCAAAAAATTCAGTTTATGACATAAAGTGAGTTAGGCCTTCAAAATGAATTCTTAGTGATCTTTTACCCAACTCTAACAATTGTCACCTTTATGTAAGATGAAAACAAGAGAGGAAGTGAAATGGTGTAGTGGCTCAGTTTCTTCCCTCCTTCCTTCCTTCCTTCCTTCCTTCCTTCCTTCCTTCCTTCCTTCCTTCCTTTTTCTTTCTTTCCTTTCTCTCTTTCTCTCTCTCTTTCTTTCTTTCTTTCTTTCTTTCTTTCTTTCTTTCTTTCTTCTTTCTTTCTTTCTTTCTTCTTTCCAGATTTTACTTATTTATTTGAGAGAGAGAGAAGGAGAAGCAGACTCGCAGCTGAGCAGAGAGCCCAACATGGAGCTCAATCCCAGGACCCTGAGATCATGATCTGAGTCTAAGGCAGATACTTAAGCAACTGAGCCACCCAGGCATCCCTACATTTCTTTATATCAGAACTAGAGAAAGCCTGGTGCTTTTGTGGCTCTTACCTCACAGCAAAAAGTGGCTGGTCCAGTACGGATTTCCTGGTTCTAGTCTAAGGTCATGATCTGTCTATGTAATGTTCCTAGCCTCAGTTTCCTTGTTTGGAAATAGGGGAACTGAAAGAGATTTTTTCTTTAAGTATTTTTTTTGTGACTATGTAAGTAATATATGCACTGATTTCTGAACTTTTGGAAAAAAACAGAAAAATATAAAAATAACCCATAATCTTATCACACCGAGAGAGCCACTATTAACATTTTGATATATTTCTTTCAAGAAAGAGGAAAAGAGAAAAGACAGGAGAGCACATATATATACAAGTTAGGAATAGGACATAACCAGATGTATAGATAAAATCAATCAATAGGAGAATACTTACTAGTACTTTATGAAAATAAAACAAGATATGAATGGTTAAGAAAATATAAATTACATTAATTGACTAAAGAATAGGTAGCAGAAAACCTGAATAGATCTATAACTATGAAGAAAACTGGAAACATTTGCAGAAACTTACTTCCACAAGATAAGTATCATTACAATCCCCATTTTACAGAATGGGGAAACTTGAAAGGCTACACATCAAGAAATTAGCAGAATTGGGACTTGTCAATAGTTTCCATTATTGCAACCACTGTACTCTGAGAAGTTCTGGACCCCAACAATGAAAAATTCATACTATGGTAGTGAAGACATTTAATAATCCGGAACCCAGACCCTGTTCTGTGCTAGGCACTGATATGGGTGCAGGCGATGCAAAGATGAGTAAGCTTGCTATGTTCCCTGTGTTCGAAGTTTCTAGTTGAGTCCAGACAGACAAATAATTACACAGACTACACTGCAACATGCTAATTATTATAATAGAGATAGAAAAAAGTGTTGTCAGAGCTCAGAAGGAGTGAGGCCGTGGGAGACAGGGAAGAGCTTGTATGGAAAGTTCCACTTGGGCTGGCTCTGGAAAGGTGGGGAGAGGAAGGAGAGAGAGAAGGCATTCCATACAGAGGGAATAGTATGTGCAGAGGTAAAATGCTATTGATAGTCTATACGTTGACTTCTTCATAAAATAATTTTTTAAAGAAACAATGCGAAGAGACAGTATGTGTTTTTGACGGAAGGCGATAGTGTTCCGCAGCATCTTTTCCTTATTCCATCTTGACAAAAACCTGCTGTTACCTCCTGTTAAAATGGTCGTGATACTTGGCAAAACTCTACTGTATTTTTCCTTAATGAGTTGTCAGAGATTCTGCTGTGCCATTTGTCCTCTAAGCGAGTTATTATGAAGGCTGTCAGTAAAGAGTGAAGATGAGGATAAACAGTACATTCAGCTGTCAGCAGGGGGCTGAGAATCTGTTCATTCAGAATCAGCAGGGGGCCGTGGGAAAATGTCTATTCTTTAAGCAAGCCAATGAAGGACTACCATTCAAAAGAGTGGGTAGGTTTGTAAGAAGTTAAGAAAGTCTTCCTCTAATTTAATCTTCTAGGAGCTTTCTGTGGACCTTCTGCTTACAGACAGAGAATGAATAAAGCATAGCAGACGTTTTGATGTAAGAATGATCTTAATTTTGACGAGTCACCAAAACCTACTTCAGAGACCGACAGATGAATCTGATACTATAACAGAAGGTCACGTGTATGGATAATTAAGTTGACAGTCACAAATGTCAAAATAATTCACGCTCAGTCTGCAGTACAGGGATTTCACTGTCTTAGTGAGGCTATTATTATGTGGATAATTAAGAATTAAAATTGCTTGTTTGTCTTCCCCAAAGTTCTTACAGTTTGGATTAGAAGAGCAAAGGAACAAAGTTTAGAGAAAGACAGAACTGGGTTGTGAGGCTTATTCCTTGAGGGCCTTTGAACGGGTTACTCAGCAACTCTAGCTAATAATGTCTACTTCACAGACTTGCTGTAATGATTAAATGAAATAATATATGTAAAGCGTTGGCACATAGATATTTAAAATTTGGCAATCATAATGGTGTTGCTGCTGGCTTAAATAATATTATTATATAGATTCAAGGACAATCTAGATTTTTCTCTGAACATAATGTGTTCTTATAGGAAGAAGAAAACGTTTATTAAACCTAAATATCTATGGATAAATTAATTATATTATGAATAAAAGTATATTCTGCTGATAAATTTTATGTTTTGTATTGTCACTATCACAATCTAACTTGTTATCTATAATCAGGCAGAAACAGAACCAGTTTTAGTTCCCCTTCTTAATTTATCACTGGTCTAATTGTTCTACTATGAGAATCTGGGTGTAAGTATTAATAGCATCATTGAAAGATCTCATCTTTCAGTGTATGGTTTTAAAATAATTATATTTTATTGCTGAATGCCCTCAATATTGATGGTAAACTGAAAAGTTTAACCTTCTAGAAACTTGTTGTTACTTACACTGGAAAGTGATTCTGTCTTTTGAGAGGTTAAATGGTTTATCTCCTATAATTGAAACCATAGTTAGAACTCAATGGTTTCTCCTATAATTGAAACCATGAAGTTAGAACTTCATTTTTTCCGGTTATTTAAGCTATCAGAGAGTAAAAGTATATTAAAGCTGAAAATGTCCTTAAAATGACCTATTTCCTCAATTTGATGCAAAACTAAGGCCTGGAACGTAACCAAACACCAAGTGTGGTATTTTAACATTTTTGTTTTTAGAATTGCAGTACCTATAAGTAATATAACCTGATAATTGCTAAAAGTAAATAATAGAACTAATTTGGTATGGAATAAACCCGACTTTTTCTAACTTGACTGGTTCTTACACCTAAGGATAAATCTCAGCTATTTGGAACATTGTGGATAACATTAAATGGCTCACTTCTAGTTCTTTGAATAATAGCCCACATTATTTTGATGACACATGGAAACATTCTCTAATGTCTGAAAAGTTAAAGCGGTACTCAAAATACCTCATTTTAGGTGTTGGAAAGATAGCGATGGATGCAGAATATTTGCTTTGGGAACTTTTACACATTTCCTGGCATACAATTAATATCTTTCTCAAATAATTGTCTATATTGTCTTGTTCACTGTAACTACATTATATATTGGCCAACAAGATCAAATGAACTTTTTTTTTGACACATACACTCTTTTGGTCTAAGAATAACACAGAATAGGTTTTTCCTGCAAGCCAGTTGATGTCACGCTATAAAATTTGGAGTAATTATGGTAAAAAAAAAAAAACTAAAATAGAGTTTTTAACCCTATACATCAACAGTTTTCCACACGTACACATTCAGTCATGCATGTAAAGCTGTCGTTTCCAATCTAGACTTTTTCTGGTTAGTCTTAGCTATTCTGAAGCAATGCCAATCACAGTGATTATGTGATCACTGTTGTGACAATTAAATGCTCTATTTGTTTACTCCTGAAAGCACAACTGATCTGACACACAGTCAAGTTACAAATAGTTCTGTGTCTGATATTAATGAATGCCCATAATGCATTTTTCCAAAGCGGAGGCCAGGGATGCTGCTAAACATCCTAGAACACACAAGTCGGGACACCCCCCGTCCCCCAAAACCACCCCAACGAAAAATTATCTGATCCAAAATATCAATAGTTTATAAGTTGTAGGGATGGATGATGGTGATGGTTGTACAAAAATGTGAGTGTACTGAATGCCCATTAACTGTACACTTCAAAATAGTTAACATGGTAAATTTTATGTTATGTATATTTTACCACAGTAACAAAACAAAACAAAACAGTAGTGCTGAAACTGAGAGCAAACAGGAAGAGGGATTTCTAGGTGGAGAGAATATCATGTGTAAGTACCTGGAGTTGTAAAGAAGCACGACCCATGATTCAAAGGCAGGCATTGTGGTTTGTGGGACAGAATGGAGAGAGATAAAGTTGGAGAGAAACTTTCGCAAGGAGTTTGTTTCAGGCTGCTAGTATTTGGGAACCGTCCAAGGTTGGCGAGCAACAGAATTGTATGTCCAGATTTTCATTTTGTTTTGGAGGAGGGGAGTTCAGGGACACCGCTGGTAAGAGGTGGGTAACAGCTGAAGAGGTAGGATACCAAGGTTTATTTTTTTAAAACTTCAATTCAGTGTAAACATTTGACAGATGAGGAAAGTGGGGGGGGGGAGATTGTATACAACAGGCAACTGTGGGAGAAATTCCAAGAGCTTTTGTTTTTTTTCTACTGTGTTGTGCGAACAGTAAAGTCCCCATTTGTACAGATTAACTTGTAAATGCCTATGTGTCAATTAGAAATTTTACTCAGAACTCACCAATGCCACCCCATGGAAGTAGGGCAAAGAACTGCAATATGTTTAAAGTCAATATTTAATGTTGATTCTCTACTTGAGGGATTCCTAGCTTTTTTACCCCCAAAGGCTTCTTCTATTATCTACCCTCCACCCCAAGTTGAATCGATGATTCATGAAACTAAAAAATATCATTTATTGACAATTTGCTTTCCTAGTTTTATAAATCAGATACATATATAAATGTCAATCAGAGCTCCTGATCTATCATAATCAACTAGTATTTATATTTTGAGTTGATTTCATTCTAATAAAAGCAGAGAAGCATGTTTTACACAGTCTACATTAGATAAATGTACAATTGTTCAACTATACTTTGTTTTTTTAGTTGGTTTGTTTTTTAAATAATAAAAATAGTTTGCAAAACCCCAGTACTACCTACAAAATGATCCAAGTCTTTAAAAAAGGAGCAAAAAGAAAAACAAAGTGATCCAAGTCTGGGGGGCATGTGTTTATAAACCATTGATCTAATCCACTGATCTTCGACAGGGGCAATTAGGCCCCCCTGGAGGACATTGGGCAATGTCTTGAGACATTTTTGGTTGTCACAACTTGAGGGGGGGTTGCAACTGGCATCTAGCTGGTAGAGGCCAGGGATGCTGCTATAATACATACATCCTACAATGCAGGGACAGGCCTCACAACAAGAAGAGTCTGGCCCAAAGTGTCAATAGTACCAAAGGTTGAAAACCCTGGTCTAGTCTAATCCCTTCATTATAAAATGAAGACAATGAGACCTAGAATTGTTAAATGACTCTTCCTTTTATTTCTAAAATTTTAGTTTAATTTTTAATTAGGCAATACATTCAAGGATTCCAAAAATAGAACATACATAAAGGTATCCAGGACTCAAACAGACATTTCTCCAAAGATATATAAGTGGCCAGTAATGACATGAAAAGATGCTCAACATCATTAGTCATTAGGGAAATCCAAATCAAAACCACAATGAGAAGGTTTTTTAAAATTATTATTAGGTTTACTAGAACAGCTACAGTAATAATTTTTTAAAAGATTTTTATTTATTTATTTGACAGAGAGAGAGATAGCCAGAGAGAGAGGGAACACCAGCAGGGGGAGTGGGAGAGGAAGAAGCAGGCTCCCGGCGGAGCAGGGAGCCCGAAGCCCGGCTCGATGCGGGACTCGATCCCAGGACCATGGGATCATGCCCTAGCCAAAGGCAGACGCTTAAAGACTGAGCCACCCGGGCGCCCCTAGTAATAATTTTTTTAAATGGATAATAACAAATGTTTGTGAGAATGTAGAGAAAATTTGGACTGTTTTACATTGCTAGTGGTAATGTAAAATGGTGCACGCATTGAAAAACAGTTGAGTAGCTCTTAAAAAGTTACCGTATGACCCAACAATTCTACTTGTATGCGTATATCCAAAGGAACTTGAAAATAAGTACTCGAATAAACACTTGCACATGGATGTTCATGCAGTATTATCCACAATAGCCAAAAAGTGGAAATAATTCAAATGTCCATCAGCAGATGCATGGATAAATAAAATGAGTTATGTATAGACACACACACATACACACACAATATCACTCAGCTGTTAAAAGGAATCAACTACCGCTACACGCTACAGTGTGCGTGAACCTCGGAAGTATTACATGAAGTGAAATAAGCCAGAGACAAAAAATTGCATGCTGTATTATTCCATTTATATGAAACATCCAAACTAGGTAAATGCATAGAGACAGAAAGCAGATTGGTGGTTGTCAGCGCCTGGGGGAAGAGGGAATTGGAGGTGACTGCTTAAAAGGTACAGGATTTTCTTTTGAGATAATAATGTTTTGGAATGAGACAGAGATGTGGTTGCAACAACATTGTGAATATACTAAATTCCATTGAACTGTATACTTTAATAATTTCATACTACATGAATTTCATAATAAAAGGAAGTTTTAAAAAATGCAGATAGTGAAAAGCTTATCTTTGGTCTACTTTCAGCCCAGTTCCTGCCACACCCACCCATAGGTAACCAGTGTTCCTAGTATCTGAGGAATCCGCCAATATATTGGTGCATAAAGAAACAAATGGGTAGATTGCTAGCTCCCTCTCTTTTTTCACACAGAGGTAGCATGTTATATAAGTTATCCTGTGCCAGGCTTATCTCAGTAATTTACCTCAGAGATCTGTGACATGGACACTCTTGAACATCACAGGCCAGTTAATTAGTGACATGTTCCTCAATCTGGTTCCTCTGATATTTCCTGATTATTAGATTCTGATTATGTATCTTTGGTAAGAATACCACAGAAGTATGTCTTCTCAATTGCATCTTAGCTAGTGGCACACTATTTTGATTTGTCCCATTGCTAACAATGGTCATTCAATCATTGGATTAATGTGGTACCTGCCAGGCTTTTTCACTATAAAGTTATTTTTCCCACTGTGTAATTAGTTAGCAATCAATCACATAACATGTGCTATTAAATCTACTATAACAATGTTTTCAATGACAACTTCTGCTATCTTATATACTGCCCTTTTAAATATAACCTCATGTATATGAATAAATTTTATGTGTCAACTCAGATTTCCTCAGTCTCATCTGTCTCAGGGGTCCTGCCTCTACAATGACTCCTTCATGAGGCCCTAGGTTCTTCCACCTAAGGCTGACACCCGAGGTTCCTCCCACCACCCTGAGCTGTAAAGACTGGGAGCTGACATCCTCAGCTATCAGCCTGGAGACAGGATGGAACCGGTAGGTAAACTCCCTTTCAGTGTCTAAGCAACCTTTGCTGGACTCCAGTGCATAATATTTCAATAAATCTGTCCAGAGACATCCCATGGATGACCAACTGACCGTTTCTGTGAAGGAGCTGTGACCAGCTCAATAACATAAAACCTAGTATTTGCTTCTCATTCTTCCTGTTTTACCTTTTTGCTTCACGCTTACTGCCCTGGGATTGTGCCTGCCAATAAAACATTCACACTTAAATTTTGCCTTGGCGTCCATTTACAGATCATGGGCTTGACACTATGGGAGAAATTTCTCTTCTGTCAGAGTAAAAGAAAGAACTGTGTTTTTCCCGCATGATTTAAAAAAAATCTTATGGAATTGGATCATGTAACCAATCATTTCTTTTTGCCCGGACTCCAAAAGTTTAGAGACAAATGTGAAGCCCGTCTCTAACCAGCGCATAAGGCAGTATGGTGTAGATATCTGTATTCTAATCTTATATCTGGTTGTACTTTTCTTCATCCTTCATTACTTCATTATATCTTTTTTTGTGTTTTTTTTAAAATAAGAAACTTAAAATCATTTGTTGATTATCCAGAAGATAAAGAATGTAGCTTAGAATAATGACAAAAGCACAAAATGAGAGACGGAATCTATTCCGGGGCTCTCTCTAAATCATGGTACGACCATGTTTTCATCATCTACAAAATGAGAGGTTTAGACTAGGTATCTCTAGGGTTCTGTCCTAAGTTCAAAATAAAATGATTTGGGACACCTGGGTGGCTTGCGTCTGCCTCTGGCTCAGGTCATGATCCCAGGGTCCTGGAATTGAGCCCCACGTCGTCCTCGTNTGACCCAACAATTCTACTTGTATGCATATATCCAAAGGAACTTGAAAATAAGTACTCGAATAAACACTTGCACATGGATGTTCATGCAGTATTATCCACAATAGCCAAAAAGTGGAAATAATTCAAATGTCCATCAGCAGATGCATGGATAAATAAAATGAGTTATGTATAGACACACACACATACACACACAATATCACTCAGCTGTTAAAAGGAATCAACTACCGCTACACGCTACAGTGTGCGTGAACCTCGGAAGTATTACATGAAGTGAAATAAGCCAGAGACAAAAAATTGCATGCTGTATTATTCCATTTATATGAAACATCCAAACTAGGTAAATGCATAGAGACAGAAAGCAGATTGGTGGTTGTCAGCGCCTGGGGGAAGAGGGAATTGGAGGTGACTGCTTAAAAGGTACAGGATTTTCTTTTGAGATAATAATGTTTTGGAATGAGACAGAGATGTGGTTGCAACAACATTGTGAATATACTAAATTCCATTGAACTGTATACTTTAATAATTTCATACTACATGAATTTCATAATAAAAGGAAGTTTTAAAAAATGCAGATAGTGAAAAGCTTATCTTTGGTCTACTTTCAGCCCAGTTCCTGCCACACCCACCCATAGGTAACCAGTGTTCCTAGTATCTGAGGAATCCGCCAATATATTGGTGCATAAAGAAACAAATGGGTAGATTGCTAGCTCCCTCTCTTTTTTCACACAGAGGTAGCATGTTATATAAGTTATTCTGTGCCAGGCTTATCTCAGTAATTTACCTCAGAGATCTGTGACATGGACACTCTTGAACATCACAGGCCAGTTAATTAGTGACATGTTCCTCAATCTGGTTCCTCTGATATTTCCTGATTATTAGATTCTGATTATGTATCTTTGGTAAGAATACCACAGAAGTATGTCTTCTCAATTGCATCTTAGCTAGTGGCACACTATTTTGATTTGTCCCATTGCTAACAATGGTCATTCAATCATTGGATTAATGTGGTACCTGCCAGGCTTTTTCACTATAAAGTTATTTTTCCCACTGTGTAATTAGTTAGCAATCAATCACATAACATGTGCTATTAAATCTACTATAACAATGTTTTCAATGACAACTTCTGCTATCTTATATACTGCCCTTTTAAATATAACCTCATGTATATGAATAAATTTTATGTGTCAACTCAGATTTCCTCAGTCTCATCTGTCTCAGGGGTCCTGCCTCTACAATGACTCCTTCATGAGGCCCTAGGTTCTTCCACCTGAGGCTGACACCCGAGGTTCTTCCCACCACCCTGAGCTGTAAAGACTGGGAGCTGACATCCTCAGCTATCAGCCGGGAGATAGGATGGAACCGGTAGGTAAACTCCCTTTCAGTGTCTAAGCAACCTTTGCTGGACTCCAGTGCATAATATTTCAATAAATCTGTCCAGAGACATCCCATGGATGACCAACTGACCGTTTCTGTGAAGGAGCTGTGACCAGCTCAATAACGTAAAACCTAGTATTTGCTTCTCATTCTTCCTGTTTTACCTTTTTGCTTCACGCTTACTGCCCTGGGATTGTGCCTGCCAATAAAACATTCACACTTAAATTTTGCCTTGGCGTCCATTTACAGGGATCATGGGCTTGACACTATGGGAGAAATTTCTCTTCTGTCAGAGTAAAAGAAAGAACTGTGTTTTTCCCGCATGATTTAAAAAAAATCTTATGGAATTGGATCATGTAACCAATCATTTCTTTTTGCCCGGACTCCAAAAGTTTAGAGACAAATGTGAAGCCCGTCTCTAACCAGCGCATAAGGCAGTATGGTGTAGATATCTGTATTCTAATCTTATATCTGGTTGTACTTTTCTTCATCCTTCATTACTTCATTATATCTTTTTTTGTGTTTTTTTTAAAATAAGAAACTTAAAATCATTTGTTGATTATCCAGAAGATAAAGAATGTAGCTTAGAATAATGACAAAAGCACAAAATGAGAGACGGAATCTATTCCGGGGCTCTCTCTAAATCATGGTACGNTAAGAATTGGAACACACTTGACCCCTAACCACAATACTAGGTTTCCCTTGAAGTATGATTCTCTCTCTACGATAGTAGAAAGAATATGGGCTTTGCACCACCAAAAAGGCTTGGATTCTAATCTAGGTTTATTGGTTATATGATCGAGGAAGTAAATATATTTTGAGTTTTAATTTCTCTTCTAGACAAAACACATCTTTCAAATTTGACATAGTATGTGTAAAGCTTCTACCAGACAGAGGCACTCAGATCTTGCCTCCCTCCCCTCACTCCCACCCTTTTCCCCCTTGCCCCTTTAAATCTACTTTGGCCATAACTGATTCTGACCATAATCATGGGAAAATGAAATGTTGAGATTATGGGAATAAAGAAAATAAAAGGAAGAGCTCATCGATTTCAAAAGTAACTTTCTAAACTATCCCACTTTGCCTTGCATTTATGTTTATATTTTTATGTTTTCTACATATTTTATATGTATATTTCTATGTATTTTATATAAATTGTATATATCTATGTATTTATTTGTACTCTACTCAAACACATCTTAGTGACAGGCAGCACTGTGTGAAGGAAAAATCTTAGGCTTTGTAGACATTTCACCTTCTACATGGCCTTTAGCAAAATACATAACCTTCCTGCATCTGTCCCCTCATCACTAAAATGGGGCTAATAATACCTACCTGGAAGTGTTGTATTAAATAAATTATATGAAATATCCTAGCATAACATAGCAGGCACTAAATATGTATTGGTTCCCTTCTCAAAGAGGTTTTCAAGTTCCATGAGGGCAGAGATCACATGTTCATTTTATTCACCTTAATAAATATTTCTTGGTCATTTAACAAATTACTTTTTAGATGTTTGTTTACCACTGGAATTTCTGGGTTATATGCTGAGCAGTAGAACCCAGACCTTACCAAACTGTTCACCCTAATTAATAATTAGGGACTGTTTGCTCAGAATGTGCTCAAATGTATTCTATCTCATCTTCAAAAAATATAAATCCTGTGTTTCCACCATATTAGAGCCAATTATTCTGATGGGTATTCTGTTGAGCCTAATGCTAACCTGGCAATATATACTTTTAAAATAATTATGCCTTTTAGCCCAGAAATTTTACTTCTAAGGATTTACTGTAAAGAATCAGAGATATACTCAAAGACTCATGTTCAAAAGTATGTTCAAAACACATTGTTTATAATGGGGGAAATGGGAACAATAGAATGATGAATAAACGAGCACATATACATAATATCGATTATGCATAATAGACATTACACTACATTTTAGAAGAATATTTAATTTATATGAGAATTTGCTCAATATAAAGTGAAGAAAACAAGAACTATATGTAGATATCTTTTTTTTAAGTGTATATGTTATAATAAATAGTACACCAAAAAAGTAAAGCTGTTTCCTTTGGTGATACTAGTAATTTTTGTTTGTTTTAGAACTTCCTGTATTTCCAGATTCTCACAGAGTGTACATACGGTTTTTAAAATTCAAAAAATACCAATGACCTTATGACCACTTTATTTTCAAAAAGGTAAGATTAATATTTAACACAAGGATAAAAACCAACTTTAGAGACGCCTGGGTGGCTCCAATGCTTGATCTTGGCTCAGGTCATGATCTCAGGGTTGTGAGTTCAAGCCCTGAACTGTGGTGGAGACTACTTAAAACAACAACAACAACAACAACAGCAACAACAACATACTTCAAACACAGCTATACTTACGAAGATTATGGTAACACTGTGTTTCACTTCACTGAGAAAACAGTTTTTTTTTAAAATCAGACTTTTAAAGAATATATTGACCTTTTGAAAGTTAGCTTTATGAAGTAGAAAAGCAAAGAGTTTTCAGAGTGAAAGCCAGCTGTGTAGCCCTGGTCAAGTTACCTGCAGAGCCATTTTCCTCATCTCTAAAATGGGAGCATACCAACCAAATCACAGGCTGTATAGTAAGATTTCCATTATAGCATTTGTGAAGGAGCCTGGCACATAGTAGGAACTCAGAGGCTAAATGTTCATTAAACGATGGTCAAACTAAGGGAAAACTCATTGAACTTTGGAGATAAATAATTCCAACTGTTCCGCATAAACTACACTAAAAATTACTGTATTTTGACAGTATTCTCCACCATTTTCATGGACATTAAGATAACAGTAAACATTCGCGAGCCCTTAAGTTCCAACCTCTTACACATTATTTAATTCTCGCAAACCCCAACGATAGTACTGTTTTTCATGCCATCTATAGCTAAGTAAACAAAGGTCTTAAGTAGGAGACAAACGCCTTAGGGGGTTAAGAAACTACCCAGCACCATCCCTAAGTGATGGACAGAGGTTCTGAACTCAAGCTTCCTCCAAAGTCTTACCCACTACCACGTAATGCCTCCATATGCAACATTCAAACCTGAATTCCAAATCCATTTTCTTAGGGCCGCAAAAACAAAACGGAAACAAAAACAAAACCCAGCACTTCTCAAAGTGCTTATTTTCCAAAAACTGCATTTAGCATTTCAGATAAGAGAGAGCTGAAAGCCTGCCCTCTCCCCCCGCGGGGGGACGCGGAAATAAGTGAGATTCTGATCAATACCGTTACATCAGAAGGATTAAAGACTGCGCCGGGTCTCTGGTGGCAATGCAAAAGAAACAGATCTACAGGGAGACCACCACACTGTATTCGAGAATCAATTTGACCTCATCTGAACTATATTCTGTACTTGACTTTCTTTGGTGGGTTTCACCTCTCAGTCTAGTCCTGCTTCTCCCACTTCCTTTAAAGTGGGTTGAAATAAGTGATACAGAATAGAGAAAGCGACTGTGGTATAGGAGCCTCCAAATCACAGAATCTGTGGGAAAGTGAGCAAGAAACTTAAGAACCAAGAATCCGTCCTCACAGGTGTAAGAGGACAAGAAACCCCCATTAGAGACTATGGACTCTGAGAAACAAACCGAGGGCTTCAGAGGGGAGGGGGTGGGGGAATGGGATAGACTGGTGATGGGTAGTAAGGAGGGCACATATTGCATGGTGCACTGGGTGTTATACGCAACTAAAGAATCATCGAACCTTGCATCAGAAACCAGGGATGTACTGTATGGTGACTAACATAATGTAATAAAAAAAACATTTAAAAAAAAAGAAAGAAAGAAAGAAAGAAACCCCCATTAGCCATTATGGAGAAAAATCCCGTCCGCTCTATAGGGTACACAGCCGAACCCTAGAGGCAGGTGGTAGACGAGAAACCCGGACCCGCCTCCCTGCCTTTGCAACTTCTTCGGAACCCTCTCTCGCGAGCGGTGCTACTGAAGTTTCCCACAGAGCTGTGCGCCGCGCGGAAGGCTCGTTCGCTCGCGCTACCGCCGGTTGCCAGGATACACTGGCAAGCCACCTCCTCCAATCAAGAAGCGTCTTTCTCTGCCCAATCACAGAAGCTGAGAGAGCTGTAGTCGAAGGTGAAAGGTCACGCTGCTGTTTGGCGGCCATTTCTCTGGAAGCTCCGCGTTTCCCGCCGGGCCGGAGCTACTCCAGTCACGAGGGACAGACTACACCTGGGTCGGCGGCGAGTTGCCTGCAGCATTTGCTTGTAGTCGCGATGGTAAGGAGGAAGAAGGGAGAGCAAGGGAGAGCGGTGACCAGCCTCGCTGGGCCTGGGGGTTGATTCGCGCGTTTCCCATTCATCCGCGTGAGGAGCCGCGCACCCGGTCGCCAGCCCCTTTCTCCCTACTCTGGGGATCTTAGGAGCGCGCTCTCCTTCCGATGCCCTTCCCTCCCCAGAAGTGTCCCGGTCCCTTCCCCCTTCGTTTGAATGTGAGCCGGAGGTATCCTTGCTGGCTGGGACCACATGGTCGGGGTAAAGATGAAGTGGTTTTATGTCTCAGTTACCACGCCCAGAATCGGCTCTCTTTCATTTCATCACGTTGGGATTCTTAGCCCCGCAGCCCTCTGGAATACAGAACCCAAGCTTTGGAGCATTCATTGGTTCTGTGGCCAAATATTTTTTGAGCTCATGCTGCCTACCAGATGCTGTGCTAGGCGCCAGAATATAAGGTGAAAAGTACTGACGCGGACTCTACTCGAGATTTACTCAGTCGGCTATGAGAGGCAGATTATATCAAATAATAACATCAGCATGTAATTGCAAATAATGTGAAGTGGTAAGAAGAGAGCAAACAGGATGCTGTGAGAATGCGCGATGGTACATTAGAAGAATGGTCAGGGATGGCATCCCTGGTAGGAGGATTTAACCAGAAACCTAAATGATACGAAATATGAAAGCCAGACCCTTAAAGAGCAAGAGGAAGAGTGTACAAAGCACAGGGAACATGAGTATAGGCCCCACTGCTGGAAAGAAAGCTTGACCAGTTGGAGGAATTGACAGAAAGCCACACAGCTTGCAAGAACTGTGGTTATGAGATAGGGTCGGGAAGATCTCTTAGGTCATGTTAGGGGGTCTGGATTTTACTTAAAGTGCAGTTGAAAGCCATCGAGGCATTTTAAGCAGAGATATACCATGATAAAAAATACTTGCTGGTGTGCATAAGTTGGAGGAAGACAAGAGTAAAAACTGGAGACCCATTAGGAGGTTATTGCAGTAGCCCCCATGTTCTTTGACATCACTCTGAATATGCTTATCTTAGAGAGCTTTAGTAGTCAAGTTTCTTGGTTCGTTTCTTTCTTTGGGCTGATGGATGAGCAGGTGAGGGAAAGAAAAGTCTGAATTCACTGGAGGAAACTACTGAATAAGCAAACATTAAGTGATTCCCCATACATATAGGCAGCTTTGCTAAGTCAAATAAGACCCACCAGACCTAGCTCCTGGAATTCAAGTGAAAGACTGTCAAAAGCCATCTGCCCCTTCGTTCCCTCTGTAGCCTCATATTTGGGACTGTGACATCCATGAATTGTTTGTGTGTCCCTGAGATCTCCTTGTTGCTTTACTCTTCCCTCCTTTTACATAGATAGTCTCTTCTACCTAGAACAGCCTCCTTTCCCTCTGGAAATACCTCTCCTCCTTTAAAACGGAGGCATTACTTATTTTGGGCATCCTTTCCTTTTGACTCTGGATTGATCTGGTACCCTTATACATAGTGTATCTCCTCTTACTATGTCGAAGTGTAATGTCTGTTTGTATGTGTTTTGCCTCTCTTCCTCCTATTGTGAACATGAGGACAAGGAGTGTAATCTGCATTTTTTTTTTCACTGCTTTTACCTTTGTTTCTTTATAGCCTGGAACAATGAGTAATGTATAGTAGGTATTCATTGTTTAAGTGAATACTGAATGAAATTGCCTAACTGGGTATTTAAATTTCTCTTATGCTTTTCAACAAATAGAAGTGAGAATTATGTAGTAAAGTAAGAGTAGTCAAGAGCATGCTTTGGTAGAGGGGAGTAGGTAATGGAAACTGAGCTAAGGAAAAATAATTGATTGAGTTCTGTTTTTGTTCTTTGTGTAGAGTTTGCCTCTCAATCCCAAACCTTTCCTGAATGGATTAACAGGAAAGCCAGTAATGGTGAAACTTAAGTGGGGAATGGAGTACAAAGGCTACCTGGTATCTGTAGATGGCTATATGAACATGCAGGTAAGCTAAAGGGATAAGAATCATTAAATTGTATTTACTTTGCTTTACCTTAACTTCTCAAAGGTTTACTGTGATTTAAAAGAATGCAATCAACGAAATTGACAAACCTAAAACAAAATTCAGAAATAAAGTCAAGGTCAGGGAGGATGTTATAACTGTGATAAACTGTACAAGACCTGTAAAACCAAAATTCAGCCACAGAATTGACTTCTAGTGGTTAAAATAAAAAAGAACTTTGATATTTGAGTCACAGTGGCATAAGGGAAACAAATGAGGTTTTTGTTTTCTTTTTTTTTTTTGTAGAAAAGCAAAACTCTCCCAATATTTAGCTCTGAAAGAAAGTTTTTTTCTTTTTTTTCCTGAAATAAAATGTTCAGGTGAATTTCTTAAGTCTTTTAATGAATGCTAAAGAAATAAAATAAAAAGAATAAAATAAAATAAAAATGGAAGCATTTCTTGAGAGACGAGACAGGCCAAACCAAAGGAATTGATGAACTGTGACTGAATGTCTGTTAAGCTAGCTTCTGTAAATGTTTAGGCCTGGGTGTTTTGTTTTTGTCTTTGAAGATATATTTATTTTAGAGAGAGAATGCAGGGGAAGGTTGGGGGGTTTGTGGACGGGAGAGAGAATCTCAAGCAGACTCCCTCTGAGCTTGGAGCCCAGTACACAGCTTCGTTTCATGACCCTGAGATAATGACCTGAGCTGAAATCAAGAGTCAGATGCTTCACTGACTGAGCCAGCCAGGCACCCCTTTTTTGTTTTTGTAGTTGTGGTAAAATATATCTAACATAAAATTTACCACTTTTACGATTTTCAAGTGTAGAACTCAGTGGCATTAAGTGGCATTCACGTTAATGTGCATCTATCACCATTACTCATTTCTGAAACTTTTCACTTGTCCCCAACTGAAACTATACTCATTATAAAGTAAAACTCCCCTTTCCCATCCCCTGGTAAATGTTGTTCTTTCTCTGTTCCAGCTCATATAAGTGGAATCCTATAGCATTTGTCCTTTTGTGTCTGGCTCATTTCATTTAGCATAATGTTTTTAAGGTTCATACATGTTGTAGCATGTATCAGAATTTCATTCCTTTTAATGACTGAAATAATATTCTGTTGTATGTATATACCACATTTTAATCCATTCTCCTGTTGGTGGGCATTTGAATTGTTTTCTACCTTCCAGCTGTTGTGAATTATACAGTGAACATGGGTGTACAAATATCTGTTAGAGGTTCTGCTTTTAGTTCTTTTGGATATATATCCAGAAATGGAATTGCTGGATCATACATTAATTCTTTAATTTTTTGAGGAACTGCCATACTGTGTTCTATAGCACTGTATCATTTTACATTCCAGCAGCAAGGCATAAAGGTTCCAGTTTCTTCACATCCTCACCAATACTTGTTTGTTATTTTTGGTTTTCTTTGATGATAGCATCCTCATGATGTAAAATATCTCATGGTTTTTATTTGCATTTCTGCAATGATTAGTGATATTGTGATCTTTATGTGCTTTTTGGCTGTTTATGTATCTTTTTTGGAGAAATGACTGTTCATATCTTTTTTTTTTTTTTTTAAGATTTTTTATTTATTTATTTGACAGAGATAGAGACAGCCAGCGAGAGAGGGAACACAAGCAGGGGAGTGGGACAGGAAGAAGCAGGCTCAAAGTGGAGGAGCCTGATGTGGGGCTCGATCCCATAACGCTGGGATCACGCCCTGAGCCTAAGGCAGACGCTTAACCTCCGTGCCACCCAGGCGCCCCCATATCTTTTGCTCATTTAAAAACTGGGGTGTTTTATTTCTTTGTTGCTTAATTGTAGTAATTGCCAGCCAGGTTTTTGACGAGTTTGAAGTTATATTTTCCTGAAGCATAGGTATTCATGTGACTGATCAATGGCAGACTCCCAAGTATTCCATACTGGTAGTACTTGTAGGAAGAGTATTAACAGGGGCACTTGTAGGCAAAAAAGCTGAGATTTTCCTTAATTTAAGAGGTTACCACTTGAACAGATGATGCTTAGATCCCCAAAGTTCTTATAGAGCATGGTTTTGTCCTGGAAAATTCCTCAAGCAGGAATCATTTACCAAGGCCATAGAAAAATCTTAAGAGTATACCATTCTGCTGAAAATGTTCCAGACTTAGTGGTGGTGATTACACAACTTTATGAATATATATTAAGAACCATTGACTTGTTTGGTGCCTGGGTGGCTCAGTCGTTAAGCATCTGCCTTCGGCTCAGGGCGTGATCCTGGCGTTCTGGGATCGAGCCTCGCATCAGGCTCCTCGCTGGGAGCCTGCTTCTTCCTTTCCCACTCCCCCTGCTTGTGTTCCCTCTCTCGCTGGCTGTCTCTCTGTGAAATAAATAAATAAAATCTTTAAAAAAAAAAAAGAACCATTGGCTTGTACACTATAAAAGTGAATTTTATGCAATGGGAATTATATCTTAATAAAAGAAAGAAATAAAGAATACCCACTGAATATTTGGTTTTAGAAGTAATGTAGTTCCTCGTGAGCCTGCCAGAGTTGTGAAATGTATCTGAATAGCCACATTAATGATGTTTTTAAATTTATTTATTCAGCAAATATGTATTAAGATCCATTATATGCCTGGCTGTGTGTGTATACGCCAATAAACATAACTAAGTCACTACTTTCAAGGAGTTTGTGTTGTAGGGGTAGGAGATGGTAATATAATGTGATGTCAGGTAATGATAGACACTATGGAGAAAAAGCAGAAACCGGGGTAGTGACAAGAGTGCAGTGTTAGGATAGCCAGGGAAAGGTTCTCTGAGGAAGTAAATTTAAGCAGAGAAAGGATTGAGTGAGCCCTGAAGAAAGTATCAAAGAAGGAAGAGCATCTCAGTTTGAGGCAACAGCGAGTACATAAGCCTTGTGGCGGGAACTTGCTTTGTGTGTTCAAGGCATGGCAAGAAGGCCAAAGCAGAGGCACCTGGCTGGCGCAGTTGTTTAAGCGAGTGCCTTCGGCTCAGGTCCTGATCCCAGGGCCCTGGGATTGAGCCCTGTGCGGGGAGGGAGCCTGCTTCTCCTTCACCTACCCAGTTGTGCTCTCCATCCCTATCTCTGTCTCTCTTAAATAAATAAAATTAAAAAAAAAAAAAAAGGCCAAAGCAGAATGATATAGGGAAAGAATGATAAAAAGGTTGGAATGGTAGTCATAGACTTCTAAGTGATTGTGAGTTTTAAAAGTAACAAGGTTTATTACATATATGTGGAAGGAAACCTAAACATTTTGATGTAAAATTAGATAGAATTTCCTGAAATAACTATAAAGGTCACTCTGAATTGTTTAATTTTCTCTTAAGAACTTTCTGCTCTGTTTGTTAGCACATAATTAAAAAAAAATATTCAGTTCTTTGGTTTGGGTGTTAACTAATATAAAAGTATTTGATAATTTAGCCATAGATTTTGTACTCTGAATTTTGTACCTTTTTTCTAACTGAATTTTTGGATAACTTTAAAGCCACAACTTACTCATAAATTGGAGACTGTCTGCCTCAACATATTGTTTTAATGTCTAATAGAAAGAAATGTTACATAACTGAGAGATTTAAAAAATTACGTTGGAACAAGCTTTATTATATATTCTATGTCCATCAATGTTAACTTTACAGAATGTTTATATGATACCCAAAAGTACTACAGTAGTAAAAGAAAGCTAATCTATTAATTACAGATAATTGTTGGTATAGAAAGGTCTCAGTTAATAAGTTCTCTCACCAATATTACCTAATATTTTAGGTAGTGTTACACTATTTTCCTCCTGTGTTATTATACTAATATATTTTCTTTTGATTTAAAGCTTGCAAACACAGAAGAATACATAGATGGAGCATTGTCTGGACATTTGGGTGAAGTTTTAATAAGGTAACAAAACAGCAGTACTATATATAAGGAGTGACTGGAGAGCATTAGAAATACTGTTCAAATAGACTAGTGCCTCAGTTTCAGAATTACTTTCTTTAAATCACTATTAATGTAGCATTTTCTACAATTAGACTTAAAGAATTTTGAAATCCTTTAAACTTGTCCAAGAAGATGGAAATTTTTTGGTTTTTCATTCTTAAGACTTTTCTAGTGATGATAGTAAACTTTCTGGCTCTTAGCTGTAACCTTTTTCAGTGGTTTTAGTAAAGTTGCAAGAGCTTGGTTTTGAATTTTAGTTGGCTCTGGCTGCTATTAGGGATTTATTGTTATATTCATTTTCTTGAACTAGAGTCACACTTTCAAATTTGAATCATTCCTTTTGGAAGATCATAAAGATACTATTTTATAACATCCACTGGGTAAATAAGCGCCATGTGCTTTTTAACAAATCAATGGTAAAAACGTTTTTTAAAAAAAGAAAGAAATGATACATTGTAAATTTAGCATTCAGTATTTTTGTAATCAAAAATTTTCCTAGCAATAGTAAATCAGATTTTAATGTGGTTTCCGGTTGGAACAACAAAATGGATTGTTTTTCTATTTACAGGTGTAATAATGTCCTTTATATCAGGGGTGTTGAAGAAGAAGAAGAAGACGGGGAAATGAGAGAATAGCATCTTTTGTGGGGAATTTTTTTATATATATTTCTAGACAATAAACATTTTTTTTTCAACTTGACTCATGAACTGTTCATATTCAGGTATTTAAATGTAGAGCTCAAATGTTGAAAGATTTTTCAGAATTAATACTTTAAGAGCCACTCAGCTTCATTCAGTTTGGTTTTCTTTTGTAAGCTCAATACTCTTTTTTTCTACGGGGGAAAATTATATGCTTCATAAACATTTGTGAAGGTGAATTTCAGCCCTTTTCTTATAATTATATATTAACTGAGACCTTTTAAAAACAACTGTTTCTTTTAAAGTTATTTTTGAACTTTTGACATGTATAAAGTTAAATATTTTCTTGGAATTAACGTATACTGTTTTATTTTACTTAGTAATCAACAAATTACATGTTAATTCTATGTCATTGTAAGCTGAGTAATGTACATGTTATAGCTAAAATTGAAACATCACCTGAAAATTAAAATGATCGTGGATATAGAGCACAACAGAAGTTGTGAACTGATATGTAGGCTAAAAGCATATGGTTTGTTCACTTAAGAGAATTTAGTGTTCTGAACAGAACTCCTTAATGTGCATTAAAAACCAGTCTCACAGTTAAATTCTGAGGATATACTAGTAGTTTTCATTTATGTTTTAAACTCCTCAAAACCATTTAGACTTATACATTGTTAAAATGTATACTCCACAGTGATAAAATGTATACTGTGAACTGTGGACTGGTTGAAAACAAATTAGAACATTTAAAGTCCCACGTTGTCAGAGAATGCCGTTATTGCACTTTAATGGTCATTCACCACATAGTTAAACCAATAAAGTAAACTTTGGATGTGTATCCCCAACTGGGACAACTCAAAGATGAAAATGTTTAGCTGTATGGAATTTTACTTAGTATATGATAATAAAAGACTTAAACAAAAGAAAATAACTCCCATTCCCAATCCTATAACCACTAGAATAAGTGCTGTCTTCCTCAAGTTGGCTAGGTCAGCATATGGGACAGAATATTGCCATTAATGGAAACTAGAATCTACCAAATGTGCCTGAAACATTCTGGTAGTAAATGTCTTACTGCTCCTATTCAAGCTAAAAAATATTCATCCTCTAGTGATTTTGTTCTTGTATCCTTAACTAAAAGTAGTTCATGTCTGTTACCAGATGGAGGTTTTGAGCGATAGACAAGTCGTCTTCCCAGCTGAAACAAAAGAAGAATACTTAGTATTTTTAGCATAACTATTTTCTGTTGAATCACAAGTAAAATAATAACATTAACTTGATTTTTCCAAGGAATAACATGACTCAAAATAGTAAATAATCACGGTTACAAAGGGATTTATAACCTAATGGGTGTCCAACATGCCAGGCAGAATTAAGTAACAAATAAAGCACCATAGCATGCAGGAGACAGAGCAGTTAGGTTTTATGGGAAAGTGGGGAGATTTAGGTAGTCATCAAAAAGCCTACGTTTCAGATGTGGTCGGCCTAGAAAAGCAGCATGTTTGAAGCCAACATTTCATTTCTCAGTGCCATAGCAAGTTTCTCCTCCATTGCTTAGAAGAGATCACTTTCTTCCGCTGAACACCAGTTGACTGACATTTAAAAATTCTGTTAGATAAAAACTTGAGAAAACCATGTACATCTTGTAATGTACTAGTGTAAAACACTAGTAATCTTGTTGGCTCTTAGATGTGTTCCCACCGGGAGAGGCTTAGGAAAAGCCCTTATTTGTACCTATTCATTCTCTGGGGCATATACTCAAGTATGTTATACTACTCATTATTTTTCTCTTTTCATCGTTTCCCCCCCTCCTTTATGTATTTATTTGGTTTTGCTTCTGTATCTGAATTTGTATAAATGAAATGGATGAGAAAGTTATTCTGTTGAAAATGAGATTTGATGGAATATCTCCACTGTGTGTGTGTGTGTCTCAGAAGGGGCACTATCACTATGTGAGACTGTCCCCTGCATTGCAGAATTTGACATTCCTGGCCCATGGGAACTAACAATGGCAGTCCTCCCCATCATTTTATCAACAAAAATGTTCTTAGGGACTGGAATTCCTGAATTCCTTTCTTAATGTCAGATTTTTTTTTTCTCTGTCAGTGATCTTTTGGTAACCTTTGTTTTTAATACTGAGAAAGTTGCCAGTGATGAAGTGCCTTGACTGAATAAGAACGTCTGTCAGAGGTCTTTGTACATTGTCACCTGATCAAATGGGCATTATTTTTTTCATTTTTCTTCCCATTTTAGTTTTCACTGTCATTTTTAGTCTGCTAATTGAAATGGTAAAGCATTTATTGAGTATCCACTGTGTTCCAGGCACTGGGGACACAAAAGTCATAAAAACTCACTCATGGTCTAGAAGGAAAGATGGCTCTATTAAAAATAATCATTTCAATTTGGTGAGCTTAGTGAATAGTAGTATGTATACATGGAAGGGTGATGAATGGTTAATTCACCTTTGGGAGAAAGAGGGCAAGTCAGGTCTTCATAGGAAGAGCTGAACTAGAGAAGTCAGACCCTTTTTAAGGTGAAGTGCTTATGTAAATGAAATTAAGATAATCAATACTTTTTGACATACATATTAACAGTTACTGTATTTCAGAAACTTTTTCAAGTACTTACCTGAAAATGCTGGTTGTGAGGCACACAATAAGCATTCACTGTAGGTTAGCTATTACTATGGTAAGAATCAATGTCCGTAGTAGCTTTGCAGATAACCATGAAATTAGCTTCCCCAAGTATATTTCAGAGCCTAACCCAGAGGAAGGAGAGTGGCATATGGAGAAACACAAGGCCCTCCATACCCAGTGGGAAGTCATGGACCACATGTACTCACTGACTGCCCAATCCCATACTTCTTATTGGATAGGTACTCTTGCAACATATAGAACATCGACTTCTGGTCCTGAACCTGCTGCTAAATCTGAAGCTACTCTGGGCAAATCATTTTAACATCAACTATTAATCTCATTATTTTACAAGGTGAGGATTTGAAGACCTTTCCAGTTAGATGCAGTTCTCTGGATTTGCTGTTTCCATTGTTGACTGAAAGTAGCAAGGCTCGGGGCGCCTGGGTGGCACAGCGGTTAAGCGTCTGCCTTCGGCTCAGGGCGTGATCCCGGTGTTATGGGATCGCCCCACATCAGGCTCCTCCGCTAGGAGCCTGCTTCTTCCTCTCCCACTCCCCCTGCTTGTGTTCCCTCTCTCGCTGGCTGTCTCTATCTCTATCGAATAAATAAAATCCTTAAAAAAAAAAAAAAAGAAAATAGCAAGGCTCATGGCTATTATTTGTAAGAAAAAGAAGATATACATAAATACATAGAATATTTCCAGAAGGATGCAAATGAAACTTTAAGAGGTTGCATCCAGGGAGGGAAGCTAAGGATTACTTACTCTTCACTAAATACTCTTGCATCTTTTGAACTTTGAGCCGTATGCTTGTTATTACCTATTCAAAATTAAAGAAAAAATTATCTGGTTTCATGAACCTGGAGCTAAAGAAAAAGAGGAGAGGGGAAAGGTTTCTTTTACTAAAAAGTGGGTCTGATGGAGAACTATAGACCCAGAAATTTGAATTATCCTCAAACTAACAAGGAATCAGAAAGAGACAAAGCTGGATAAATTATATGAATTCGGTATTTTGTTTTTACACCACAGAAGCACTCACATATTGATGTAGCTAGACCTATTGGTAACAAAACACAAACCTTTTTCTTTGGTTGTGCTACTGCTCTTTCCAGAGCAGCTTTTAGCCTTTCCTCCTGATGTTTTTGTTTTTCTTTCATTTTCTCTTCACGTAACCTGTCAAAAAAGGAAAACATTCTTGTAACTATATATCACAGAAAGTAAAAAAAAGACCTACATTATTTTTGGGTAATAAACTACCTAAATATTATAAGATCTCCCTAAAAGTTAAATTAAAACAGTAATTCATGTTCACCCATGCTATGGCTTTTGAATATTCAGGTGAAATCTCAACAACAGATCCCATTTGTGTTAAAATGGGAGAAAACTGCCTATCACTATTTTGGAACAATTAAAGTCTACCCAGATCTTGGTCTAAAACAAGCACCTCCGCAAAGCCTTCTTGTCACTCCACTTATATTTTAGCACTTTACGGTTAAGGTGTACAAGGCCTCTTGAATTAACACCCAGCCCCCCCCCCTTAGCCTCTTTACTAAAGTATAACGGGCAGACAAGTGCACAAACCACAGTGTGTATAGTTCAATGAGTTACCACAAAAGTGTTTTTTTCCAGTTAACCTTTCTGAATGGTATCCTGAAATTAAGACCAAGAAATGCTATTTGTCGTGTTCTCTTTAGGGTTCTTGTGAGGATAAAATTAAATGAAATGACTTATGTAAACTGTCTAGGCCAACGCGTGGTGCAGAATTAACCCTCAATAAGTGATAGCTATTTTATGGACTTACACAGTTATAAGTGTAACACTTACTGAACATTTTCATGCAAAATTAGGTGTTATGTACCCAGGAAAAAACAAAATTCTCTTTTTGATAAAAAGGAGATAAGCAGTTGGAACTAGGTTTATACATCCCTACTGAAAATAAGTTGTAATTACAATTCAGTAAGACTATATTTCTGACCGTAGAAAAGATGCAAGTGCTGTTAATGTAATCGGTCATAGGTCATCTTACAGAGGGAGTAATTTTTTTATAATTTAAAAAAACTTTTGTTTTATATTTAATGAAATCCCATCAGGATCACCTTAATGTATTCTGGATTTTGTTTTGATATCCCCCATATACTAGTAAGCAGTAACAAAATATCTGACATTAATGTATAATATTACACTTACTATGTGCCAAGCACAAACCCTATGAGATAAATACCATTATTACTGCCATTTTACAGATAAACTGAGACTTATGAGAGGTTATGTGCCCTACCCGAGGTCACAGAAGTTACAAATGGCGGAACCTGTATTGAAGTCAAACAGGTCAGCCATAGTGCTAGTCTCCCTCTTAACGTTTTTGTTATTGTTGTTACAACATGAACAATATTCCACCTACAATCATTCTCTACATGTCACATTATATTGGGAATCATGTATTTAAAATCATTGCCTCAAAGGTAGTTATCCTTGTTTAACTTGGTAGGGAAGTTTGTAAGTCAGTGCGTTCTCCTGGAAGGGCAGGTAGGCAAGGATGTGGGTATGTCGGAGTGCGGGAGTGCTGTTCAGGCATGATAATCCTCATGAAGTTGTCTTGAGAAATGAATGAGTTAATGTGTAGATGCTGTGTGTGTAAGTGTTGCACTAGGAAAAACCCTCATTGCAAGGCTCTGACTTTCAAACAGTTTCTTCATATATAGTCTTGCAGTGAAGGGCTCCTAATTCTATGCCTTGGGCCCTCCACTACAAGTGCAGTTCCCCTTCCACAAGATAGTTCTTCAAAAATAATAAGCAGTGAATATTCATTCTGAAAATCCATTTTTTTCAGGTTAAAGTGACCCTTTACCCATCTCAAACTAGGTCAGTTGCCCCAGTGAACTCTCCCCTTCACAATGCTTATTACTTGGTATGACACATTGTTTCGTAAGAATATTTGATGGCTGTGTCTTCCACATTAAATCCTAGCTCTGAGAAGGGCAGGTCTGGGTTTGGGTCTACTGCATCGCGATCCTCGCCCTGTAACAGGGGCTTGCTCAGTGTTTGTGGAATCCCAGCAAAAACGGTTTCTCATCTCATTAAGTCATTCACTACGCTTCTATCATAAGACATTGACTGTACTTTTGCCGCCGTTCTTTCTGTTTTATCCTCTCAATTGCCTCCACGTTTTCTTTGGGAATGGATTCAATGAGATCACTCAGTTCTACCAGGCGAGACTCCACTTTTACCAGCTTTTGAACTGGGTTGAGGCTGCCAACATCAGCATCTCCAATGCAGACTTTGTATACTTGATTAATTTTTTTACTAAGAGAGTCTATCAGTTTTTCCTGAGATTGAAGAGAAAAGGGGAGCAGAAAACATAACATCTCATCACTATTTTCTTGTTCATTCAATAAATGTAAAATTCCATTTTACTATATTATAATGAAAAGGCTCTTATATGCTACTATATATTTCTTTTTAAAAGAAAAACTTTAGGGTTGCCTGGGTGACTCAGTCGGTTAAGTGCCTGACTTCAGGTCAGGTAATGATCTCAGAGTCCTGGGATTGAGCCTGCATGCTGCCGGTTGAGCTCTCTCTCTCTCTCTAATAAATAATCTTTAAAATAAAAGAAAAACTTTAATATGACATAGAACGGTAAGAAAATGCAGCAGTGATATATCATAATTTATAGGCAGATTATTACTATAGTAACACCTTGGACTGTTATCTTTTAAAAATATTGCAGTCTAGGTATAAAAAGCAATTTTAATATGACAATATCTTTTTGCTTGAGTGTTTTTGTGTATCTCATTCCCCGAGCATTCAAGTAGAGGCAATGTATACATACATTTTAATCCCTTTTTTTTTTTTTTTTTTTTGCTT
>NC_048232.1:66060218-66081473 GCF_002007445.2 Ailuropoda melanoleuca
TTTTTTTTTTTTTTTTGCACTTACTACTCTTCATTGCTGAAACAAGTCATCCTGTATAAAAGCTATTTGCATACATGTCTTATTTCCCCTTCTAGATTGTAAGCACCTGGAGGGCAGGAGTTATTTCTTAAGTTTACACTTATATCTAAAGCAGCATCTTTCACATAACTATGCACTTAATAAATGTTTGCTGAATAAATGACTGAATGTATTTTCTCAGAAAAAAAAAGTTACAAGCAAACAGATTGCCAGGCTGACCTACAAAGTCTTTTAGGGAGTTTAATTTTCACTCTTGCTATTGGAAGCCGTTGCAGTATTCTGGTCTAAGCAGAGGCTTAGGCCAAACCTTGCTGATCCCTGTACCTGGCCACTGCGCCGTCTTAACTGTTGGTAGATATGCTTGAGCTGGTAGGTAACGTGTTTCGGGACCAAATAACTCTCAGCCTCTTTCTCCACCATGAACCCGGCATTCGCAGTTAAGAGGATCTCAATAAACTGCTGGGCAAAGTAAATCGTTCTCCAGGTAGCATCCTGCCCCAATTCCTGCTTCTGCTCAAGAAGATGAGAACCATCATGAAGCCAAAGACAAATAACACTCAAGACAGATGTGGCTCCAGGAGCAACGGGAAACCCCTCCTGGAATCACAGACTCCTTATAGAGCCACCAACATTTAATTACAAGTCAAGATCTGTTACCAATAGTTTACTTCCAACAGCTTGTCTCTCCCACCTCCTGGTTTAACCACCTTTCCGATGATCCTGTTTACCACTAAGCACCCCTTTTTTTTCTCTGACTTAACTGTATTTCCTGTTTATGTTAACAACATGCTCCTTTTTATACCTGAAACTGATACAACTTTATGTTTATTGGAATTAAAATCCAAAACTTAAAAAAAATGCTCCTTTTAGAAAACTGGGAAAAGTACAAAGTAATATTAAAGGAAGAAGTAAAAGAAAAAAGCGAAAGGCCTATTTGCCATAAAGTTCTTTTTTGCTCTCCCTTTCTACATAACATTTATATTTCCTATTTATATCAGTGTATTCCTTTTAGAAAACTTTAGAAATACAGAGGACTATAAAAGGGAAAATAAAAGCAACCCACCCATCAAGAAGTATATATTCGGTATGTAAAAACAATTTTGCTGCAGTTGGAGTCCTATTTTAAAAATATTTTGTACCCTGGTTCTGAGAAAAAAGCAACTTTAATATGAGAACGGTTAGTAGTTGATGAAAATTTCTGAAGGAGAGCTCTTGAACACTTAAGAATTTTAGAGGTGGATGGGCATTGGCCTTTCAGGATGTCTCTTTTCCAGAATGCCTTTTTTTTTTTTTTTAAGGTCTCCTTGTGAAACAGGAAAGGAAATGACAAGGAGAGATGTTTTCTTAAAATAATAAGGTAAGAACAGCATAAGAAATAGGATCAGGGAATGAGGTTAAGGAATAATAAATACTCATGTATGAGAAAGAGATTGAGGGCCTGGCCCAACAGAGCAGAAGAGCAAAGGAAAAAGGGAGCTCATGGTACAGGCCTTCTGATGACAGAGAAGTGAAGTGTCTGATCTCTGGAGCTGCCACCAGATGGCAGACCCAGCCCAGAGTCCCTCGGAGGAAGGGCTGCCTGGGAGGCTGCAAGGGATGGTAGAGTGGGCCAGAATTGTCGAAGACCAAAACTCGGATAAGTAAGGACTGGATGCCTTCCAACAGTGAATGGGAAGTGTTCTGACCAGAGGGATGTTTAGGAGTAATTATATCAAAATTAGATACGGGAGCAGGAAATGTCTCAATGTCATTTAAAGTTTTTGTATTTCAAGGATTCTATAATTCTAATCCATGTCACATACTGCTGTGTGCTGACTGCAGATAACTCCCAATTGAACTAGATCAGCTCCCTGTTTGAAAGAATAAAACAAGAGATGAAGGCATCCTGCAGATTGCACAGTAGCTTACATTCCATTTCATGTTCAATGAAAACAGATTAACTGCCACACAGAATAACATGGATAAATCTCACAAACATAGTTTTGAGGAAAAGAAGCCAGATAAGCCAGACATATTACATGATTCCATTTATATAAAGTTCAAAACATGAAAGCTAACTGATGGTAAGAGAAGTCAGGATTGTGGTCACCTTTGAGGGATGGTAGAGACTGGAAAGGGGACGTGAGGGAGGCTTCTAAGGGGGTTATAATAGTTTATCCCCTAATCTGGGGCGGGGGGCGGTTACATGGGTATATTCACTTTGAGGAAATTTCTTAAGAGATAATTTATAATTACCTTATAATTTGTGCGCTTTTCAATATTACATTATACCTGAATTTTAAGTTTTATTTTAAAAGTAAAATATGGAGGGTGCCTGTGTGGCTCAGTTAAGTGTCTGCTTTCGGCTGAGGTCATGATCCCAGAGTCCCAGGATCAGAGTCCCATATCTGGATCCTGGCTCAGCAGGGAGTCCACTTCTCCCTCTGACCCTTCGCCATCTCATGCTTTCTCTCTCTCTCTCAGATAAATAAATAAAATCTTAAAAAAATAAAACTAAAATATTGAATCAATAAAAAATGTTTTTAGGGATTAAGTAGTTAGGAGTGTGGAAGTTTAGAAATAATAAAATACTGATTTTATAGTTACAAATCCAAAGTAACTATGATGATTTGAAAATACCAAAATTAGATAAAACTGCTTACTCATAAAGGATTATGTTTTTTTCATTTTGGGATCTGAAAGAATGGGAGTGATTCTAAGAATACTTTTCCCCTGTCAACTTTCGTGCTGTGTCCCCCCTTTTCCACACTAGCATTTCACATCTCTAGGAGACACTATGAATTATTAGGCCCATTTTCCCAGAGTGTGCAATACTTGAATGCCAAAATTATACTTGTGACCAAAATTATCTTTTAAAAAGTAATTTTCAGATCAATTCTACCTATTCTGTTTAGGGACATGGTTGCCTCAAAATGTAAGAGTACTGAAAATGTTACTGTTTTATATAGCTGTCCTAAACTTGGGTGAAAGGTGTTCGGTTGGAGGAGGGTGAAATATCGCTGATATTTATCTGACATTTTTTATGTCAGTCAGCTTCAGAATTATTTAAAACAATTGAAGGGTGGAAGCATCCCAGATGTTCATCAACGGACAAATGGATAAACAGAATGTGGAATATAAATACAGTAGAATATTATTCAGCCATGAAAGGAATTAAATTCTGACACATGCTATAACATGGATGAATCTGGAAAACATTATGCTAAGTGAAAGAAGCCAAACACAGAAGAACACCTGTTGTATGATTCCATTTATGTGAGGTACCTAAAAATAGGCAAATTTATAGAGACAGAAGGTAGGATAAAAGTTACCAGAGGCCTTGAAGATGGAGGAATGGAGAATTGTGTAATGGGTACAGAGTTTCTATTTGGGATGATGAAAAATTCTGTAAATAGATGGTGGTGATGGTTACACAATACTGCAAATATACTTAATGTCCCTAACTTTTACTTGGAATAGTTAAATGGTAAATTTTGTTACCTGTATTTTAACACACACACACACACACACACACACACACAGGTTTAAAAAAAGCCAACATTAAAGAACTGAGGTGGTTGTCATCACACTTCCTGCTCTAGCAGTGCATGACCCCATTCCCTCCTAACTCAGGATACTTACTCTACCACCCTAGGAGATGTGTGTGTGTAAAGGAGTCATAAATAAATTTGCTTTTGTAACCTTACGCATCCTATGGTTAGAGAGGACACTCTTCTGAATGAGTTCCCTCAAACCTACCTCTGTTTGAAAATCACGTTCATAACCATAAATGTGTTATTAGCCTCACATATGAGATTTGAATTTTTATTTTATTTGAGATTTTTTACAAGGAAATCAATGCTAGCTGGAGTTTGTTGTGGGTCTAGAAACTAAGCATTCATTCAACAAACATTTATTGAGCATCTGCTTTATAGGGACACTTAACATATCTAACTAGGAAGGGTCATACAGTCCCTGCCCTGGAGGGGTTTGCACCCAGCTGGGAGAGATGCGCAGGTAAACAGCACAGGGGCTCCAATAATAGATCTACAGATGCAAGAGAGGCCAAAAGCTATTAGAGGCTCAGTGCTGGGCAGATACTCCATTTGGTTTTGATTCAGTGCTTCCCCTGTTAATTATTTGGTCTTCAGATTGCTACCAAAATGATCATAGGCGATGACCTACTTCATGTATATACACTCTGACTAAAAGAAATATATCTGTAGGGGGAAAAATCTCAGCATCATACCTTGTAATAATTAGAGCAACATTTTAAGAGAACCCTCATGCCAATTTGAATGCCTTCTACTATGTATGTTGACTATTGCAGACTGACACGAGAATTCCAAGCTGGTTTTCTGCCTCTATCATCAACCCAGGATTTGTGGTGTGCTTTAATTCCCCATTCCAATACTTAGTGGACAGGGAATGCATATTATTATTAACATGAGCCAAAATAAAATTACCATAGGCAAAGAAGGATTACCTGAGTGTCTGATTTAAATTCTCCAAAACTAAATAGCCTGGACCTTAATTCCAGTTCTGCTGCTTTTTCCTCTTCTCTCACACAGTTAGCCTTAAGCATTTCCTTGTGCTCCAGAAGAAACTCTATGTTGCTGTTTCTATTGCAAAAGAAAAAAGAGACCCTTGTCTGTAATTTGTGGTTTAGAAATAAATCATCAGTCAGGAGTTTCAACACTTTCCATATCATGTGTCAACATCCTATGTCCAGCAAGCCAAATACAAGTTTATAGTTTAAGACATTGTCAAAGTACATGCAACTTTTCAGGTAAAATGAGAAGAGTAAATGCATAGATGCTGCTTTTAACTTCCACCAGGAAGCATTTTCTTCCTGTGGTTCCCCTGAAACCCCCAAATAACAGCAGAGGTGATGTGTCAGGAAAGTTGTGGTGCGATCTAGAGATAGATTATGTTCTGACATAGATCCCCTTGTCCTGCCCACCCATACCCACCTCGTCCCCAAAACTCATATTGTCGGGGTAGGGCACCATATGCTGTAAGGATCGGGAGAGAGGAGACAAGGATGAAAAGGATACATCAGTGGTAATGAGTGGCTGTGAGATCATGCTTTGTGGGGTCTTATTTGAGTAAGTTAATTTGTTCCAAAGTGTAGTTTGATCTACTGTTCGAAAAGATTGCCATCTTTTGGCCCAGAAAACTCCTCCTAAAAAGGCTTTACACATTTTTATAATGGGTAGATAAACAGATCTATTCTCTGCAATTTGAAGCTATTTGCCTATAGCTTCCAAAATTACTTCCAATTACATAAAATTTTACAGAAGGAATTTCATGAGTCATCAAATACAGTCTCCTTCCCCTGACAAAAATCCTTTTTATGAGAGCCCTCCTATATCTACAGAGGGATGTTATAAAATGCTATAATATTTAAGTCGCATAATCTTGCTGAGAGTGATGGCCAAGGAAAATGCATTGATTAGCATTATCATCCAAAGCCTGATTTGATTAGCCAGATGGTAGAGTGAAAACTGCACCAAACAAAACTTAATGAGTTGTGGGATCACTATGCTGTATACTGAAACTAATGTAACACAGTGTCAACTATACTTCAATTGAAAAAAAAATTAAGGCAGTACATTTTAATTCTCTATAATCTTTCAAACTGACTTTTATTATTGCTAGCTAGGAAAATATTTTGACAAGTGAAAGGAAGTAGAGACTAAAACTAAAGTCAGTCTACTTTGTGTAAATATAACTTCTACATTTTACACCCTACAATGTAAATTATTATTAATAGAAATCCGACTCTAAATCCAGAGAGACCCTGAGGAAGGTTCACACAGGAATAAGTTGGATTCTGTCTCTGATTAGAGACTGCTTAATAGAAAAATCTGCTTGTTCTTAATAACTTACATTTTATCCTGTATAAGTTTTTCTCTTTTATTTACATCTTCAAGATTTTCATCTACGTCTTGGGAATATTGTACCAAAGTTAGGTTCTGCTCTTCCAGCTCTGTGAGGACTTGAAGTAACTCTTCCGGTTCTTTGAAATAAAGCTCTGGCTCCTAACCAATCAGTAATAAGTATAATTCACTTAAAAATATGCTACTTAAGCACATATGACTTATCTAGAAAAATGCAATGGGGAAAGGAATGCCATTCTGATTATGAGGGAGAGCTGGCCATTCTGATTATTTCCATGAGAACTGGCCCTCAGGAAGAGGACTTTTAGGGTGCTGGGGGAGATGAAAGTTATTATAGAAGGGAAAAAGGAAGGTAACGAAAACAGAAAGAAGAAGGGATGGAGCAGAAGAGGAGACCAAGGCAGGAAAAAGGGAAAGATGGGTCTAGGGAAAGGTAGGAAAGGGAATAGAAGAAAGAAAAAGGAGGCTAAGTGAAGGTCATTTTCTCCCCCCATTTTATTTTATATTTTCCAAGAAATAAATATACGTATTACTTTAAGTAATTTTAAATTTTAAAAAGACGACTTGGGTATTTGCACACCATGTTCATCATATTTACTTCATTGATGGATGAATGGGTAAAGGAAATGTGGTATATCCATACAATGGGATATTATTCAGCCTTAAAAAAGAAGGAGACCCTGGCACATGCTGCCACATGGGTGAACCTGGAGGACATTAGGTTCTGTGAAATAAGCCAAGTTACAGAGAGAAAAAACTGCATGATTCCACTTTTATGAGGTATCTAAAGTAATCAAACTGTTAGAAAGTAGAACCGTGGTTGCTAGGGCTACAAGGAGGGAGAATAGGGGAGTTCAGTGGGTACAGGTTTCTGTTTTGCAAGATGAAAAAGTTCTAGAGATCTGTTGCACAACAATGTGCATATAGTTAATACTATACTGTACATTTAAATTTAAAAATGGTTAAGACAATAAATTCTATGTTACGTTTTTACCACAATTTAAAAAAAAAGATCACTTGTATAAGATGTGTTATATGTAATAATGGATGGTGTTTTGAAGTGTTTTTTGTTCCTTGTGAATTTCTGTGATTGTAGTCAGGATGGGGTTAGCTCAAAGTCCGTCTTGTAAAATAAAGGGCTGTTTTGTTGAAGGTTGATTTATCTTACGGCACAGCTACACAGCATATCTCAAACTCCAGTAAAATGATAAGCAATCAGAAAATGGCTATTTTATTCTCTACAGGATGGCTGTAGAGAATATATATATATATCTCCTAAATTATTACCTTCTTATAAACATTTTTCATAAGATGGTGACAAAGATGAACTATAGATGCAACTGGGAAACAGCGTCAAAATCATAGTTTCTTCTGGAAAGTTGTGGAATATTTGGAATAGGAAATTTTAATTTTAAAAGAAAAAAATGAGCACTTATACTTTTCACCAAACACAATATATAAATCAAAAAAGATAATCTGGTTACCAGATCATAGTCTGTATCATCATCTAAAAAGAATTCTAAGCTGTCTTCTGAACTGATACTCTCAGCGTGGCTGTAAAAGAAAGAAAATGTCTGATTTCTGAGCCATTTTCAGTCAAAAGGTTTGCTTCATTTCTAAATTGTCTTTGGAACTACAACATAGTCCTTTTCAATAGCCTTTTTAGCCTTTTAGGGAACTGCTGTTTTCAGGACTCAATGGATTCCACACATATGCAAAAGAAAATCTGATTCCGGACAGGGGTGACATATGCAAACAAGTGAGGCCACAAAGAAAGGCCAGACCATATGGTACCAATTATTTGAGGTGCATTTATACGAGATCTTTTTAAAGAAGCACATGACAACCTACATTGCTGCATCTGTTTTGTTCCTTTTAATGCAGTCTTCTTGACAAACTAAACATGTGCTCTGGTGCTCAAAACAAGGCTTGTTCCCAGAGTAATACAGTATTTGTCTTCTGAACAGCAAATTTTACTGTTTAAAATATCTTCTGATCAGGCTGAGGAAGTGTTGGTTGGGGGAGTAGGGGATGAGGTACACTCTTAAAGAAAAATTACGTGGTTTGCATAGCAGCTCTGGAAAAATCCTTTAAGAAAGATAAATTGAAAATGATTGGGAAATTTAAAAGGCAGAGACTAGGGAGAGTAAGGTGGCTGTTGGTGTGATCTAGGTAATTAACACGTTCAAGTAGAGGGTAGTGATGAAGGGAAGAGTGAGTAGATGGGTTGGGGAAGAGAGGAGAATTTAGAGATACATGAAAGAATGAAACCATGGGAACAAAGAGTAGAAAGAGCTAGTGGAGCCAAAAGAGAAGAGACAAAGATGACAAAGTAGTCCTAACAAGATGGAAAACAGTTTAAGGATGAGCTAAGAAAAAAAATTAATATTTGCTTTGTTTGTGTTAAGTTTGAGGGAACAAAATACCTGTATGAGCTGCCCTTTAAGCCATGGGAAATAAGGTGTGGGAACATGGAGAAAGAGCCATAGATGTAAATGAATATTTAGCAAACATTCCCTGAGAAAGCATTTGATAACTACTGTTCACCCAGCTCTTCTCTTGATCCAGTGGTGTCATTTTCTAATCAGTCTCCTCTCTGAAATTCCTGTTACCTTTTTGGTTTCCTTTTTGACGTAAGTGTCTGTGGTTCCTCAGCCTTCTTCCCCTCTCATTGTACCCACTGTTTGGGGTTATTTCATCCTCTTTTATGTTGTGCAACAAGGAACAATAATGAAACTGGATCCCTTGTTCATTGCTGGAGGTATCACTGCTAGTATACTAATGGATCCCACATATCTGTCTCTTTCTCTTGAGCCCTAGACTTCAGTGTCCAACTTCCAACTGGACATCAATGTCTACTTGGTTGTCCTACAAGGAGCTAAAACTAAGACAATCCAAAATCACACTCCTTATCTTCCTCTTCAGGTCTGCTCCCCTTACAGTGTTCCCAGTATTACTGAATGCCAACACCATACACTCAGTTGCCACATAAATTTGGGAGTTATCTTTGACGAAATGTGTGAGTTATTTTTGACCACTCTCTTTTCCTTACACTTGCCCCAATCTTTATGCAAGCCTTTCAGAGCCTATCAGTGCCACTTCCCTGAGGTGTCTCACAGCCTTTACTTCCTCCTTTGTTCCCACTGTCACTCTGTGGTTGAGGCAAATAATGAACTGACTCCCCCATAACACAGTCTCTCCCCTGACTGTGACAACAGACTCCTAACTGGCCCCTCTTAACTAGATTTGTCTCCCTCCATATCATTCTCTAAAATAGTCCCACATCCAATTTTCTAAAATGTAAATCTGATTGAGTCTCTGTTACACTCTTACTTAAAACCCTCAGTGGCTCCCCAGGACCCTTGGGACAAAGCACAGGCTCCTTAGGGTGGCACCACTGCTTACCTGCTCATGATAAAATAACTATTCACCCCTTGAGCCTCTCACTTTCACCCTGTGGCCCAGCTATTTTGAGGAGGGGGGGGATGGGCACAATGTGAAGAGGAGCGGGAGATAACAGGCTTCCAGCTAGGGAATGCATAAGTCACAGGAATAAAAGGAAGATACGCAACGATATAATAGTGTTGCAGGTGACATCTGATAGCTACACTTGTGATGAGCGCAGCATTGTATCACGATGTTGTACACCCAAAACTCATGTAACATCGTATGTCCACTATACTCAAATAAAAAAATAAAAAATAAAGTAACCAGAATAAACTTTTAAAAAAAACACACACAATGAGATATATACGTCTATCAAAATAGCTGAAATTTAAAAAAATAATGAAAACAGTAAATGCTGATGAGAATGTAGAGAAACTGGATCCCTTCTTCATTGCTGGAGGGAATGTAAAATGGTGTAGCCACTCTGGGAAACAAATTGGCAATTTCTTTAAAAACTAAGCATGTACCTACCATCCAACTCGGCAACTGCACTCTAGGCATTCATTTATTCCAGAGAAATGGAAATGATGTGCTCACAAAAAGTTGCACAAATGTATTTACAGCAATTTTATTCTTTATAGTCCCAAATTGGAAACAGTCTGGATGTTGTTCAGTAGTGAACAGTTAATTTGTCGTGTGTCCATACCATATATAGTTGACTGTAACAATGTGGGGGTTAGGGGTGCCAACCCCCTATGCTGTCAAAAATCTGCATGTAACTTTTTTTTTTTTTAAAGATTTTATTTATTTATTTGACAGAGATAGAGACAGCCAGCGAGAGAGGGAACGCAAGCAGGGGGAGTGGGAGAGGAAGAAGCAGGCTCACAGCGGAGGAGCCTGACGTGGGGCTCGATCCCACAACACTGGGATCACGCCCTGAGCCGAAGGCAGACGCTTAACCGCTGTGCCACCCAGGCGCCCCTGCATGTAACTTTTGACTCCCCCATAACTTATCCACTAATAGCCTTCTGTTGACCTGAATCCTAACCAATAACTTAGTCAATTAACATATTTTATATGTTATATATATCATATACTATATTCATACAATAAAGTATGCTAGTAAAAGAAAATGCCAAGAAAATCATAAGGAAGAGAAAATATATTTACAGTACTATGCTATGTTTATCAAAAAGAATTCCACATATAAGGGAAATTGCACAGTTCAAACACATGTGGTTAAATGGTTAACTGTAATACTACTCAACAAGAAAAAGGAGCCAACTATTGATACACCCAACAGCTTAAATAAACCTTCAGAGAATTATGTTCCATAAAACATCCAATCCCAGAAGGTTACGTACTGTATGATTCGATTCCATTTATGTAACATTCTCGAAATGACAAAAATCAAAGTGATAGAGAACAGATTAGTGGTTTCCAGGAGTTAGGGGGAGGAGGAGAGAGGAAAGTGGATGAACTTACAAAGGGGCAACATGAAGAATCCTCGTGCTGATGTTCTGTGTTTGATGTATCTCGACTGTACCAGTGCCAGTATCCTGGTTGTGATGTTGTACTACAGTTTTGCAGGATGCTACCACTGGGGTAAACTGGCTAAAGGGTACATGGATCTCTCCGTATTATTTCTTGCAAATATATGTGAATCTACAACTATCTCAAAATTTAAAAAAAAATTAATTAAAAGCAAAATAAAACATTGACTCTTAAATGCCACAGAAGCGGAGTGACCTCAGGGTCCCTGGAATTTAGAGTTCAGTGTCTGTGTTGACTTTTGTCATGTGTGATTGTCATGGATACTATGGTGCTGGCCCAGATCCTCTCCTGGGGGCCAATGTACCCATCCTGGACATCAATATATTTTCTTAAATAGCCAGGGTTGAGAACTAGCAATTCATGAAATAATGAGTATTAATCAATCAACAATCAAGTAAGGGACAAAACAAACAAAAAAGCTTTATGGTCCTATCACAGCAATTTTGAATGACATGGTAAAACTGCAAACACAGGGGTCAACAGAGTAGCTTAATAAACGAATGGGCAGTGGCTCTGAGAGAGCCAGACCCAAGATGCAGAGGGCAGGCAGTTTCTGCAAGTAGCAGTGACAGGCACTCATCAAAGAATGCACGGAGGCCTGTGGGAGCCCAGCCACCTCAGGAGCACCCGGAAATGGTAACCACTACCTCCAGGATCTGTCAGGACAGGTATGCATTTGTGGTATCTATGTTGAAGAAAGTCTAAAAGGGATATTTTCTGAAAAACATTCACAGTTTCCAAGAGAGTTAAGTAGGTTCCATACCTTGATAAGGATGATTTCTTATTCTCTAGGGTGAGAGTGGACCTGTGCGGTTTTCCTGTTCAAAATGTCCAGGTGAAGTCCACATCATTGGTGATGGTGGAGGTGAAAAGACATAACGTGGAATTAGAAATGAGTCCTTGATATTTGGTGCAAGATGTTCATTTTTTTTCTGCATGGATATGCCCATTCTTTTTATTGTTATTAGAATGATAATCATAGAAAATGGAGTGAGCTCATTTATTCTACTGAAATTGGGCTCCAAGCCTAAGAATAAAATCAAAGGCAATGATTGGTGGCGGGGNGGTGGGGGGGGGGGGGGGGGGGGGGGGAGACCGCAGAGCACGGTACATATTGTCAAAAACATGATATAACTATTGATAGTCCCAAATCAGGGGCATAAATTGTGAAATATGAATCATGGTCCTTTTTTTTACCTAACCATATATATTTCATATATAATCACAGATTTTTAAAAATCAAGGCAAAAAATAAAAATGATGGACACTTCAATTGTTACGGCTTGTGGAGGGGATGACCTGTGCCAGGTTCTCTGCCACTGACTTCTGTGCCTGTCCTGTCCATTCATCCACCTCTCCAAGTCTTGTAATCAGGTCAGAGAGAAAGAAATGGAACTCCTAGCTCCCAAGGATTATGGGTGATGCAGACACCACCTTTTGTTTGCCAGGTAAGCTCATAGGTCCTGGATTTCCAATTTGAGACAGGCACCTTCTCTGGTTTTACTTTTGTAAATGAAGTCCCAAATCTCTGGTGTTACTTACCTTGGTGATCTCTTTCCATGTAATAGTCATCTGAAAATGATATCTTCCTGGCATCCTCAGTATTGCCCTCTGTTTTGGTTGTATTTAATTTTAGAAATGAAAAACAAAAAGGGAGAGAAAGAGGGGGGAAAACACTTCTGAGAATGAGAGATATATCTCATGGTGAAGGTAGAGTTACTGTGAAAACTTACAAGGACAGAAATGGAGGATGGGGACATTTTAACAAGCAAATGTATGATGCAGATGACAAGGGCTGGTCTCTGACGACAAGGGCTGGTCTCTGGAACAGGCAGAATGGAGGGGAACTGACCTACATGGCATGAGGATATCCCTATTTCCTGCATCAGTCGACAGCCTGATAACTTCTATAATCCCAGTGTCAGCCATTCATTCCTCTGGACTGAGGGACTCATTGCTTTCTGAGCATCCTCTAGTTAAAGGATAAGTCTAGGAGCACTGAATTTTCAGCTGCTAAATGCAATTACTTTCTGGTTTCCTTTCTATATGTTTTCTCTCTTGTCGAACAGTGTATTGAGTTTAACCAAGTGCCATCACTGTGTTCAGTACTCTGTGCACATGATCTAATTTAATCACAGCACGGTGAGAGACACTGAGCAGGACAGCCATCACTGCTGTGCTGGTAAATGTTTAACCATCAGCTCTCTGGAAGAGTTCTCCCTGATTTGTAGTTTACTGGCTTCTATGGGGTAAATGCTTTTACCCCAGAGTCTCAGGATCAGCTCTCAGCTGAAGACTCTGCAGAGAACTGTCTGTGTAGCTCTCTCCTCCTCAGTACTCTGCTCTGGGAACTCCAGTCTCCCTCCACTCTTAGCTCTGTCTTCACAATTCATGGGGCTTGCTGGCTCCTCCTCCCTCTGCTGCATCCTGGAAATGCTCCCCAGCCACTATGCTGAGGCCATCATTTGGCTCATCTCATTTGGCTCTCCTCTATCACAGATCACTCTGCTTCTCTCCTTGATGCCTGATGCCTGAAACTATTGCTTCTTATATTTTTCAGATTTTTTTAGGCAGGAGGGTAAGTCTGGTCCATGTTACCCCAATATTGCTTTAAGTGGTAGTTTTCCTCTTGCATTTGTAATCCCATTTTGATCACTTATTCAATTCTTATATATAATACATCTATTTTTGGTCCATTGAGCTGACTTCCTAATACCAGTATCATGCAGTGTTAATTTCTGAGACTCTGTGATAGTATATAGTACTTTAAAAGATTAGTAATACCGGGGCGCCTGGGTGGCTCAGTGTCTTAGGCAACTGACTCTTGATTTCGGCTCACGTCATGATCTCAGGGTCCTGAGATGGAGCCCCACGTTGGGCTTCATGCTCAGCAAGGAGCCTACTTGGGATTCTCTCCCTGTGCTCCTCCCCCCACTTCTCCCCTGTCTTGTGCACACTCACTCCCTCGCTCTCTAAATAAATAAATAAAATCTTTAAAAAAAATAATATCAGAGATAGTGGGAATCCTTGTTCAGGTTCTGCTTAAAATAGAAATTCTGACTGTTTAATAAATAACAAACAAATATTGAAACAATAGTTGAGAATTAAGGATATTTACTTAATTGAAATTAAGAACATGTGACTCACTTGTTAGTATTGGGAGACTAACATTCATACTGTCTCTACTCTTTGTCATCTGCGCCCTTTTCAGCGCTTGTTGGATTTGCCAGTGTTTTGGAGACAATTTCAGCAGAAAGAATCCATATTTCATGTACTCTCGAAGGAGGAATTCTGTTTTTGCTATCTCACTACTCAAAAGAAATGAAGATATCATTAGAAATATCCATGTGGAATCAGATTCATTTTTTTAAAAGGTTCACAAAATTCGTTTCCTTGATTATGAATTTGAATAATAATTTATATAACAAAAATTGTAAGTAGGGTCATAAAACTATAGGCATCAATAAGATAAAAGGAGAAGAAAAAACCCATAGGAGTGCTATTGGAATAAAACGTGCCAAGGATATACACACATGGAATAGACTGATGATAATTTTACTCCTTTATTTCTGTGGGAAATGATGTATTAAATTTTAGACACAGGGAGAAATTAGAAGGGAGCAGAAGATGATACTTAACATGAGAAGAATAAAGAAAACTAACACCAAGGAGCACCAGCTATTCAGTGGACAATATGCAGGACGCACGACAGACACCATTTCATTCTCTGTACAGCACTTTACAATCGGTATCATTCCCATCTTTTGGAAGAAGAAATGAATGACTTGCCAAGTCATCTGTCCAATCAATGGCAGAGCCAGCACTCAAACCCGGGTCCGGCTGACTCAGATGCCCAAGCTCTCGCCACCAGTATCCAGGGACTTGGACTGAAAGCCAATAATGATGTTACAGAGTGGACCTTGAAGGAATGTTTAAAATAACAATGAAGGTCCTCGTGAAAGGGCGCTCCACTTATATCCTTTGAGGCTTCCCTAATCATACCCTCTTCACTACCCTTATCAATATGACTCCTACACCAGGATTGTCAGCTCCAGTACTTCCTTCCGGCAGTGCCTGCTTCAGGACTGATGTGAGAGTGAGATTCAAGAGCCAATAAGCAGCTGGCTCATGTATGAATCACTCTGAAAGATGTTGGGGGCCCCTCATTCTCCTACCACTTTGTTTTTAGATGGAAAGCTCCCAGATGTGCTACAAGAACAGGGTTAAAATAGCATCACACAGCTGTCAAGCAAAAGCGTCAGAACAAGCTCCCTTCCCCTTTGTAAACAGATTTCCAGCCCTACCTGCAGTGGAGGACCTTCCTGGGCCATCTCAAGCCCAGAGAGAGAAAAAGGAAATAAGTAGCAGGTGTCTGCATCCTTTGTGCTGCTCCCAGCTTGATTTTCCTGACCTTTCACACCTTTCTAGGATGACACATAGACACAAAGCACGGTTTGCTGGGTGGCCATTGTGCATAAATACAGTACTCTCTGCAAGCCTAGAGGCTGCTATTCTGGTTCTACAAATAGAACAGAATCTCCTAATTACATGATGGAGTGAAGGAGGAAGGGAATTCTCCACCTTGGAATGCCTTCAACTTTAGGTTCCTGAAATAGAAAAGGCTCTGTAGCCAGAATGTGTTTGAAAACACACATTCTGTTAGTAACAATGGGTTTCAGAGAAACTACCATCCAGTTCATTTGCTATATTTTTAGATAAGCTGTTGTCCGCTTCTCTGAAAACTCTAGGACTTGGTTTTAGAGGACAAGTAAGTATCAAATCCTCAAAAAGAAAAAAACAAACAAGTGTAGGTATGACTTGACACCAAGACTTTCATCTCCTGGGTCATGAAATTACTGTCCAAGAATGATGATAGAAAGGAGTTCTTTAGATATTTATAGACCAAGTGAGATACACTTGACCACAGAAGAAAACATCTGGGCTTGAAAAAAAAAAAGTGGTGGGTGGTATAATAATTTTATCCCAACTCTCCCTGTAATTTTTGTCATTATAGATCCCGGCTTTTAATATCAATTCTAGTTTCAACTAAGCATAAGTATAAATATAAAAAAAAATACTGCCCATTTTAGGTGAGAGATGGTTGTAAAAATCAATCCCACTTTCAGAGATGTTAAAATGTGGAAAGAAATATGCCTTCAAATGAATGAAAGAAGGCACTTAGAAAATAATTCATGGTTTATGCTTAACATTGGCTTGCTTCTTTTCAACCAATTTCTAGGCTTCTACACTGATAAGTTACAGAAACTTTGCAGCCAGAGGTCCCTGTACTCTGATACCCAGGCAGAGACAGATGGTCCTTGATCGACAGATAACTTATTTAAAAATGAGGTCCTACTTAGGAAATCATCAACTGATAAGGAATATTCCCACGTAGGTCTTGCTAGGCACAGGTAGGTTTCAAGGGGGCGGGACGTTTGAGAAGGAATAGATGGTGACCCGGGCTCACCTTTTCACTGCCTGCACCTCCATACTGGCTTTCTTTAACTCTGCTGTCATTTGGAGTTTGTTTATAGTTTCCTGTGCTGCACTGAAAAGTGACGGGGCTTTGTTAGTTTGTTTTGTGTTGTGCTGTATTCTGAGAAACTAAAAAGGGGGAGGGGAAAAAGGCAATTCGGCCAGAGTGAAAAAAAAAAAACGAACATTTTAAGAGCATCTGCAGATCTGTGGTCATTTTCTCGAAGGAACTCTTCAAAGGCCATTGCGTCTTCTTGGAGCTTTCTTTCGGCTCTTGTGAGTTGCCGTTCCTTCGCCGCCATGTGTTTTTCAAACTTTTTAATTGTATTTCTTTTGGTTGACAGGGCATACTAGGAATATTGGAAACAGAAGTGCAACATTATGCCACATTTCCAGCTCATTGCTAGTACATTTCAACAGTCTCCTAATAAAGGGGAAAATAACTTGCATAGTAAGTGATCACTTGTATTAGAAATATAGCATGCCAAGTCTTGAGACAATAGTCTTTATTTTATGAAGGAATTTATTTTGGGATCGTTAGAAGGGAGACTAATTCCTCTCTTTCACTTTTTTTATGAAGAGGCTCAATATGGTTCCAACATGGCTTTGTCCCACAAATCAAAAGTAGCTACATATCCCCTCAGGCTCTATCCTAAAAAATTAAAATTAAAATAAAAAAAAACCCCTACATATCCCTCCAAAGAGGTCTACCTGGTATTATCCACAATATTCCTCCAAGATTTCTGGGCATTGGGAAATGGGGCGGTCTGCAGTCACGAAGCCTCCTTCATTAGGAAGTAGCCCGGGAGAATGAGGTTTTCACCCTGCTGTGCCTATGACACATTCCTCCAAGCTGTCCAAGGGTAGGGGTGTTTACCAGCCTCCAAGAACCCTGTGTAGATCCCCAAATACAACTTTGATATCTAGCTTTTATTTTTTCAGTACAGAATATAAGAATTCACTATGGTTTTTAATGCCATGCATGAAAAAGGAATTATAAATAAAGTCACATAAATTATAAATGAATTTAAAATATGTTATTGAGATCATTCTAAAGAAATAACACCCGGGGAGCCAGGGACCAGACAAAGTCACCAGAGGTCTTCAGTAGAGGAGGGGCACGTGTGGAGAGCAGACTGAGTGTAGGGAGCAAAAGTGGAGGCAGACCAGTGTTCAGAAGTTATAACAATAATTCATACAAGTGATATTGGTGACGTGCATTACAGTGGCAGCAGGGGAGGTCGTGAAAAGTATGTGAGTATGGATATATTGGGAAAAAAATACATTTGAAAGTATATTTGGATGTGGGTTGTAGGTTGAAGAGTTGAGGATAACGCCAATGTTTTTGGCCTAAGCAACTGGAAAAATGAAATGGCTACTGACTGCGATGGGGGCAGTCTGTGAGTTGCAGATTTGCGGGGGTAGGGAAGAGTATAGGAGGGGCAAATTTTGGAAATGGGAAGTCTGAGGTGTCTACTGGTCATCTAAGTGGAGATGTTAAGAACTACAGTTGCCTTTGTGAGTCTGGAGTTCAGGGAAGAAGATTGGGGTAGAAAAATAAGTTTGGAAGTTGTTAATGGGGAAGTGGAATTTAAAGCCATGGGCCCGGAGGAGGGTAGACAGAGCACAGGGCGAGGAGTGAGCCCTAGGGTGTTCCAGTATTTGGAGATCCAGGTTCTCCTAAACAAGGAACAAGAAAAGAAAACTGAAGAAGCGAGCAGTGAGTGACGAGGAAGAACCAAGAGACAGTGGGTCCTGGAAACCAGCCGAAGAAGACATTTCAAGAAGAGGAAGTGACGGGAATGATCTAACTGCTGCTGAAGGGAAGGAAAAGGAAGCCTGGTGACAATTTGAACTTGGCGACGGGAAGGTCACTGAGAACCTTGGCAAAAGCAGTTTTGGTGGAATGATGAGGACAAAAGCCCAACTGAAGTTGTTTAGGACAGGATCGGAGGGGCAACAGATCTGGAGCATGTAATGAAAAAATAAACTATCAAGGTGAAAGTTTGGCAATGCTCTGCCAGAAGTCTTCTGTTTGACTAATGGGAGAAAAATTATTTTTACTACCTCCAGCAGAAACCTGTCTCTCTGGTCATTAATAAATTCATGAATAGTCCTTTTTGTGTCCGCACCTTCAAAGAAAATTTAAATAGATTTAGTTCATTATCCCTCTCTCGAGCATCTATAAAATAAAAGCTATGTAATTAAATTACTGTATATGGTATGTATCTGACTTAAAAAACCACTACCCCTTCAAATAAACTTTTTTCCTAATCACTAAAAAACTAATTTCATAATAGTAACTACCATTTATTTTGTGTCCATCATATTCCAAGAACTTTATTAGACACTTCAAATAAATCATTTTATTTGATCCTAACAATAACCCCAATGACGTACATATTTCTGTACCCATCCTGTATGTGAGCTCAGAGATGTCAGGATGCTTGCCCAAGATAACGGGGCTAACGTGGCAGAAGTGGCGTATGACTCCTAAGCCTGTGCTGAAGGAGACCAAGCTGTTTTAAATCTTAGTGTTTTGGCCAATCTGGATATAAAACCGTAGTCCTTTGGAAAAATGTGCTTGGGGATCACAAACCAAATTTACGTTAGGTAAGAAAAAGATGACAACTAGCTTTGCCATCTAGCAATAAAAAAGACCAAAGCTTCCTTTCAAGGTTTCTTCATTCTGGAAAAATTACACATAGGCTGCATTTCAATAATGTTCGCTTCAGGAAAAATCAACAGAATGTGGTATAGAACAAAGTCTATTAAAAAAAATCCTAATCTGTCCATTTACTAAATATTATAGTCGTGCTTACTATTTCAGGCTACTTTAACATGATACTCTCTGGCTGAGTTGATGTGATTCTATTCCTCAAGTCTAAATAAACTGGTTATGGCGGGTTTCCCATTTTGGCCCTTCTAGCTATCCAGAAGGTTTTTTAACAAAGAGACCACGTATGATAAAACCGTCTTCCAACCACTAGTGTTCCCGAACACCAGAGTACCTCACCACTCACTGGGGGTGTGACCCAGAGGCGTTACTCTCTGAGAGTAAAACCACAGTCAAGCTGCCAGCTGCCTGGAGGGGGAAGTGGCACTTCTGTTATGCAGCCTAACCCATCTGTCTGTGACAGTTGCCTGTGTCATTTCTTTGAGGTGATCTAGCAGTTGGCTTCTGTTGCATACACAAAAATAACTGGGCTCCCAAAGTAGGGGTCACTTGCTCATTTTACATCACATAGGCTTGTCTTTAATCAGAATTCAGGCAGGAAATGTGAGATTGGGAAATGGGGGTTTCAACCAAATCAACTTATGATTGGTAAGTCTGAGGGGGATTTCTTTATTTTAAATGAAAATGTTCAAATTGCTTATCTGTGAACCAGCAGAAACTGACAACACGATTTCCATTGCTGACAGAGCCCAGACTGCCCTGGATAATACCAAATGATTTTACTATTTCCTTTTTTTTTTTTTTTAAGATTTTATTTATTTATTTGACAGAGATAGAGACAGCCAGCGAAAGAGGGAACACAAAGGGGGAGTGGGAGAGGAAGAAGCAGGCTCCTAGCGGAGGAGCCTGATGTGGGGCTCGATCCCATAACGCCGGGATCACGCCCTGAGCCGAAGGCAGACGCTTAACCGCTGTGCCACCCAGGCGACCCTTTACCATTTCCTTTTTAAGAGTCTACTGTATGTCATTTACTGTTAAGAGACAGTAACCCCTCTGTCGACCAGCATGATGTCAAATAGGGTTATCTGCAAAGTCGTATTTGCTAGTTGTCTCAGAAGTGGTAGTGTGGCAAGGGTTTCTGAAGATAGCCACTTCGTGCAGAACTCTAAAACATGTCACGTATAATTTTAAGTGCTCTTGATGACTTACGGTTCACCATTCTACAGAGGTGAACTATGAGACACAGGACTGAACCTGGCTGTACCCATCAGTGGTATAGTCACTGATACCGCCATGTTGCCTGACATTTGCACTTCTTCGTACAACTATACTGCAAAATGTGTGCCTCCAAGATCTAAAAAAGTTAACATGGCTTCCCTCTTCTACACTAATAATTGATTCCAAAGTTCTTTCCCAGGTGTTTCTTTTTTGTTGTTTTCTCTGAAGATTTTTTTTTAATCATAGTTTGACAAAGTTATCAAATTTTTAAGTTACCACAGCAAATCCTGGGCACTCAATGTATCTTTCTTCCTCCCTTCCTTTCTTCCTTACTTTTTAATTTTAATTCAAAAATTTAGACAAGACTCATCTTGGAAGATTTTATGACCCCATCATCCTAGCATTAATCACTTCAAACTCACTTTCTGTCTCATTTGTAAGCACTTCTTAATCTGATAAGAAAAGTCCATGATGTTTTGATTACCATATTGTTCTTTTTAATAGAGCAATTAATATCCTGTAATATTTTTAACATGTTGCCCTCAAGTGCCATTATAACAGGTTGTGTTTTTGCAACAAAAGGAAAACTTACTTAATTCTATTAGCTTCCTGATTCTGGATATATGCACTGTATGGCCCGGAAAAGTATGTTTTCTTTTTTAAAATAGATTTTTTTAAAAGATTTTATTTATTTATTCGACAGAGATTGAGATAGCCAGCAAGAGAGGGAGCACAAGCAGGGGGAGTGGGAGAGGAAGAAGCAGGCTCACAGCAGAGGAGCCTGATGTGGGGCTCGATCCCATAACGCCGGGATCACGCCCTGAGCCGAAGGCAGACACTTAACCGCTGTGCCACCCAGGCGCCCCTAAAATAGATTTTGTCCTGATTCTCAGCTTCCATTTACAAAGAACGCCCCCATCCAAAGTATGAGACAGCATACTTTTTTTTTACCCCCAGAAAAGCCCCCAAACCTGACATTAACAGTAAATATTCAAAATAATATTCTTAAACAATAATCTAGAC
>NC_048232.1:66082792-66092673 GCF_002007445.2 Ailuropoda melanoleuca
GAGGAGCCTGATGTGGGGCTCGATCCCATAACGCCGGGATCACGCCCTGAGCCGAAGGCAGACGCTTAACCGCTGTGCCACCCAGGCGACCCTTTACCATTTCCTTTTTAAGAGTCTACTGTATGTCATTTACTGTTAAGAGACAGTAACCCCTCTGTCGACCAGCATGATGTCAAATAGGGTTATCTGCAAAGTCGTATTTGCTAGTTGTCTCAGAAGTGGTAGTGTGGCAAGGGTTTCTGAAGATAGCCACTTCGTGCAGAACTCTAAAACATGTCACGTATAATTTTAAGTGCTCTTGATGACTTACGGTTCACCATTCTACAGAGGTGAACTATGAGACACAGGACTGAACCTGGCTGTACCCATCAGTGGTATAGTCACTGATACCGCCATGTTGCCTGACATTTGCACTTCTTCGTACAACTATACTGCAAAATGTGTGCCTCCAAGATCTAAAAAAGTTAACATGGCTTCCCTCTTCTACACTAATAATTGATTCCAAAGTTCTTTCCCAGGTGTTTCTTTTTTGTTGTTTTCTCTGAAGATTTTTTTTTAATCATAGTTTGACAAAGTTATCAAATTTTTAAGTTACCACAGCAAATCCTGGGCACTCAATGTATCTTTCTTCCTCCCTTCCTTTCTTCCTTACTTTTTAATTTTAATTCAAAAATTTAGACAAGACTCATCTTGGAAGATTTTATGACCCCATCATCCTAGCATTAATCACTTCAAACTCACTTTCTGTCTCATTTGTAAGCACTTCTTAATCTGATAAGAAAAGTCCATGATGTTTTGATTACCATATTGTTCTTTTTAATAGAGCAATTAATATCCTGTAATATTTTTAACATGTTGCCCTCAAGTGCCATTATAACAGGTTGTGTTTTTGCAACAAAAGGAAAACTTACTTAATTCTATTAGCTTCCTGATTCTGGATATATGCACTGTATGGCCCGGAAAAGTATGTTTTCTTTTTTAAAATAGATTTTTTTTAAAGATTTTATTTATTTATTCGACAGAGATTGAGATAGCCAGCAAGAGAGGGAGCACAAGCAGGGGGAGTGGGAGAGGAAGAAGCAGGCTCACAGCAGAGGAGCCTGATGTGGGGCTCGATCCCATAACGCCGGGATCACGCCCTGAGCCGAAGGCAGACACTTAACCGCTGTGCCACCCAGGCGCCCCTAAAATAGATTTTGTCCTGATTCTCAGCTTCCATTTACAAAGAACGCCCCCATCCAAAGTATGAGACAGCATACTTTTTTTTTACCCCCAGAAAAGCCCCCAAACCTGACATTAACAGTAAATATTCAAAATAATATTCTTAAACAATAATCTAGACTTACCTTCTGTTAATCTTAGAATAAGAGTGGGATCTAGCCCAAATTTTTCGAATGAGCCACCAGCTGTGTCAGAGTAGAATCCTACTTGGCCCAGGTGTGAACGACTTTTCATTCGAGATGAAAAAGTAGACTTCTGGTAGACTTTCATGCTGCGGTTTATAAATTTTTCCTGCAAAAATTTAAAAGAATTTCTAATATACCAAAATAATATTGTCTTTAAAAATAGTGATCAGATATAAAAATATCATTTACAATAAGTCTTTTTCTCATTACTGGTACATTTCTTATTACGGATACATTAAACAAGCAACTGAGTTCTTATCTCTGAAGGATTGGGTGTAGTTTGCAATGCCTTCTCTTATGAAGCTGAGCAAAGACATTTAACCTTTACTAAACATGTACATCATAAATATGAGCCTGGAAAGTTTTCTGGCTTTATCTTCATTTTCATTTTTATTTTTTAAACTTTGTCTTGCCCAACGGCAGGGAACTTGGAAATTCCACTGATTTAAAAGGACTGGTTCTGTGGAATTGAAAACTTGGGAGGAAATGGATCTCCCCAGTAGACATAAATAAATCAGCCTTTCCAATTCATGAATCTTTGCTCAATTTAATTTTGGACACTTTCATAAAATTATAGAACACAAGCATAAAATCTTCACCTTACAGATGAATTTGTTATTGAGCATTTCTAGATATTCTCTTCATTCTAAACAGGATTTAAAAAAAAATCCTATAATCAATCTTTACCTCTAGGAATAAGGAAAGCAAACCTCTTGAAATCCAAATTGTGTAGTAAATAGTATAAAGATGTAAGTAGTGAGATTAACTGCAAAAGCACGGCTTTGTTATCCTCATCTCTGGTTTAGCTTCATAACAAATCATTCTAAAATGACCCCATCCTCCACTTTTGTTCCTAATTCCTTCTCTGCCCCTCTTCCCTAATACACACACATACATTCTCTTATCTGTATCTGGCTGGCAAATTTTAACTTATTCTTAACAATTCAGCTCTTGCTGTCTCCTCAGTGAAGTCTTTGTGCGTGTGTGTGCCCAGAGACAAACACGCGTGCCCGCACACACACCACCACCATCATCCTTCCCTCCAGCGAAGATGGTCACTCCTTTCTCTACATGTCTTTTGCTCTATTACTGTATTTTATCAACTCTAAGATGTCATTTATTGTAGATGTAGTATTATTTTATGCACTGCCAATTATGCATGGCATCCCATCTATATAAGCTGGATCCCAATTTCAGGAATGAGAAAATGTGAAAAAAATATGGGCATTAGAATCAATGAAGTGGGATACACCATACTTGTCATATGTGATGGTCATAGTGTGTCTGTCTTCCCCCAGTGGGCAGTGAACATTAGGACCTTACCATGGGCTGGATGTTGTTCCTGTTGTGTTTACACCCCAGCGTAGTGTGCAATGCATATACCCACACCTGACCCCTTGTCTTAATCCAGCACAGTTCATAAAAGTGATGGATAAGAGGATAAATTTGTAACATTAATTTGTATTGGGCTTTTAATAAAACTTTACCTTTTTCTTTGCTGCCATTTCATTTTCTTTGAAAAGAAAGAGATCTTTGAAAAAGATCTTATATGGCTTGTCCTTTTTGACTGAGTCATCTTTTCCTTTATCTGTTAAAAAAAAAAATCTGTCATCCTTGCTCTGCTGACCAGAAGGGCAAGGCTCTGCCAGCCAGGATGGAGCAGGTGAATAGGTGGGTCTCTGAGGAGGAGGACACAGGCAGCCCTCCTCTCCCATTGAGGCAGGGATGCAGGGCCTGGATCTCAAGGGCAGAAGACACAGCTCACCTGTCTGTTTCTCATGGCACTGAGCACAGTGCTTCCTACTTCAGGGGGAATGAGTCTGTATTTGCTGTGTGAATAGATAAGGGGGCCTATTCCAGGATAGTGGAATCACATTTTGAGGCATTAAGATACTGCTTCTTCCCATCACTACAAATATATGCACTATTACCCTTACACCGCCATTTCGGCCCCAATAGACGCAGCCACTATTAGGGACATCCTCCGTCCAGACTAGAGAGTCTTAAAAAAAAAAAATCAAAGATAATGACAAGTATTGGCAAGGGTGTAGAGGAATTGGAATCTTAACATTCTGCTAACGGGAATGGAAAATAGTGCAGCCACTTTGGAAAACAGCCTCAAAAAGTTGAACATGTAGTTGCCATGTGACCCAGCCATTCCACTCCTAAAAATGAAAACATATGTTCTCATGAAAATTTGTACATGAATATTTATAGCAGTATTATACATAACAGTCAACAGATAGAAACAACCCAAATATCCATCACCTGATGAATGCATAAACAAAATGTGGTCTATCCATACAATGGAATATTAAACAGCCATACCAAGGATACATACTCTAAGACTGATGAAACTTGGAAATATTATATTAAGTGAAAGAAGCCACATTAAGTCCCTACATTATAAGATTCCATTATATTCCATGAAATGTCTAGAATAGGCACAACCACGGAGCAAAAAGGTAGATTAGTGGTTGCTTAGGGCTGGAGGGGACCTAGGGGTTATGGCTAAGGGGTGCAGGGTTTCTTTCTGAGATGATAAAAATGTTCTACAATGGACTGAGTTGATGGTGGCACATATCTGTGAGTACAAGCCATGGACTTGTACACTTAATAAAAAAGGAAGCCTGGCCATAAAGGGGCGGGTGATGGAAAGGGAGAGAATGGGAGGGAGAGAGAAGTCAACTGAATTTCTGAACGGACTTTCTGTTTTTATTCATAAAATCTGAAATGTTAAAAGGTCTTTCTCTTTTTCTTTCTTTCTGGCTTTTTAATGCTTGGGGTAGAAATTTTGGCTTCAGAGACCAATAGCCAAAAGCGGGAATCCTGGAGCTTGGAAGTGACACCTTCAATTAGAGAAAGGGAAAGGATAACTGAAAACACATCCCCCCTCCTACCCTAACCCCTGCACTTACTTTCACCTCCCAAAATACCAGAGTATCTTGAAAGTGCCCCTCATCTCTAAGTGGCTGAAAGGTACAACTGGAATTGGGAGGGCTGGGAGTTACTGGTCTGGAGTTTAAAGGCTGCCTGAGAATTGGCTGTTTGCCCAGGGATTCAGTTGGGAAAGTGGGAATGCTTGGGCTAGAAACCTCAGGCACGTTTTTCTGTAGGTAATGGGTTAGGAAGAAAGAAAATTGTGGAGTGGAAGCTTTGGGCTCAACACGGAGTGTGTGGGGTTCTGATCACCTCCTATTCACTTTTTGGGTAAAGGAAGGATCCTCTCCCCCAAATAGTATGAGATTACTAAACACATGACCCTCCACACTGGACTGATGAGATAGATAACGATTTATTAGTCACTTATCTCACAGCCCAGGAGAGGAGGACACTACCTGCCAGGCAATGCCACATCACGACTGCACTCAGGAGCAGAGTGAAACAGAAGGATGGCAGGAGGCAGGCTTTGTAGTAACAAGAGGGTGAGGTGCCCCTGCTTCCCACAAGAGGACATAATTGACTTGTGAAACTCATTAGGTTGAAGACCAGTAGAGTGTAACTGGTCCAGCTGATGGGGAAATAGCTGGGTGGGGAAACTTTCTCGCTGGGTGAAGGTCAAATCTGGCACACTTACAGGGAGACTTACAGGGAGACTTTCTCTCTCTTACAAGGAGACTTACAGTTACGTCTTTGGGGCTCTGTGAAGCTCAAAGATGTCAAGGCAATACATGAAATCTTAGGCCTTATAATACATGAGCAAAGACAAGCGAGGGTGGGTCTAGGCAGCTGGGCTTGCAGACAGCAGATGTATAGAAAGGCGTAGCCAACAGGCTGAGGCCCAGGAGGAGGCAACAGAAGTCAAGTACCCAAAGGGCCTTGCCAGAGTTTATAACCTGTACCCTATACCGCCACTCTCAGGCCAGAGCTAGACCTGACATCCCAGGAAGGGACCGCTGATGTCCTCCGAAGGGTGAGTCACTGGTAGGCCCGACATCTCTCCCTCAACCAACCCTCTCTCCTCTCAGGAAAAACCTCACAAACTTACTGTCAATCCCACCCTAGCTAGCTTAAAGTCTTGAATGCCCGAGTTTAAATCCTCTCTGACCAAGTTTCAGTGTTCTGGATTGACAAGATATTTTTTCCCCTCCAACTCCAAAGCCAATTTCCTTTTGGTTATAAAGAAATAGAACACACTAGAACTCTAAACACCAAGTATATTAGTTTCCCATGGCTACTATAATAAGTTACCACAAACTTGGTGGCTTAAGACGACAGAGCATTATTCTCTCACAGTCCTGGAGTTCACGAGTTCAACATCAATGTGTCAGCTGGACTATGCTCCCTCCAAAGGCTCTGTGGAGGAATCCTTCCTTATCTCTTCCAGCTTCTGGTAGCTTCGGGCTTTCATGGTTGTATGACTCCTTCATCTCTGTGTTCACAGGGACTCCTTTTTCTCACAAAGACACTTGTCATTTAAGATTTAGGACCTACCTTAAGTCCAAGATGATCTCATCTTGAGATCCTTACCTCAATTACATTTGAAAGACCCTTTTGCCATATAAGGTCACATTGCAGGGGTTAGGACGTGGAGAGCTACCATTTTGGAGGGACTACTTTCAACACACTGTAACGAGTTTCCTGAATTATAAACTCATTCTAAGCACTGGCCCTTAGCCAACTCTTCTCCTCACCTGAATTACTTCCTAGACGTATAGAACTAGGGCTGCTGTAACAAATCACCACAAACAGAGGGGCTTAAAGCAGCAGGCATGGATTCTCTCACAGTCCTGGAGGCCAGAAGTCGAAGATGAAGATGTTGGCTTGGTTCCTTCCAGAGTTTCTGAGGAAGAATCCATGGCATGACTTTGCTCAAGCCCATGGAAAATACCTATAGAGTGCCTGTTACCTGTAACACACTCTTCGTGTTATCCAATGTTCAAATTTTTGTCAAATTTGTAAGTGACAAAGAAGTTATTCTTCTATACTGATAAATATGAATTCCTTGTATACTTGTAAAGAAGCAGGAGGAGGAGAGAAAAGCTGGAAAAGGAAAGGAGAGGACAGGTTTTGATAAAATGTAGTTATTCATGTCCTTTATTATGACAAATAATTGAGTTAATTGTTTTATGTTATGAAATTCCCTAGCAATCTAGCTAACTACGACAATTTAATGCCTCTCCGATGTGAAGATTTTTCTTTTCAGAATTAAAAAGTGGATGAGAACCTTCTCAGCAGGCCATTTATAAACTCTTCACATAGAAAGGCCATGTCTAACGCTTGTCCTGCGGCATTCTCCTTTGGCTACGTTCTCAATCTACCGTGGAGACTGACTGTACCAGGCACAAAGCAAGAACTCATTGACACATTTCTTCTTTACCTTCAGGAGCCAGTGATACCGGCAAATATTGTGATGACATTTTGTCTCCTGGCCCTGTCCAAAGAAAAGGAAATACATTAAAAATAAATACTGTAAACCAGAGCATTGGGTGATGATGGAAGTGTTGAATCACTAATTTGTACACCTGAAACAGAACACTGCACGTTAACTAACTGGAATTGAAATAAAAACTTAAAAAAAATTTTCTGTAAACCTTGCATAAAGGGGCTAAATTCAACAGCCAGTGATTCCAAATAGCCTTCATTGCTTTTAAAAGCACAAACTCTTTGGCCCAGCAATTCCAAATCTGGGAACCTATCCCAAGAAAATAATTGGGTTAAGTGAGCAAAAAAAGTATGTACAGTAATGTTGGTTGACGTGTTATTTAATAAATAGGGAGTTGTTTAAATAACTCTGGTATACCCATAACAGAGATTGCCCGTGGCCCATCAAAACAATGCTGTAGTCACTATTCCCTCCGTTAACTATATTAAAAGTAAAAACCAAAATATTTCCCAAGGGTGAGAGTAACGTGGGTAAAAACAAAAACAAAAACACTCGCCAGTGTCAGACGTTTGAAAAGTTGTTCACCAAACATTAATAGTGGTGGTCTTCAATTTTGAGCAACCTCTCCTTGCATTTCTATCAGGTTTGGGATTAGGGTTAGTTGCAAAATTTAAGGAAGTGGCCCCCAAAACTCAGTTATCAAAATAAATAACATATTAATGCAATTTTTTAAAAATGCCAAGTCAATGCAGGAAAAAAATCCATGGTGAACAAAATATCAAGACTTCGAATACAGACAGGATCTGACTGTGCGTCTCCATGACCCTGAGAGCGAGCGCCTCCTTTGCCACACCTCTGTCCTGGCCCGTAGATCTCGTCTTTATGGTCGCTTTTGATATTTTGTTTATCATGGAATTTTTTGCATTAATTTTTATTTTTAGGGGCGCCTGGTGGCTCTGGAGTGCCTGGGTGGCTCAGTCGTTAAGCGTTAAGTGTCTGCCTTCGGCTCAGGGCATGATCCCAGAGTCCCGGGATTGAGCCCTGCATTGGGCTCCCTGCTCTGCTGGGAGCCTGCTCCTTCCTCTCCCACTCCCCCTGCTTGTGTCCCCTCTCTCACTGGCTGTCTCTCTCTCTGTCAAATAAATAAATAAAAATCTTTAAAAAAATTATTTATTTTTAAAAATAGCAAATTAAAGTGTTTGCGTTTGCACTCCCCTTTAGGTTTTGCACCAAAGATAAACGTTTCCCTTGCTTCACCCTAATCCTTGTCTTGAATTTTTGTACTTTTTAAATATTATTATTTCTCAATGAGCTTGTGTAATTTTTACAATGAAAAAAGTAACAGTGATATTTTTCATTGGGGGAGGAAAAAGGATATTCAGGAGTTCATATGAAGAGGTGTGCCCACAACAGAAACAATGGGACAAACATCCTGTTTCAGGTTGCCCGTCTAAATTTATGCCTCCGTTCTCTCAAATAGCCACGTTGAAGAGACTCCCAGAGGCATTTGTAGCAGATGATTAAAGATCCAGACTTTGGAATGGAAAAGCCGATTGGTTTTGGTATTTACAGATGTGTGAGCAAGATCATTTAACACTCAAAAAATCTGTATTGAGTACCTACTATGTGCCAGGCACTGTTCTGGGTGCCAGAAACAGGACAATTTAAAAATGACGACAGCAACAACAAAAGACGGAAAAACATCCTTTCTTCGTGGGGCCTACATTTTAATTATTTAGCAGGTCTGAGTCTCAGGTTCCTATTCCATAAAATGGGAATATAATTTCACTTCTTTTTTTTTTTTTTTTAAAGATTTTATTTATTTATTCGACAGAGATAGAGACAGCCAGCAAGAGAGGGAACACAAGCAGGGGGAGTGGGAGAGGAAGAAGCAGGCTCATAGAGGAGGAGCCTGATGTGGGGCTCTATCCCATAACGCCGGGACCACGCCCTGAGCCGAAGGCAGACGCTCAACCGCTGTGCCACCCAGGCGCCCCTAATTTCACTTCTTAAAGCTTTCATGAGGTTGCCATGACCTAATGTATATAAACAACCAAGCAGGGCGCCTAGCACACAAAGCAAACTCAGTAAGTGGGAGCAATTTTGTTCTAATCTTTACCAAGAGAATGTGATTTTACTTCCAGTGATTATAAAAGCAAAAATGAAAAAAAGAAATCATGTAAAAGCTTATAAAAGAGAAAAGATTAACAAAAACCTACATTATTGATATTATACTTTTTCAGATTGCTGAAGATTTTTTTCCACAGGCATTGGGGCTCATTCTGACAGTGGAGAAGAAGGGTCAGTGAAAAACTGATGACAATCCGTTGGGTTGATGTATTTGGAATTTGTATGGCCAATAGTAAAAATTTGTAGGTTTTCGTGTATTTGCACGCTCTGCGCTCATCCAAATCCCTAAGATTCTGCTCAGTTCTTTCTTGACATACTTTTGATCTTTCAATTCTCCTATCTAAACTCACTTCCCTATCCATCCCCATTTTCATTTACTTTATCCTAAGTCTACCTGGAACAAAAATCTTTATCCATGGGTTCTCGCACTTTTTCTGTCCTAGAGAAACCGGAAGTTCTCGTTCCTCTCAGCCAAGTGCTCGGGTTCCATCTCTCCAATAATTCATAGAACATGTGAAAGGAAACAGCAGTCTCTAGAAGTTGTTATACTTCTGTACTTTCATACATATTAATCTCCCTATTGATTAATGAAGGGTTGGTGAAGAACATAAGAGAGAAGAAGAGAGCCAGCTATTTCTAGAAAGATTAGATAGTTCTCTGAACTAAACTGATATGATGTGCCAACCAGTAAAAGAAAGTCAAAGCCAGTGAATGTCTTTGTTGTGCAAAATAAAAATAGCATGACTAAACAATCTCTCTACTGAAATAGAGGGAAAATATCATTGGATTGCACTGCAAATGCCTGCAAATTCACGTCTAAAATATACGTTAAAAAATAAAATATATGTTCAGGGGCGCCTGGGTGGCAGAGCGGTTAAGCGTCTGCCTTCGGCTCAGGGCGTGATCCCGGCGTTATGGGATCGAGCCCCACGTCAGGCTCCTCTGCTATGAGCCTGCTTCTTCCTCTCCCACTCCCCCTGCTTGTGTTCCCTCTCTCGCTGGCTGTCTCTATCTCTGTC
>NC_048232.1:66093027-66147356 GCF_002007445.2 Ailuropoda melanoleuca
CGTTAAGTGTCTGCCTTCGGCTCAGGGCATGATCCCAGAGTCCCGGGATTGAGCCCTGCATTGGGCTCCCTGCTCTGCTGGGAGCCTGCTCCTTCCTCTCCCACTCCCCCTGCTTGTGTCCCCTCTCTCACTGGCTGTCTCTCTCTCTGTCAAATAAATAAATAAAAATCTTTAAAAAAATTATTTATTTTTAAAAATAGCAAATTAAAGTGTTTGCGTTTGCACTCCCCTTTAGGTTTTGCACCAAAGATAAACGTTTCCCTTGCTTCACCCTAATCCTTGTCTTGAATTTTTGTACTTTTTAAATATTATTATTTCTCAATGAGCTTGTGTAATTTTTACAATGAAAAAAGTAACAGTGATATTTTTCATTGGGGGAGGAAAAAGGATATTCAGGAGTTCATATGAAGAGGTGTGCCCACAACAGAAACAATGGGACAAACATCCTGTTTCAGGTTGCCCGTCTAAATTTATGCCTCCGTTCTCTCAAATAGCCACGTTGAAGAGACTCCCAGAGGGCATTTGTAGCAGATGATTAAAGATCCAGACTTTGGAATGGAAAAGCCGATTGGTTTTGGTATTTACAGATGTGTGAGCAAGATCATTTAACACTCAAAAAATCTGTATTGAGTACCTACTATGTGCCAGGCACTGTTCTGGGTGCCAGAAACAGGACAATTTAAAAATGACGACAGCAACAACAAAAGACGGAAAAACATCCTTTCTTCGTGGGGCCTACATTTTAATTATTTAGCAGGTCTGAGTCTCAGGTTCCTATTCCATAAAATGGGAATATAATTTCACTTCTTTTTTTTTTTTTTTTAAAGATTTTATTTATTTATTCGACAGAGATAGAGACAGCCAGCAAGAGAGGGAACACAAGCAGGGGGAGTGGGAGAGGAAGAAGCAGGCTCATAGAGGAGGAGCCTGATGTGGGGCTCTATCCCATAACGCCGGGACCACGCCCTGAGCCGAAGGCAGACGCTCAACCGCTGTGCCACCCAGGCGCCCCTAATTTCACTTCTTAAAGCTTTCATGAGGTTGCCATGACCTAATGTATATAAACAACCAAGCAGGGCGCCTAGCACACAAAGCAAACTCAGTAAGTGGGAGCAATTTTGTTCTAATCTTTACCAAGAGAATGTGATTTTACTTCCAGTGATTATAAAAGCAAAAATGAAAAAAAGAAATCATGTAAAAGCTTATAAAAGAGAAAAGATTAACAAAAACCTACATTATTGATATTATACTTTTTCAGATTGCTGAAGATTTTTTTCCACAGGCATTGGGGCTCATTCTGACAGTGGAGAAGAAGGGTCAGTGAAAAACTGATGACAATCCGTTGGGTTGATGTATTTGGAATTTGTATGGCCAATAGTAAAAATTTGTAGGTTTTCGTGTATTTGCACGCTCTGCGCTCATCCAAATCCCTAAGATTCTGCTCAGTTCTTTCTTGACATACTTTCGATCTTTCAATTCTCCTATCTAAACTCACTTCCCTATCCATCCCCATTTTCATTTACTTTATCCTAAGTCTACCTGGAACAAAAATCTTTATCCATGGGTTCTCGCACTTTTTCTGTCCTAGAGAAACCGGAAGTTCTCGTTCCTCTCAGCCAAGTGCTCGGGTTCCATCTCTCCAATAATTCATAGAACATGTGAAAGGAAACAGCAGTCTCTAGAAGTTGTTATACTTCTGTACTTTCATACATATTAATCTCCCTATTGATTAATGAAGGGTTGGTGAAGAACATAAGAGAGAAGAAGAGAGCCAGCTATTTCTAGAAAGATTAGATAGTTCTCTGAACTAAACTGATATGATGTGCCAACCAGTAAAAGAAAGTCAAAGCCAGTGAATGTCTTTGTTGTGCAAAATAAAAATAGCATGACTAAACAATCTCTCTACTGAAATAGAGGGAAAATATCATTGGATTGCACTGCAAATGCCTGCAAATTCACGTCTAAAATATACGTTAAAAAATAAAATATATGTTCAGGGGCGCCTGGGTGGCAGAGCGGTTAAGCGTCTGCCTTCGGCTCAGGGCGTGATCCCGGCGTTATGGGATCGAGCCCCACGTCAGGCTCCTCTGCTATGAGCCTGCTTCTTCCTCTCCCACTCCCCCTGCTTGTGTTCCCTCTCTCGCTGGCTGTCGCTATCTCTGTCGAATAAATAAATAAAATCTTTAAAAAAATAAAATAAAATAAAATAAAATAAAATATATGTTCAAATTCAACTTCTGACCGGTGAAAAAGATGAAGAGCTCAGAAAAATGAGGGCTTCAAAACAGTGGTGTGTGACTCTGTAGAGATGGCGGAGGCGGGTGGTGAAGGGCACGGACTCTCATTATGCTCCTTCATCCCCACACTTCAATGTCCCATCCTTCAGAAGGGCGGGTAAGAGTAGCGCTACATCATGAGATGGTTAGGCGGGTTAACATGTGTCCCCCGCTTGGGACAGCAGCAGGTCTCAGTGAGCACCAGAGCAGTGAAAGCCCATGGGGAAAGCATCCTAAAAAAGAAGGATGCCTGGTGTGTTTGAGGAACAGCAAGGAGACTCGTGGAACTTAAGTGTAGTGAATAAAGTGCAGAGTGATAGATGAGATCAGAGAGATCGCGAGGGCCCTGTGCGTCATTTCCTCAGTGAAATGAGAAATCTGGAATGAACCACTCTGCCTGCTGAGCTGGGATGAGACTGTATGAGGGGGTGAGGTGGAATAAGGCCACCTTGGGAGGCTATAGTCATTGGAGGCAAGAGATAATGGAAGTGGTGAGAGGTGGTCAGATTCTAGATACATTTGGAAACTAGAGCCTACAGGCTGATGGTTTGTGTGTGGGGTATGAGATAAAGAGCCCAAGAAAGAAAGGATGGAGTTGCCACTGACGGAGACAGAGTGGCTGTGGGATAAGGGGCAATTGGGAAGATCAAAGGTTCAGTTGGGATGTGTCAGACATCTAAGGGGACGTGGATAAAATAAACTGTTCTTCCAAGTGAACACCATACCGGTTGATTTAATTAATGCTAGCATTCCTCTAACGTTATGCAATTATATGTGGCCGCTGAGTTAGGTTTTTGATGTGTATCATCACAGGGGTAGCATAGAAGACCCTACGGAAAGACCCTGGCCTGGATGGCACGGAGGTTTGAATCCTGCCTCTGGCTCTTATTAGCTCTTTCTCTTAGGCCTGTCCGATGAAACTCAGTACACCTTAGGTTCTTCTATGGGGTGTGGCTACTAATACCTTCCTTAACAGGCTTGTTGCAATTTTCAAACACAGGTAATGCATGCAATGTGCCTACTCACGGTAGGCTGATAGGGAAATACTTGTCTATAATTTCTTCAAGGTAGATATCCACATCTGTCCACTTTCTAGTCCTGTCTTGTGAACAACCACCAGCATTTGAAAAGGAGGGATAACTGACAACCAACTTTTGTAAGAAACCCTGAACTCAAATTCTCTTTTTTTTTTTTAAAGATTTATTCATTTGACAGAGAGAGAGCACAAGCAGGGGGAGCGGCAGGCAGAGGGAGAAGCAGGCTCCCTGCTGAGCCAGGATGTGGATGATCCCAGGAGCCTGGGATCATGACCGGAGCCGAGCCGAAGGCAGGCGCTTAACTGACTGAGCAACCCAGGTGCCCCCTGAACTCAAATTCCTGGAACTGGTTCATTTGAGAGGAATCTGCCAGCAATATTGGTGCAAACGTGGGGAACCTTACCCACCTTCGTGCACATTCTTAACATTCCAAGCTTCATGGAAGTGAAAAAAGAGGAATGGGGTTTTATAATGCCCAACCCCAAAGTCCAAGACCAACTCCAAATACAACGAACAATAACAGTATCTACCAGATATTCGAAGCAGTTTATGTTTGGTTTTCTCAACAATTCTCTCCACAACTCAGTGAAAATGGATTTCCAGTCTCTCAGTAGGAGATAAAAAGCTTTGTTTATCTCCCGAATGCAAACAAAGATTTAGACAGATTCAGACCTAAAGCCTTTTCATTTTTTGCCCACCTCCTTCCCACCCACTTGGACAAATACTAGGAGAAAGGGCTGTAAACTGTGTCCTTGGATGGTGTGCGGAGACCAGAGCTAGCAATTTTTTGTTTACCTGAGAGCCAAGAACCACTAGGTCCTTGACCTGCCTCTTTTGATTAGGTCAGAAGCAGAGCACAGTGATGAGGAAATTGCCTTCAGCTTGACCTTTAAGGCCCTGCTGGTATATTTTGTGTGGACTTTCCTGTTGACATTTCTGACTGCCCCTTTTGCAAACTGAAGAAAACAAAATAAAACAAAAAACCTGGGGGTCAAAAGGAAGGAGGAGAACAGGAGAAGTCAGCCAATGTAAAATGATGTAAAAAGTACTGTGTGAACTAAGAAGTGCTATAGGGAGGTTATCACTGAGGAAATGGTCTATAATTACATATTTAAAAATGACCAAGGGGGAGAGAAGCCCACTCTTGTCCTTCTTGCTTCTGCAAACCTCTTGTTTGCAGGGGCCTTTCAGGCCATGTTGTATGTCTGGACTGTAATCGACGCACTTCGTTCACTCACAAACCTGTTGATTTGTTTCCCCATGAATAGAATGACCATTTCTTTTTGACTTCCCCAAAACTTGTAAGCTTTCAGTTCATGGTCATTCTGTGAACTCAGGAGGGACCTCATGGCTGAAATCTTATCTTGCATTTAATTGACCAGGAAGAGAAAAAACAGGATTAAAATAAACTAGCAGCAGCAGTGGCGGTAGTAATAGTATAATAATAAGAAGAATTACGCCTATTATTTAAAGCTAGGCACTGGGCAAAGTGTTCTCCATTTCATCTTCTCTAAAGCTCAAACAAGTCCATAAAATAGAAACAATTACCCCATGAGAGGAGAAAACTGAGGTTTGGGGAAATTAAGGACATTTCCGAAGGTGAGATAGCTCATGAGTAACAAGAGTGGGATTAAGACCAGTTTATGGAAGCCCAAAGCCTTCTATATTTCTACTGTGTCACCCTCTCCTTTACACCTACAACTTCATAAATCTGCAAATATGCCTGTAATTGCAAAATGGAACAGATTCAAGCCTTTAGCAGAAATATTAAATAGAAAATTTTAGTATTTCTCTATGAATTAGTGACTTTGTTTGCTTTTCACTATTTCCATTTCTCTTGTATTATTTCTCTCTATATACCTTTCTCTTTAAAACTGTATAGACACACACACATCTGTTTGTGATTTTGTGTCTGAGCCGTAATATATGGATTTTTCCCCCCGTCGGGTCTCTTTTACTCACATTCTCTGTTGAATTCTTTTCCATTTTTTTTTCCTTTCCTCTCTCTTTCCTACCAATTGATTTCTCTCTTGTAAGACCAAAATATGAAATTAAAGTACATTCTTATTTATTGTGTTCATCGAAAGGATTTTTTGCTTTCTCTTGTTTTTAAGTGGCTTCTAAATTTACCCTAAATGACTTACTTTTATATTTTACAGTTTTACAGGCCTCAGCCTGCTTTTATGGTCTGTTAATCCTGTTTATAAAGTGTCATCCTTTAGATTGTAGTCTTTGCTAGGCAGGAAAAGCGCCTTTGCTGTCTCTATGTTCCACAGCCTAACACAGAGCTTTCAATAAAAGTGTATAAACAAAATAAAATAATTAAGACTCAAAACCCAGTGCCTGCCAGTGTTTTCACAGCAGTTGACAGGTGAGAAGAGATGCGGGTGAGAATTATAGGCCATCTTTCTTAAACTTGATTCTGTCACCAAACTTGGTCACAATTTGAGAGTAGACCCCCCCCCCCGCGCCCAGCCTTGCAGTTGCGGTGAGGATGGGGCGGGCATGGAGCTGAAACCACTTTTACCTGCAACAGTTGGATCCAGGAGCTGGTCCAAACCTATCCTTCAGAAAGGCGTTAGGGGACGCTGGGCAGAGGCGCCAATGGATTCCCTAGTCTCGGCTCTATCCTCCCCCGCCAGGATCCCCCTTCATCTCGGGGACCTTCTGGTAGGGGATCCCAGAGCGGAGCTGGCCAACCGAAAATTGTGCGTGTCACCCGCCACCCTGCTCCACGGCCGCGCGGACCCGGGAGCAACTCCCCCAGCGCACCCCCTCCTCCCCACCCGCGGGTTCCTTCTGCCGGCCGCCCTTCGCGGCCCGGCCCTCTGGGTAGAGGTTCCCCCGCGCCGCCCCGCTCGGGCCTCTGTGCCCGGTGCCCGGCCCGGCCCCTGGGGAGAGGTTTGCCCCCACTCAGCCCCATTTGGGCTCCCTGGCCCCTCGGGGACCCCCTTCCGCCTGGCCCTGTGTTAACGGAGCCCACCTTTCCCTCTCCCTGTAACCCAGCTTCAGTTTCCGAATCTAGAAAGTAAGGACGATAGTCTCCACCACATTTGCCCAGAACATTGACTGGGCGACCAAAAAAGAGGAGACTGTGCGATAACGTTTATTACTAACCCTCCCTCGGGGGGTAAGCACCCGCGCTGCCGCTGCGCCCGCCGGGGGGAGGCGCGCGCTCCCGGGCGGATGGGCAGGGCGGCGGCGCGCCGGCTCCGCCCTCCCGGCTCCGCCCTCCCGGCTCCGCCCCCCCGGCTCCGCCCCCCGGCTCCGCCCCCCCGGCTCCGCGGCACCGCCCACCGCCCCGCACCTCCCTCCTTCCGCCGGTCTGCCCCGCGCTCCGGACTGGCAGCCTCCTGCAGACCCGCGGCGCGCGGCGACATGGCTGGCGGTCACCGCCTCCTGCTGGAGAACGCGCAGCAAGTGGTGATGGTGTGCGCCCGCCGCGAGCGCTTCCTGGCGCGCGACGCGCTGCGCAACCTGGCGGTGCTGGAGGGCGGCAGCGTCGTGGTGGGCAAGTAAGTGGCCGCGCGCTCGGGGCACCGCGCAGCCGACGCTGGCCTGGCCCCCTTTCCCTAACTTGGGCGCTTAGGAGGGAACGGGGTAAAAGCTTCCCCGCATCCAGGCAGCCGCCTTGGGGCTTTTAGGCACCTGTTGCTACCTACCTTGTGTGACAGCTTGGGGGGGGTTGTCATTCGGTGAAAAAACGCTCTCAAGCTGACCCCCCCGCCCCGGTCTCCTTTACCCCTTATTCCCAGATCTTTAAAATCAGCATCTCTGTGGTGGAATTCTGGGACTTTAACTTTTTACAAAACACCCTCCAGCCCAACCCCGTTTATATACTAAATTTGAGAAGCACGGAAAACGTTCAGGTGGTGATGGTTTGGGGTGATAGGAAATTCAGAAAAAGGACATTTTCAGTTTTTTCACTGAACCCTCTGTGCTTCCTGCTAGACGTGAATAAAAGAACAGCCAAAGTTTGGGAGGGCTAACCTGCGGTGGGAGTGGTGTGCTGATGCCGATTTGGAGAGCTCCACCGCACCGCGGTTGGGCAAGATGGTCTCAGTCCTTATTTGAGGCTGCTTAGGATTGTGCAAGGGCCCAGCTTTTAGGGACTTGTGTGTTTTTAATTAACAAAGGGATAAAAACATTCCCAGTGTTACTGTTAAAAATTTGCCAAAACCAGTTCGCAGCACTGCACAGAGGTAGGAATCCAGGGCTAATTGAAGCCGTACTCTATGGAGGCCCTATAATCTTGCTTGGCTGCGCACAACCCTTTCTCACTCCATCATCCAAGATGGCGGCTCCACCTCGCCTTATGTAGTCTACCTTCCAGATGGGAAAATAGGAAGAGAAAACAATCCTGTTGGTTGGAATTTAGTCACATGGCTGTACCTGGTTGATGGGAAACACAGAAATGTAGACTTAGTTCTAGATGTTCATGTGTTCAGCTAAAATTTAGGAATCTAGCACTGTGGGGAAAAGGGAACATTGATATTGGGGAACAACTAGCCATCTCTGTACATATGATTTGACTTTTTGGCTTCCGTGTGGCTGGAGTCTTTTTTTTTTTTTCCCAAAAGACACAGTTGTAGGAAGGAAATACAATAAATGTTGACTGATACCAAAAGACATGGACAACATATTTTAAATCATTAGTCAGCTTTTCCACAGTATTTCCCCAAACTTTAGTAATTATTTCTTGATTTTTCTTCAGGGATGGGTTTATAGAAGCCATCGGTCCTGCTGATGTGATCCGAAAAATTTTTTCCGAAGAAACGTTCAGAGAAAGAATCGACTGTTCTGGGAAATGCATCTTGCCGGGTATTAACCTCTTTTTTCAGTAAAGCCCTGCAACCAGTATAAAGAGGAAGAGTGGCAGCTTCTTTTAAATAGGGTCTCGAAATAATATTAAAATATAACAATAGCTACTGTGCATTGAATTTCTACTATTGAATGTCTGGCTGCTTTACAAACATGTTTTCATCTTGAACCCTTCTAACTGCCCTGTAAAGTAAGTATCATTATCTGCATGTTACAGATTAGAAAACTCCAGTTTAGGGATGAAATATCTTACCCAAGTTTGCTGGATGGGTAAAGGGCAAGCTGGAAATCAAACCCACTCATTATACCACTTCTTCCCTCTCACATGCTGAAGAGAAACCGGTTGTGTTATGTTTAGGTTCAAAAGCTGTTGGAAGAACTTTACTAATCTATTTCATATGGGAGGCAGATAGGGCAAGCTGCTGTTTCTAATACCAGAATAGATTCTAAATTTACATGGAGTGTGAAACGAAGAACACACCTCTAGGCTGAAAAGTGAGGGAAGGGGAGAATCCCTAGAGATTTCACTGAAGTTTATTAATCTTCGTATTTGACAACAAAATCAGTTTGTTAACTGTCATCTCCCACATTATGTTTTATGGCTTCATGAAATCCTCTGAAAAGAGTTTCACAAATTTTGAGTCCTCTACAAAACACAGAGACTAAGATTTATATGTTTAAAATGTGTCCTATGTGTATCTGATAGAGCTTCTACGTTCTGGCTCTTGCGAGTCAGGAAATAAAGTCAGAGTGAGACCTTATGAAAAAGAGCAGAAAGTACTAGAAAGCAATCTAAATAGAGATTCTTGATTTTAGTCCAATCAGAACCACTGAGACATTTAATCCACAAGATATTTTAAATATTCTGGAAAGACATACTTTACTTGAGTTATACACAGATAAGCAAATGGTTCACACAATTGCTTTATAGTTTCTCTTCAATTAAACTACATTTCTGTTTTGAAGAAAGATTCATATTTCTGATTTCATATTCTTCCTTCTCAAAGTTGGGAGAGATTGTATTCTGTTTTCACACCCAGATTATTCCTTGGTGATATAGTCCTTGGTTTTGCTCAACTAATAGATATGACATCCTGTTTCAAAAGCTTGCTTGGTGAGCATGGACTTAGTGGGCAAAAGGAGCTGTATTTCTTTAATGGATATTTTCATCATTGCCAAATCACCCTCTTCCACTAAAGCCTTCTAGACCAGCCTTGCAGAGAGTCTTCTTGTTTCCTATCTGTGGGGGGAACCTACAGACAAATTCTTCCTCCTCCACCCTCCTCCAAGATGGCTGACTGTCACCTTGCTTTTCCAAGAGTTGTACGAGATAGTCTGCCTGCTATCTAAGGGCCTTCTATTTCCCAGCTTTAAAGATGATTTGATTTATTGATTACAGGTTTGGTGGATGCACACACACATCCAGTATGGGCTGGTGAAAGAGTTCACGAGTTCGCAATGAAGGTAACTGCAATAAATGTTGACAAATCAAAATACGGCACAAATGCAGACAAGTCTTTTCTAAAGAATTGGTAGGCTCTCAAGCTTTGCAGCATATTATCTACATTTCTTTTTCATGGATATTTTTACTGCCCTGGACTATGGAAAATAAATTGCAAAAACACTAACTTATAACTGTCCAAATCTTTATACTATGCACAGGCCCAGCAATCATTTTAGGTACAACACTTTTCAAAAATTTTGGCTGTAGAATCCTTATGTATATGTGTGTATGTAGGTAGGTAGGCAGGTATATTTAGAATTCTCCCTTTTAAAAAAACCTAAGCTTCCTTGGGGCGCCTGGGTGGCTCAGTTGGTTAAACGTCTGACTTCGGTTCAGGTCATGATGTCAGGGTCCTGGGGTCCAGCCCCAGGTTGGCCTCAGCACTTGGCAGGGAGTCTGCTTGTCCCTGTCCCTCTCCCTCTGCTCCTCCCCCCACTCATGCTCGCGCGCACTCTCTCTCTGTCAAATAAATAAATAAAATCTTACCACCCAAAACCCCCCCCAAAAAACAGAGCTGAGCTGCCTTGCTCACTAGTTTCTCCTCTCTTTCCCTTCCCCTATCTCACCCCTCCACCCCTGGGAGCCTTTGAAGGGGTTCCAGGATACAGTTTGAAATTCACCATTCATTGGTTCAAACTTGGAAAAATATATTGCTAATCATAAAAATAAATCAAAAAAATAATCAAATAAATAAATAAATAAATAAAAATGATGCTTGTATTTTTTCCCCCCAAAAATGAGACTTATTAAGAAACATAAAGTGTAGTCTATCTCACAAGTTATTAGTTAGCCAGGGTCAACCCTCAAATCCATGGTTGGAGCCATTTTCACATTGTTTCTTTCTAATAGATTTTATTTTTTAGAGCGGTTTTAGGTTCATGGCCAAATTGAGTGGGAGGTACAAAGACTTAGCTGGTACACACTGGGGCAACTGGGTTGTTAAAATACTGAGATGCTTCTGGGCTGGTTGGTAAATTGCTGCTGCTGCTGAGACTCTTAAGTGCTCCCCACCACCTCTCCCATTTCTGCCATCCCAGTCCTTCCTGGCAGAGTAGGGACTTCATGGCCATGGACCCCAGCATCCTTTCTGAGCTGCTGGCGTCTCTGACACATCAATTTTTAGTCATTTTGAATATCACTCTGGATGGAGGTTCTGTGGGCCTGCCGGCAACCTCCCTCATGTGCCCAGCCTAAGGGTGAGCCCTGTGTTCAGTTGGCAGGAGCCACGTACATGGATATTCACCAGGCCGGAGGAGGTATCAACTTCACCGTGGAGCACACGCGCCAAGCCTCGGAGGAGGAGCTGTTCTGCTCCTTGCAGGAGCGGCTGCAGTGCATGATGAGGGCGGGGACCACGCTGGTGGAGTGCAAGAGCGGATATGGGCTCAACCTGGAGACCGAGCTCAAGATGCTGCGTGTGATTGAGCGTGCTCGGCAGCAGCTGCCCATAGGCATCTCGGCCACCTACTGTGGGGCTCACTCCGTGCCAAAGTAACCTCAGCTTGTGGGTTTGACTTGGGGCATTGATGGAGCATTGAAAACAAAGAAGGAAGTGGTCAGGTGGTACCTAAGCGGGAGGCATGCGTTCTCCTGCGGGGTGGGGATGGTGGAGGGGGTGGAGGTGCGTCCGTGCTTTAGTCCTTGCAGAGAGTTCAGTAGAAGCTGTTAGAAAGGTGTTCTGATTCTAATAGTCATCTCGCAAGGGTGGGTTTTTTTTTTAAGATTTTATTTATTTATTTATTTGAGAGAGAGAGAAAGAGAGAGAGAGAGCATGAGGGGGGAAGGGGCAGAGGGAGAAGCAGGCTCCCCGCTGAGCAGGGAGCTGGTTGTGGGGCTTGATCCCAGAACCCTGGTATCATGACCTGAGCGGAAGGCAGGTGCTTATCCGACTGGGCCACCCAGGTGCCCCTCGCAAGGGTGGTTTTAGGAAGGTGATCCCCACCGGACCCATCAGTTTGCTAGTCCCTTAGTGATGAAGGGGGAAGAGAAAATGTTCAAAATTATTTTGGTTAACAGAAAACAATACCCCCTACTAGATCCTTTAAAATGACAGATATTACTTTAAATAGTTGCCCATGACCACATAACCTCACTTTAGAGATTAAAAGTAACACACTGTAGGAGATAGATCAAATCAATAAGATGACTCAGAATAGTTTTTATTTTCATTCATCTGTTTGTTTAGCAGCAAACATGTTTGTTTTCTTGTTTAAATTTTTTTTAGCTTTCTGTTTATCTAAAAAGTTTCTCCTATATGGCTTTCTTATAGAGAATTCTGTCCCTTTCTGCATCTGCATCTTATCTGTCCTGGAACTTCTAGAGCCAAATGCCCACAGTTTCAGAACTAAAAGGTCCAAAACAAATCCAGGACTTCGGGGCAGGTAGGTGGCTCAGTCGGCTATGCGGCAACTGCCATCAGCTCAGGTCATGATCCAGCATCCTGGGATCGAGCCCCTAATCCTTCTCCCTGCTCAGCCGGGAATCTGTTTCTCCCTCCCCTTGCTCTTGTTATCTCTCTCTCTCAAATAAAATCTTAAAAAAAAAACAAAAACCAGGACTTGAAAATGAACAGGGAGAAGTCTTAGTGCAGTTTCGAGTTTTGCTAATTTAGATACATAAGTGCTACAGGCTTACAGAAATTATTTGAAAGTTTCATAACATATATTTTTTACATTTATTTAGTGTTGTGCAATTTGAAAAATAATTTTAATGTTAATTTTTTATCATTTTCAATCGGAGAAAATAAAAAATTAATATTAAATTTATTTTTAAAAATTCACACAATTAAGTAGAAAAGAAACATAAATACCTAATATTTCCAATGATGCTTTTGTACATTTTTAGCATTTTTACTTCTGAATTTATTAAAGCTTAAAACTGCACTAAGACTTTTGGGACATTCGTCTATAGAAAACATTTCTTTTTTCTTTCAAATGGAACATAAGGTGGGTGATAGGCAGTGTAAGGTGATAGAGAAGTCTTAGGCTTTGGAGCCACACCAGACCTGGGTTTGAGTCCAGCTTTGCTACTTTCCTGCTGCATGATTTTAAGGGCATCACTTAACTTTTTTGTACATCTGTAAAACAGCTAAATAACACACAATTCTAGATGATTGTCTTGAGAATTAGGAACAATATATGTGAGTGCCTGTTTCCTCATGGCTCACCTTTGTCTTCCCACCAAAATGGTTTTTGCTGAACGAGAGACTTCCATGTGCCAAATACAGGACTGAAGTTTTACAGAAATTTTCTCCATCTGCCAATGAGTCTCTGAGGTCTGTGTCGTGATCCCCAACGACACAGTCTGCAGCTCAGAGTATGCCAAATGATGGCTACGTGACATGTCCAAAGTTACATAGCCAGCAAGTAGTAGAGCTCTGTGTCTATCTGACTTCAAAAGCCCAGCCCTTTCTGCCATATAACTACCCCAGAATCTTAGAGAGAATTTCAGGGCCTCCCACAATCGTATTTCCTCATGGTTCCAAATGGTGAAACAAGATGCCTTAGGCAGATGCTTCCAGAAACAGTGTGGAAGAAGAAAAAGGCAGAGTGATCACCAGGACCCAGCTAAGGGGCATACAGTTGGGTTGTTAGGGAAGCATTCAGGATGCCCTCTAAGTGTCCTTTGCAAGTAGATTCAGTTTTTCACCCTGGTGGCCCTGCTGGCATTCTCGAGGGCAACATGGCTGAGCCAGAAATGGATGAGCCCTTTGAGTCTCTGTGTTCAGGGTCAGTGCAGACAGAAGTCTTGTTAACATCTCTGCTGTGTCCTCATTGTTAAGACTCTTGAGTTATCGCTTTGATTATTTCTCTACTTTTTGAGGCTTGAGGTCATTTGCCCACAGTTAGATTCTTTGAGTGCCAGAAAACCCTTTCTTAAATAAAAAAAAAATTTTTCCCCATGTAATCTCATTTTCTTCCTCCAGAGGAAAGACTGCTCCAGAGGCTGCTGATGAAATCATCAATAGCCACCTCCCGAAGCTGAAGGAGCTTGGCAAAAGTGGGGTAATCCACGTGGACAATATAGATGTGTTCTGTGAGAAGGGCGTCTTTGATCTTGACTCCACCAGAAGGATCCTGCAAAGCGGCAAAGAGATGCGCTTACAAATTAACTTCCATGGGGATGAGCTGCACCCGATGAAGGCTGCCGAGGTGTGGTTGACCTTTTGCTTTTCCTTTGTCAGCACTCATGCTACAGAAAACTAAATTAGTTTGTTCAGAGGTGGGAGTAGCCTTCTGAAAAGACAGAGAATGGGGGAAATTTGTTTGAACAATGTGTGGATTGGTATGATTGAGCCTTGGAATCCCTGACCTCTGTTAGAAATTTACTTTTTTGCTGGCCATTTACTTTTACGATCACTGGCTGGTGGTATTAGTAGAAAAAGCAGTACTTTTGTGGTCTTGTGTAGCAAATCCATACCGTATTCTGGTTGGCACACAGGCCACACTGGCAGAGTCATTTCACATGTAGCTGCCGGGGCCTTCCTGTGGCAGCATGCAGGTGAATGTTGCTAGAGCATGCCGTTACTAGTCACAGCTGATCCTGATCTGTATGTCTTGCTCAGATTCATTTATTCACGCTTTCAACGAATATCTGAGTGTCTGTGATGTGCCAAGCACTGAGAATTCAGCAGTGAATTAGACAGACACAGTCCCCGCAGTCGTGAGTCTAGATGTCTCTCTAAGCCCTGGAGCAAAATAAACAACTGCCCCTGGGGGAGAAATACAGATGTGGACACTCCACACGTGTCTCCACCACAACACGTCCAATGTGATCTCTTTTTTTTTTTTTAAAGATTTTTTTATTTATTTATGTGAGAGACAGCCAGCGAGAGAGGGAACACAGCAGGGGTGTGGGAGAGGAAGAAGCAGGCTCCCAGTGGAGGAGCCCGATGTGGGACTCGATCCCCGAACGCCGGGATCACACCCTGAGCCAAAGGCAGACGCTTAACGACTACGCTACCCAGGCACCCCCCAATGTGTGATCTCTTAATATCACTTCCAAATCTGCTCCTGTATCCTGCCCAGTGAATAACCCCATTATCTATGTGTTGCCTAAGCAAAAGACGTGGACGTCACTGTGTCTCCTCTCCCTTTCCCCTGTCACGTTTTGGCCAACCAGCAAGGCCTCCAGGTTTGACTCCTGAATATGTCTAGGTCCACTTCTGTTCCCTGCACCGCCTAGTTCAGACCACCATCAGCTGTTCTCATCTGGACTCTTGCCACAGCTCTTCTCCTCGTGCCCAGGCTTGCCCGCGCTTTAATCCATTCCTTTAATCCCTGCTCTCAGTGCATCTTCTCTTCTCTCCATTGCTGGAAAGCACCGAAAGGCTCACCCATGCTGGCAGGACAAATGCAAAACTCCGCAACCAGAGGCTTACCTGGATCCAGCTCCCGCTTGCCTCCCATCTTCCTCTTTCCCTCCTTCCCCTTTCACTTCCCCTGCCCTCTTTACCATGAGCCAGCCACCATAGGGTGAGGACACCGAATACCCCACGCCTCTGGACATGCTTTCTCCCACCTGAACACCCCTGGCTAACTCTAACTCCCCTCCGTGTTTCCCCTTAGCTACCACTTCTCTGGCAGCCTTCCCAAACCTCTCCGAGAATGAGTTACAGTCCCTCCCTGTGCCTGTCCCACCGTGTTCACATTGCCTCCGTGATCCCTCTTGGACAGTAAACGGGCTGGGGACTGTCTCCGTGCCTTCACAGCCCTCTCCCTGGAGGTTTGCACAATGCCTGGCAGACAGGTGACCTTTAGTGAGTAAATATTTGTGGAATGTTTGTTGAATGAATGTGAACTAGGTGGTCAACAAGATATGTTTGGTTGTAGAGAGTGAACTGGTGAAGTAAACAGACGTCAATACCCGGGATGAGCAAATCGAGTTTGGGAAAGTGAAGGTGATTCCAAGGTGAGAAGGAAGCTCCTCTTGGGGAGCGGAGTCTGTCTCTGGGACATCCGACTCCCCAGAGCACCAAACCAGAATGCTCTCAGACCCGAGCTTGCTGCTGACGAGGGGCCAGCTCCCTCCTGCCCTGGTGTGGGTATCGCTGCCTCCCTGGGTCGCAGTGTAATGTCAAAATGAGTCTATTTTCCCTTTCCGTGGAATGCTTAATATATCACCTNAGTGTTGTGCAATTTGAAAAATAATTTTAATGTTAATTTTTTATCATTTTCAATCGGAGAAAATAAAAAATTAATATTAAATTTATTTTTAAAAATTCACACAATTAAGTAGAAAAGAAACATAAATACCTAATATTTCCAATGATGCTTTTGTACATTTTTAGCATTTTTACTTCTGAATTTATTAAAGCTTAAAACTGCACTAAGACTTTTGGGACATTCGTCTATAGAAAACATTTCTTTTTTCTTTCAAATGGAACATAAGGTGGGTGATAGGCAGTGTAAGGTGATAGAGAAGTCTTAGGCTTTGGAGCCACACCAGACCTGGGTTTGAGTCCAGCTTTGCTACTTTCCTGCTGCATGATTTTAAGGGCATCACTTAACTTTTTTGTACATCTGTAAAACAGCTAAATAACACACAATTCTAGATGATTGTCTTGAGAATTAGGAACAATATATGTGAGTGCCTGTTTCCTCATGGCTCACCTTTGTCTTCCCACCAAAATGGTTTTTGCTGAACGAGAGACTTCCATGTGCCAAATACAGGACTGAAGTTTTACAGAAATTTTCTCCATCTGCCAATGAGTCTCTGAGGTCTGTGTCGTGATCCCCAACGACACAGTCTGCAGCTCAGAGTATGCCAAATGATGGCTACGTGACATGTCCAAAGTTACATAGCCAGCAAGTAGTAGAGCTCTGTGTCTATCTGACTTCAAAAGCCCAGCCCTTTCTGCCATATAACTACCCCAGAATCTTAGAGAGAATTTCAGGGCCTCCCACAATCGTATTTCCTCATGGTTCCAAATGGTGAAACAAGATGCCTTAGGCAGATGCTTCCAGAAACAGTGTGGAAGAAGAAAAAGGCAGAGTGATCACCAGGACCCAGCTAAGGGGCATACAGTTGGGTTGTTAGGGAAGCATTCAGGATGCCCTCTAAGTGTCCTTTGCAAGTAGATTCAGTTTTTCACCCTGGTGGCCCTGCTGGCATTCTCGAGGGCAACATGGCTGAGCCAGAAATGGATGAGCCCTTTGAGTCTCTGTGTTCAGGGTCAGTGCAGACAGAAGTCTTGTTAACATCTCTGCTGTGTCCTCATTGTTAAGACTCTTGAGTTATCGCTTTGATTATTTCTCTACTTTTTGAGGCTTGAGGTCATTTGCCCACAGTTAGATTCTTTGAGTGCCAGAAAACCCTTTCTTAAATAAAAAAAAAATTTTTCCCCATGTAATCTCATTTTCTTCCTCCAGAGGAAAGACTGCTCCAGAGGCTGCTGATGAAATCATCAATAGCCACCTCCCGAAGCTGAAGGAGCTTGGCAAAAGTGGGGTAATCCACGTGGACAATATAGATGTGTTCTGTGAGAAGGGCGTCTTTGATCTTGACTCCACCAGAAGGATCCTGCAAAGCGGCAAAGAGATGCGCTTACAAATTAACTTCCATGGGGATGAGCTGCACCCGATGAAGGCTGCCGAGGTGTGGTTGACCTTTTGCTTTTCCTTTGTCAGCACTCATGCTACAGAAAACTAAATTAGTTTGTTCAGAGGTGGGAGTAGCCTTCTGAAAAGACAGAGAATGGGGGAAATTTGTTTGAACAATGTGTGGATTGGTATGATTGAGCCTTGGAATCCCTGACCTCTGTTAGAAATTTACTTTTTTGCTGGCCATTTACTTTTACGATCACTGGCTGGTGGTATTAGTAGAAAAAGCAGTACTTTTGTGGTCTTGTGTAGCAAATCCATACCGTATTCTGGTTGGCACACAGGCCACACTGGCAGAGTCATTTCACATGTAGCTGCCGGGGCCTTCCTGTGGCAGCATGCAGGTGAATGTTGCTAGAGCATGCCGTTACTAGTCACAGCTGATCCTGATCTGTATGTCTTGCTCAGATTCATTTATTCACGCTTTCAACGAATATCTGAGTGTCTGTGATGTGCCAAGCACTGAGAATTCAGCAGTGAATTAGACAGACACAGTCCCCGCAGTCGTGAGTCTAGATGTCTCTCTAAGCCCTGGAGCAAAATAAACAACTGCCCCTGGGGGAGAAATACAGATGTGGACACTCCACACGTGTCTCCACCACAACACGTCCAATGTGATCTCTTTTTTTTTTTTTAAAGATTTTTTTATTTATTTATGTGAGAGACAGCCAGCGAGAGAGGGAACACAGCAGGGGTGTGGGAGAGGAAGAAGCAGGCTCCCAGTGGAGGAGCCCGATGTGGGACTCGATCCCCGAACGCCGGGATCACACCCTGAGCCAAAGGCAGACGCTTAACGACTGCGCTACCCAGGCACCCCCCAATGTGTGATCTCTTAATATCACTTCCAAATCTGCTCCTGTATCCTGCCCAGTGAATAACCCCATTATCTATGTGTTGCCTAAGCAAAAGACGTGGACGTCACTGTGTCTCCTCTCCCTTTCCCCTGTCACGTTTTGGCCAACCAGCAAGGCCTCCAGGTTTGACTCCTGAATATGTCTAGGTCCACTTCTGTTCCCTGCACCGCCTAGTTCAGACCACCATCAGCTGTTCTCATCTGGACTCTTGCCACAGCTCTTCTCCTCGTGCCCAGGCTTGCCCGCGCTTTAATCCATTCCTTTAATCCCTGCTCTCAGTGCATCTTCTCTTCTCTCCGTTGCTGGAAAGCACCGAAAGGCTCACCCATGCTGGCAGGACAAATGCAAAACTCCGCAACCAGAGGCTTACCTTGGATCCAGCTCCCGCTTGCCTCCCATCTTCCTCTTTCCCTCCTTCCCCTTTCACTTCCCCTGCCCTCTTTACCATGAGCCAGCCACCATAGGGTGAGGACACCGAATACCCCACGCCTCTGGACATGCTTTCTCCCACCTGAACACCCCTGGCTAACTCTAACTCCCCTCCGTGTTTCCCCTTAGCTACCACTTCTCTGGCAGCCTTCCCAAACCTCTCCGAGAATGAGTTACAGTCCCTCCCTGTGCCTGTCCCACCGTGTTCACATTGCCTCCGTGATCCCTCTTGGACAGTAAACGGGCTGGGGACTGTCTCCGTGCCTTCACAGCCCTCTCCCTGGAGGTTTGCACAATGCCTGGCAGACAGGTGACCTTTAGTGAGTAAATATTTGTGGAATGTTTGTTGAATGAATGTGAACTAGGTGGTCAACAAGATATGTTTGGTTGTAGAGAGCGAACTGGTGAAGTAAACAGACGTCAATACCCGGGATGAGCAAATCGAGTTTGGGAAAGTGAAGGTGATTCCAAGGTGAGAAGGAAGCTCCTCTTGGGGAGCGGAGTCTGTCTCTGGGACATCCGACTCCCCAGAGCACCAAACCAGAATGCTCTCAGACCCGAGCTTGCTGCTGACGAGGGGCCAGCTCCCTCCTGCCCTGGTGTGGGTATTGCTGCCTCCCTGGGTCGCAGTGTAATGTCAAAATGAGTCTATTTTCCCTTTCCGTGGAATGCTTAATATATCACCTTTCAGCCTGGGGCACTATGTGCGTGCGTGTGTGTGTGTGTGTGTGTGTAAATGTGTCAAGCTGAGAAGAAACCCACTTTAATGCCATGTTCTCATTATCATCATAGCATTACCTCCTCCTGGTTTTCTTCTAACAGTCAAGGCAGACTTTTCATCTGGAGAGAAATCAAGCTCAAGTAGATATTCTCAAATTGTACATATAATGTCACAGTTTTTCAAGTTTGTTTTCTTAACTGATCTGTTTCACTGAGGGCAGTGGCACTGCGACATACCTTATTGTGTTTTTAACGATGCGATAAGAATCAGACTCTATGACCAATCTCACTCTGCCTGAAAACTATCAGTAAGCGCTTGGATTTAAGGATAGTTTTTGATGTAGCACACTAGCTGATTTTCAAATGAATGTCCGTCACAACCTTTTACCCATCTGGGGGCTTGTGCTTGTCAGAGGCGGTTGCCAAGACATTTTAGTAACAGAATGCTGTTTATTTTTGCAGGGAGAACAATGTTCTGACCCCTTATGATTGTTGTTGCTGTTGGTGAAACCTTTCTCTCTCTGCCCATTCTGCTTAGCTCGGGGCTGAGCTGGGAGCCCAGGCGATCAGTCACCTGGAAGAAGCGAGCGATGAGGGCATTGCTGCCATGGCAACGGCCAGGTGTGCGGCCGTCCTTCTGCCCACCACGGCCTACATGCTGAGGTGAGCTGCCAGGGCGCCTAAATCTTATCATGGCTCTTCCACATTCCTTAAAAATTAAGAGCAGGAAAACTGAGCTCCTGGAAGATGCCAGTTCTGGAGTGAGGTACGGAAATGAGGTATTCTGAGGAAAGTGCTTAGACCCAGATGACCGATAAGTGGAGGAATTATTGGGAAGTGTGGAGCTTTCTCTTTCCTTTTTTCCCCTCATTTTTGGAATTTTCCAATTAAAAAATCAATAATCATTACTTTTAAAACTACAGAATGATGAAATAGGCTTTCTACTTTAAAAAACATGCATCAGATGTTAGAGATATCGGATAGTGTTCAGAATCCGAGGGAGCTGTTTTCTAGGAGGATGCATGTGTATACCGCAGTCCTCATAAATCCCCAGGGCTGGGAGGAAAGAGGAGACGTCTAAGTATATTTTGTGAAATCTCCCCAGGAAATTTGCTGTTTGCCCTCTGTGGATTGAATACACCCAGTCCATAGCCCATCTTTATGACTGTGGTTTCAGACATCGAACAGTGTCTGGAGGCAGTTTTGGTTGTCACCACTAGGGGGTGCTACTGGCATCTAGTAGGTAAAGGCTAGAGCTGCTAAACATCCCACAGCCCACAGAACCAGCTCCCACCACAAACTATTATCCTGCCTAAGAATTACCCAGCTACAATTATGAGCTGTGCCAAGGCTGAGACACGCTGCCTTAGGAATTGAAAAGCCAGTCTTCGAGTAACTATTATATTTATTTTTTTATTTTTTTAGAGAGAGAGGGAGTGAGGGCGCTCCCACCTGTGTGTGAGCTGGGGGCAGAGGTAGAGGGAGAAGGAGAGAGAGAATCTAAAGATTCTTGACGCCCAGTGCAGAGCCTGACAGGGCACTCGATCTCACCACTATGAGATCATGACCTGAGCCCAAATCAAGAGTGGACGCCTAACTGACAGCCACCTAGGCGCCCTTTGAGTAAATTTTATAAGAGAGGAGAGAGGAATATTGAAGTACTTTTCTCAAATATATTATGATATTATACACATGTGGGTAATATCATACATTTCTCTTATTACTACTGTTCTCGTAAAGAGTAGACATAATGTAGATTGCAACCAGGAAATAACAATCAATAACCATTCTTGGTATCTTGGCATTTCCAGCAAGTCTCAGTCATCATCAGTCAAAGTCATCAATCAATACTTAATCTGGTTAATTTCCCATCACCCAAGGAACAATGTTTGACCCAAAAAGGGTTCCTTTACCTCCCTTGAATCTCTTAAAGATGGAGCAAAAGTCTGGGACTTGCACTGTGAGGGGCAGCTCAGCAATAAAGGTCTGAACTTTGCCCCTACACCAGAGGCAGCTGCCATCTCTGTTCCCCACAGGATGGCTCGACCATACAGTTTGGACGACAGGAAACATCACAGAGAAGGCCGCACTTTTCTCTCTGGCTTCTCTGTTCTGGTATTTTTCTGATCTCTCCAATAGGAGCAACCTGCAGGATTCCCTCCTGGGCCTGAATTCTCTTGACTCTCATTTCCAGAATAACAGTGGCTTATGCCACTTCCTTTAATCATTATTGTATGCATCTTTGTGTATAGTCTAAATTTCTTCAGGATACGTTCACCTCAGTTTTTCTGGAACTCCCTTGATATTTCTACAGCCTCACTTTTTTTTTTTTTCTCCTTAAATATTTCTGGAAGGGGCGATGAGGCCATCAGAATGAACTGTGGATGGGGGGCACCTGGGTGGCTTAGTTGGTTAAGTGTCCTTCAACTCAGGTCATGATCTCAGGGTCCTGGGATTGAGCCCCAAGATGGGCTCCTTGCTCAGCGGGGAGCCTGCTTCTCCCTCTCTTCCCCTCTCATGCTCTCTCTCAAATAAATAAAGAAAATCTTAAAAAAAAAAAAAAAAGAATGACCTGTGGGGAGATTTTAAGTTCTACCTTTCCTCACTCTTATTGCTGCTTCACCCACCTCCTCTCTTACATTATCCTGGTTGAGGAACGTTATCTTAGGTAGTCCTGCAAATTGTCAGTCATATACTGTGAATGTTTCAAGGGCCTCAATCTTGAACTATAAGCCTGTAGACTTCCAGACAGCAGTTCCAGACAACTGCTTTCATATATCCCCCTCCCCCCAACACAGTGAGCCTTGAATAAACACTAGCATAGTTTCTGACAGCTCAAGGCTGTCTGCCTAGGATGACCCAGGCCCTCTTAAAGTGCCTGCCTGAGAAAGCTCAGCCTGCCAATGGAATTTACTGTCTGTTCCAGCAAAATCAGCTGATTGGCAGATAGGCCCCTGGACTTCCTCTTAGAGCAGTTACTTTACAAAGCTTGCAATTATAAATCCTTTCTCTGCTCCTTTGAGATATAAATCTTCTACCAGGATTGTCTTCTCAAGGACCCGCCCCTTTTTCCTCCCAACTTCCTCTTTCTTTCTTTAAAATGCCCAGTTACCACTGCACAAATGAAAATTGAGTCCAGGCCACACTGGAGCCTTCTCCCTTTCGCAGTAGTTATTGCTGAATACAGTCTGCCTTCACCCCTTTAGCTAGTGTTTGGCCCTGTTGATCTCTGACATGACTTTTGAATCATGTCCTAAAGAATAATATTTCGCCAAGGAGATCAGGGAGACACACAACCCAGGAAGAAGCACAGACATTTTACATGTTAGATTCTTGGGGCTTCAAGATTTTAAAGGGCCTACCAAAAATGTTTGAGGCCCCTCCCCACCCCCAAGGAGGGGGAGAGATATGAGTAAAAAAAAATTGCAAAATGGAAGTGAATAAAAATAACATTATTTTAACCTCATTGTTTATATTTAGGAGTGAAAAAAAGTGTGTTACATTTGAAAAAAAAATTTAAGTTATATTTTTCTTCCTTAGCAAGAATCTCTGAAAATATATAAAGATTGACAAAAAAAACCACTCCCAAATTAAAGAAATTAGTCATTTCAAAAGCAGAGATAAAAATTGGGCCACCTGACTTCACCACTCGTCACTTAACCTTGAGTTTCTGTGTTTTCTTCCAGGACCCCCACAGAGGGGTTGGATATCTTAAGTCGGCTTCCATTCCAACCATCTAGTCTGCAGAAGCTCTACTTCCAGAGACTGACATCTTCCTTTCTTTTTCCACCTCCTCTTAGACTGAAGCAGCCCCGTGCCAGAAAGATGTTGGACGAAGGGGTAATTGTTGCTCTGGGCAGCGATTTCAACCCAAACGCATATTGCTTTTCAATGGTAATTATTTTTAATGTGCCTTTCCGAGCCGAGAATTAGTCTTCCACCACGTGTACAAATAATTTAAAAATAGTTCACTAATTGTTAAAATGTACCAAAGATCTAAGGAACAGTCTTCCCATGAAACAGGGAAAAAAGTGTAGACAGCAGGGTCTTTGGATATTTCTGTGCCATATGAATGCCTCTAGGCATAGAGAGAGGACAGAAAGTTCTATCTGCATAATTTTTTTTAAAAGATTTTATTTATTTATTTATTTATTTGACAGAGAGGCAGCGAGAGAGGGAACACAAGCAGGGGGAGTGGGAGAGAGAGAAGCAGGCTTCCCGCTGAGCAGGGAGCCCCGATGCGGGGCTCCAACCCAGAATGCTGGAATCATGACCTGAGCCAAAGGCAGACACTTAACGACTGAGCCACCCAGGCGCCCCTGCATAATTTTTTGATTCAGCCTTGGGCATTGTGGTTTGACAGTAACTTCCTCCCGTCTTGGAGGATAGCACAGGCTCAAAGAAGTTTTAGTAAATAAGTGTGGAGGTGGGCTTTCATCTTACGTAGTCAGTGGTCTTGAGAAGTTGTAAATAAATACTCAATACCTGGGGCAGGGGGAGGTAATCTCTCTAATAAAGGAATCTTTCCCAAAGTATAAGAATCTTCACATGTAAAATAAAATGTTCTCATACCAGTTTAGCCAGTTCCTCCCAGACATTTACTTTCCATTATTGGTTGTGCTGTGTTGACCAATGTCCTAGGTAGCAGTTACCATTTTGTTCCTTTCCTCTAATATGGTTCTTTCCTGCCTTAGCCCACGGTCATGCACCTGGCCTGTGTGAACATGAGAATGTCCATGCCCGAAGCCTTGGCAGCTGCCACCATCAACGCAGCTTATGCCCTGGGAAAATCTTACACACACGGATCTCTGGAAGTTGGCAAACAGGGAGATCTCATTATCATCAATTCGTCCAGGCGAGTGTTCTCCCAACGGAGCTATTTTGTGCCCCTTGAAATGTGTTGACTATGTTTAAATGGCTTTCCTGCTCAGTATTAGCATCTGGCTCTGTGTAGGCTGAGGAGCTTCCCAGTCTCCTTAATCATCCCCCTTGATGACCAGCAAGTCTCCCTACAGGTCCTAAACCATACAGGGCAGACCAGCTTGTCTGGTCTCTTCATCTGTCTTCCATCTGTCATAGTTCTCCAGGTTTTTGTTCTGTTTACCCGGACCTTGGACTTGTACCCCCTGGCTTGTGTTCTTGTTTTTCTACTGGAGTTCTGACCTATAGCTTGTGCTGGGCCATGCATGTCCCAACTCTGGCTCGTCACCCTGCATCTGACTCATTACCTCTCTGGCTTCTCCCTCCTACCAGATCCCGAAAGTCTTGCTTCCGTTTTCCTGCTCCTGGGTTCACCCACAGTCTACTGCCAACTGGGCCCCTGATGTAACAATTTGAGTCTTATTTTTCTAAATCTGAAAGTCATAAATCCTTGACCCTAGCAAGATGTTGCATTCCTTGGTCCTCAAGTTCTGCTGAAGAAAGCGACTCTGTAATTCTACTCTTCACTCTCTCTATTGAAAATAATGCTGATGTCACCTTTTCTATATCACTTAATCAGATCAAATATTTTAAGGTCAAATACTTCAGTAATGCCATTAAACAATATTTAAGTCATAGGCTAGTTATCATAGTAATCTACTATTTTTTAAAAGCCTGAATATCAATGACAAGGCATAAAGAAATTTTTATTTATTTTTTTTAAAGAAATTTTTAGAGATTGTATTTCTAAATTAGCTTTTATTGACAAAGTAATCGTTTTGACTTGTATGCATTAAAGTATGTTTGATTTCTTTCTAGATGGGAGCATTTGATTTACCAGTTTGGAGGCCATCATGAATTAATTGAATATGTTATAGCTAAAGGAAAAGTCATCTATAAAAAATGAAAGATCTGAAAGGAAAGAGAAGACCATTCATCTATATAAGTCAATGCAGTGCAGTCAAAGTTAAAATACCATGGTAATTTACCAGAGGGATGTCACTTAAATAGATTTCAGTGCTTTGTTAATCCACTTGAAAAAAACCAAGTCATTAATTTCTTTCAATTTAGCATGTGCACCTGGACATATAAACAGGTAAATCAATTGGATCATAATCTCAGAACATTAAATCATTTCACAGAGATTTGTTACAAATATTTCGAAGATGAAAATGGTAGAGTATCATCAGAATGCCTTCATGGGGAAAAGCAGATTGGCAGTTAGGTAGACATGGCTTGAAATTCTGATTTTGTTTCTGCTTTTTTTAAGTGTTGGTTTTTAAACTTTACTTAGTGAAAATTAGGGGATGGTGAGAAATCCAAGTGATATGCCCCAAATTAAGCAAAGATAGCCTTCTATTATAAGCAGCTCGTTTGTCCTTTCCCCACACAGTTTGCCTTTCTAGAAGCTCTTTGAATGCACGAGTGTCCTTTTATTTCTAATTTCTTCTCGACTCTAACAGTAGCACTTCATAGCAGAGTTCAAGACTCGTCATTTTATATGTGGGATAGGGGCCTTCCTAGAATGGATGCATTTGGACCAAATCCGATAATGTAATTTTTAAAATTCATTTTTAAGAGTTTGATAATTCACATTACAAATGTATATCAAAATTTTTATAGCTTTCAGTAAATATGTGTTGCCACTATTGTTATTTCCAGCCCCAGAAGTAGATTGGTGGTATTACCTATTAACAGCTTTTTAGGAAATGAACAAATTACATAATTACACATAAAGAAATCGTGGATGACGATATAAATAGGTGTTTTTAAAGCCACATGAGTTTACTTGAAATCTTTTTAAATGTTTAATCATCCTTATAATCACAATAGCATTATTAAACTTTGTCCTATTTATGAATAAATCATTTGAGAAGTAGAGATTAACCAAATTATCACCCATTTCATGTTAAAAATGGCCGAATCAATGAGGCTTTACTGTATTCCATTTAAATCAAATCAAAATACTCCTTGTTGGGAGGTTATGGGTAACAGTGCACATCGCTGTCACTGTCTAGTAACACGGGGTCATCGGAGCTTTGTCCCTCGTACGCTTGGTCAAGGAGTCTTGAGGGGCTGTGGGAGATGCATGGTTGCTGTGGGTGATGCCGCCCCTATGACCGAGCACCTATTCAGCAGTAGGAGTTTGGGATACAGGCGGTGAATAAAAAGGCCAAAACTAAATACGAGGTCGGTCCAAACACGGAAGTCCGTCTTTATACCTATGGAATAAGGTGAAGTGCATGCTATTCTCCCTCTAGGAGACGTTCACTTTAAACAAATAGCATTAATGTCTTCGTCAAATGAAAGCAGAAGAGGATACCCACCCAGAACTGCCTGAGTCCTCCCAGGCCAGTGCCCTGTAAGCCCTTGCAACTTGGGAACTTGCTAGAAACGAGATCGTCGGCCCCACCCCAGACGTGCTGAAGCAGAATCTGCGTCTTCACCAGCCGCCAGATTGTTAGTACACTTGTTAAAGTCTGAGACGTGCTGCAGTCTAGACCCTAGCCACGCCGGCTTTCACACTGTGCCTCAAAACAGTTTGCTTTTGCTGTTCCAGGCTTTGCAGCCCTGTTCCCTCTGCCTGGACTGCTGTCCCACTCTTCTCTATGTAGGAAATCAGAGCTAGTCCCTCCCCAACACTACCATGCGCCCATCGTCCATGCTAGCCTTCATGACGCTGTGGTTTAACTGTCTTTCCCTTTAGAATGTGAGTTTGTAAAGGGCAGGGCCCTCCTCATGCCCCGGGAGCTAGTGTGGTGATCAGGAAATTAATTCATGAACGGCTGCACAAGCATACTGATCGTCACAGTGAAAATTAATTAAAACACACTAAGTAGGCCAACCCAGGAAGGTAGTGTTAAGGAAAATACTTGTGTTGGGGCTTGAAAAGTACATACGAATTCCTTAATATAATGCCAAAGGATAATGCTCATGGGGGGAGTGAATTGGAAAAATATAACCAAAGAAACGGTTCTATGGTTGAGTGGAGAGGTGGGCTGCCCTTCTTAGCTTTGGGGGTTGGAAGGATTTTGATGAGAGACAAAGGCTCCAAGACGGAACATTATGAAGTGTTCAGAAAATCGGTGGTGAACCCTCCCAGCTCCTGGGGAGCCAGGGCTGGGTCAGATTTCACAAGCCTTTGCACATCAGCTTCACTCGTAGGAACCTCATTCTTCAAGTCAGGAAAAGCCACTGAAAATTTCCGAACAAGTCAGGATGAGCACAAGAGTATTGTAGAAACAATTAATCTGGTTTTAGTGTACACAGTAGGCACTCAAACATGTGTTGTATGGGTGGACTCTGGCAAGATGCCTTGAACCAGCCCTTTGATGGAGAGAGTAGGAGGAATCGGGTGCTAGAAGTCCAGGTGGAAAGTTCTCACAGTGGGCAGTGAGTGAGATGTGAAAACCCCTACTCTGTGCTTCCCATTGGGCTAGATCAATGTTACTTTTTTCAACCTTTTAAAGTTATCAGGCCACCCCTGCCCCAACCAGAAGAAAACTTAAATTTCTCCTTAAGGAATAAGATTTTCTCAGATAGGGTTGAGCTTTGGAAGACCACAAACCATCATAATATGCAAGTTCTGCATCCCAAGAACCAATTTTGCCTCACTGTGTGCAATATCACCCCCACTGAATTGAGGGTGCACACGCCAGATGCCATGGGAGAAAGGCGAGGCAACATGGCCTGCTGGGGGAAACACACATCTGGGGCTTGACATCCGGCCTTTGATTTCTTCTTGAACTCTTTATTTGTAGAGATTGGATTCCCTCCATCTCTGAAATTCTGGTGCTAGAAGAGGTCCTGCCTTCAGGGAATTTACAATCTAATTAGGGAGGTAAGACTGACATTCAAGAGTAGAGTCAAAGCCAGGGTGTATTAAGAATGGGTTCTCCTAAAAGGAACTCTGGTGAAACACAGTACTTTTAAAATGTAAATTGGTTTTGCCAGATACCCCCAAGCAGGAGCATCTTGGTCTTTACTACAGTAAGCAGTAGGATAAAGTCAGTACCAGCCCCTTAGAGAGATTTTTATCTGGTGGAAAGTTATTAGTGTTTCTACTGCAGCTACTACAGGCACCAGGAACCCGGGACCTGGAGTGTAGAAACCACCAATGAGCCACGGCAACCCGTCCTAGCTCCCCCCATCCAGAGTGAGGTGGCCTGTGCTGGCAGAGTTTTCTTTCGCCTACGGTACCGTTAGCATGAGTTCTCGTGCTCTCAGTGATCTGGCCTCTACTTACTTCCCAACCTTCCCAATCTTCCTGTTTGCACACTGCTATTCTTTGTTTAATCCTCAAGCCCCACTGCCTACCCAGGCTATAAGCTGTGAGGGCAAAGACCAGGCCATCTTGGTCACCATTTATTTAATGATAGAAATGGACAGAGAATTGGTTTCCTGGCACAGATGTCTTCTGACACTGACGTTTAGCTTACATTTCTCCTTTTTCCTCTCTTCTCTCTCTGACTGCCATCACTCGAAACCCAGCTTAGTCACCTCTTCCAGAAAGCCTCCCTGATGATCCAAAGGTGCTGTGGTTATATGGTACTTTCATCTGGGACACATGCTTGGCACAGTAATGGCCATTTCACGTTCCCAACTCAATGGAAAGTCTTTGAATGCAGGACTACGTGTGCTATTGAGGTACCATATAGCCCTAGTACAGCCCTTCAGAAACAGCAGAGGTAGGGAAGATGCCAACAGCTATAGATTTCAAAATCTGACTAAAATCGGCTCATAAAAATAACGAAGTATATTAGATCACCCTTGGAAATTCACCAGAAGAACGGGCTTCAGGACTGGTTTTTCCAGAAGCTCAATAATGCTGAAGACTCAGATTTCTTCCTTCCCTCTGCTTTGTTATCCAGTGTTGGCCGCGCCCCAAGGCCAGATTCCCCAGTGGGTTGAGCTGGCTGTCAAGAGCCCTAGGAGCTCTATGCCTCCTCCTCATTCACCTCAAATGCATGGATGAGAACACTTGGCTACCGTGGCTCTCAGCAGAGAAAACATTTTCTCAAAGCCTCTGGTAAAATTCTTCTCTGTCTCATTGGCCCAAATGCCGACCTTGACCATTTCTTGAAGTAATCACTAAGCAAAGGGAATGTGACCCCTTGTGACTAACCAGGCCTATGCTGTGAGCTGAAACACATTTCCTGGCTTTGATTTCTTGGTATATTTTTGATGTTTACATTTAATAAATACCTTTAACCAAATAACCCCCAAAATGCAAAATGATCATGCCATTCATGAGATAATGAGAAGGTTTAATAAAACGATAATAATCCAGTGACCAGATACAAAGATGAGACTCAAATTTAAAGTAGTAATGAAAGGTGTCTTGATTTTTTCAGGTTGTATGTTTGATTTTATGTATGTGGTAGATCGTTACAGTAATGGACCGCAAGTCACATGCTAATGCCATCGAGTATTACTCTCCCAGACTGACTTGGGCTGGAGAGGGTGACTTGCTTTGGCCAACAGGACATTAGCAAGGGTGGCACTGTAGCCCTAATGCTTTGGGGCTTGCCCTCTGGCTGCCCTGAGACAGCAGGGGAAGAAGCCCAGGTGAGCCTGCTGGGAGGAAACCGTGATGCCTCGAATCCTTGCTGCTACTCCACGGGAAAGAGAAAGGACACCGAATCAACCATACTTCCTAAAGACACATGGCCGTGTGCTAACATTCATTGACTAAACCTTTCAGAAACTTGATTAACTGCAGCTAGAAAGCCTTTCCCTAAAGAGGCACTAAACTTTGTTATAAAAATCAAAGAATTATAAGAATATTGTGACAACATAAGACAACTGAGACATAGTTTATTCCACATTTACCTTGACGTTCCCTTGAAGCATGTGATAATCCATTGTTCACAGAGCTGTCTCAAAGACTCAATTGTAAAGTGCCCTGGAAGACCACAGTGGCCTGTGGGGATCCAGCACTCCCCAGACTGGAGTGAAGAGCAGCCATTAGACCGCTGGGTTTATTGGTTTGACTGGGGTTCGTGGCTAAGCATGAAGAAAACTCATTCATGCCTGTTGACATTTTAGCAAAGGACAGCACCCAGAGCAGCCTTTCAGCAAACAGGCTCCTCAGCAGATTCCCAGTCACCAAACTGCTGTAGGCAGCACTTTCACTTCAGTCTCCACCTTTTCCTGGGGACAGGGTGCCATCTAAAGAGTGATACCCTGCTGTGAAATATACTGTGGGGCCCATTTTTGGCTGGAATCGGGTAAGCAGGCTGGCAAGTGTGTTTGTTCTTTCCTTGGCCTACTGTAGTTGTGAGAGCCGTGGTTCCAGGCTCCTGCACCTGGAGTGCCTTGCACGCCTTCGCACAAGTAGGTGCAAAGTCACAGAGCTTCGCCTTCAGAAGCCAAGAGGTCATCTGACCTATCTTTCACCCAGATGATTATAATTAAGCCTTCCCAGCTTCCCAGTCCTTTGTCTTTTTTGAGGAAAAAACAGACTGGGTAACACATCCCAGGGCCCTGTCGACCTCTGTCAATAGTTTCTCCTTTTAATGATTACCATTATAGAGAAGGGGTTGGTTACCTTTGAATATAAAATTCCTTCTTTGTGGGACAGGAGGCTTCTTAAAGCAGGGTTGTTATAGGACTGTGAATAAAGTACTAACACATAGTAAGAAGGTAATAATACTAACCTCCAACTCCAGCTTAAGCAACTGAGATTTTTTTTTTGATGAATAGTGATATTTGTTAAATATCAATAAGGGCCACTCCAATAGCAATCCTTTACACAAAACCTCTTGTTGACCTATTGACTATATTATGATGCAATTAATAGAAGAAAGAAGCTTCAGGACAAATTATGACTTTAAAAGAAGTTGTTATCAAGGCCTCATAAAGAACATTCATCATATCGTGGTATAATTCAATCAGCCTAAGTTATCTAGTGGAGAACTTGTCAAACCATAAAAAAAAAAGAAGACGAAAAAGAGGTTCATAAAAGTCTAATGTTTTAAAGTCTAATGGAAAAGAATATCATCAATCTGTTTCAAAATTTGAGTTCAAATAATGTTAAGTGGCCTGTTGATACTGTTAAGGAAGAAAGAAAACTCCTATAATCTGAAACCAGCTTCTGTGTCTCAAACCAGGTCAACAAGAACACAGTGCTAGAGTGAACGACTATAATGCTGTCCCAGCCTAAGAAAGGTGGTGTTAGAAGAACTGAACAATTGATCTACTTAGGAAAGTCCTTAGGTCTCTTCTTCAGCGTAAGACTGCTTGCTGTTCAACCAAGCACCCTCCGATCTGCTCATCTATGACAAAGATTAAAGATCCCCGGACTCTGGGATTTTGATGGATTTCTTATGTAGAAATTCCAGTGAAAATGCTGTTGGAGAAACAGGTCTGGATTCTGGAATATGTTCCATTCTGTATTTTTCGATATATGGTGCAGCTACCTCCCAAACCTGCGAAGGATAAAATAGAGTGAGAATGTTGATGTTGTTCTCACATGCTAAACATCAGCTTCATCTGATCAAAACGTCTAGAGCTGACCAGGCACGTCGCAGCTGTTGGCTTGCTTTCATTGTAAGCACACGATCTGTGTCAATTAGTCTTTGACTGCATTCACAGCTTTTAAAATACAAAGTCCAAAACCTTTCTAAAGTTACCCGGGAGGTTTTCAGCTGCTTACTCTTCGGAAGCAAAACAAGCCAACACATCAGCAAAACCTGGACAATTCAATGTGGACAGAATTAAGGAAAGTTGCTCAAGGGTATGAATGTGTGTTTTCTAAAATGAACTTTGAACGGGGCAGTGGAGTTCCTCGTTTGCTGATCTCCACGGCACATGTGCTCTACTCCTTACACTCTTTTTAAAACTTTTAAAAATTTTATTTACTTATTTTTGCAGGAGAGAGAGAGGGAGGGAGCACATGAGCTGGGGGGAGGGGCAGAGGGAGAAGCAGGCTCCCCACTGAGCAGGGAGCCTGATGCAGGACTCGATTCCAGGACTCCAGGGATCATGACCCTAGCCGAAGGCAGAGCCTTAACCAGCTGAGCCAGGCAGGTGCTCTATTCCTTACACTCTTGCTGCTCCCGGTGCGAGCTGTGGGCCAGCAGCACCGGCATCCCCTGGACCCAGACACCCAAGAGAGTCACAGGACAGTTTGAGACACAGCACTTTGGATCCTTGTTTACTCTGTAGCTCCATCCAGCAGCCTAGTCTCTTTCAAGCCTCACGTTTTCTCAAGTTAAGGTCCTGTTTTTGATTTACAGCTGCTTTGTAATCAGCTTGGGGCTAACCACCAAGGAGCATTTCCTATTCTTTTGTATTACCTTAGAACATGTATCCTTGCAACGGCTAATTTCCTCGGAAAGATCCCTGCACCTCCATGGTCACTGCGGCGTTATTTACAAACAGCCAGGACAGGGCCGCCACCTATGTGTCCACCAACGGCCACACAGCGGTGCTCCGGCCGGGCTTAGGAGTTAACTTGAGTCAAGGTAACACACTTCTTGCTTGCTGATGTAAGGTCCTTGATCTGGAACAGTATTAACCGACTTTCTTTGAGATTTCAGACCTCTGGCCTTGGGGCAATGAAGGACCAGAACTTTCCCAGGCCACAGAGGCCAGCAAGGCTGCTGGAAGCCGTCTTGGCTTTCTGACTAGCCCAGCAAACTTGATCAAAATGTTTTTCTTTTTTTAAGGTCATACACGTAAATGACTTTCCTGACCCTCCCTTTGCGCATCTGTAGCTCTTGCCCTCCTTTGCAGAAAGAACAGAACACTCTGTGCCACCTCTGGGTACCAAGGGACCAGACCTCCTTGCTCAACTGACCCCCACCCCTGGACACCAAAAAACTAGAACTTCTTGCACAACCGCTAAGCACCAAGATAACTCTGTAGCTGACATCATCAAGTCTGCATGCAGGCGAGAAATGTCACAGACCACTGTGCTCCCTTCACTGATTAAAGCCCTTTAAATATCTCTGGGCCAAGCAGAAACCTGGGAGTGGGCTTTGGGGCAAGAGTCTGCCTTCTCCCCAGGTGGCTGGACTCCCGAATAGAGCTCATATTCCTTTCCCATCAAAACTCATCTCTTGAATATTGGCCTTTCAAGGGACAGGCAGCTGAATTTGAGTTTCAGTAACAGATGAATGGATAAAGACAATGTGTGTGTGTGTATGTGTGTGTGTGTGTGTGTGTATGTGTGTGTGTGTGTGATAAAGACAATGCCGGTGTGTGTGTGTGTGTGTGTTTGTGTTATTCAGCCATAAAAAAGAAGGAACTCTTGGCATTTCCGACAACCTGAATGGACTGTGAGGGCAGTATGCTGAGTGAAATGAGTCAGAGAAAGACAGATACTGTACGATCTGTATGATACATGGAATTTAAATAGTAGCAGCAGCAGCAACGGAGCTCAGAGAACAGACCCATGGCCACCAGAGGTGGGGAGAGAGGGTGAGGGATATGGGTAAAGGGGCTCAAAAGGTACAAACCTCCAGTTTTAAAACAAATAAGTCCTGGGGATAGAATATGCAACAGGGTGGCCAGAGCTAATAAGACTGTATTGGATATTTGAAAGTTACTAAGAGTGCAGATCTTAAAAGTTCTCAACACAAGAAGAAAGAAAGTGTAACTGTACAGTGACAGATGGTAACCAGGCTTATTGTGGTGATCGTTTTGCACAGTACACAGATAACAAATCATTCTGTTGTACTCCTGAAACAAATATAATGTTATATGACAGGTATATTTTAATTAATAAAAAAGGCTACCTCTCCCACGCCTCTCTACGAGCACCGAAGTTGGCAGCACTCGAGGGGGTCTCCCCTCACAGGGTGTAGGACACAACTTAGAAAAGATAGGTGTGACTATCAAAGGGCAAAGTCATTCCCCAAGAGCAGAGCAATGGTTCCAGGGGAAATCAAGAAATTCTAGAGAACATGATACCCACAAATTACAACAAAAGGCTCAAGGAACTTTAAAAAATATATTTAAAAAATAAGTCAGCCTATGAGGCATCTGTCCCTATTGGATAAATTTATACTCAATGAAGCCAAAGGAAATAAGTAAGGGAACCCATATCTCACCCAGGGTGATGGACCAGGACACACCACAGCACTAGACAGACCCACAGACCTTTGAAGTAAAACCCTGGGATTTTGTTTTGTCTTCAGTTCTGTTTAGTCTTTGGACCAGTTGGAGGTGGTGGTAATAGCATCACAGAAAGAGAAAGCACTTTTGAACAAAAGAGAATATTCTTGGTGAAGGGGATCAATGAACCTTCCATCTCATTTTCTCCTCGTGAATACCTGCCCCAAATTCCATTCACAGTCATTTCAGTTTCTAATCACTAGATAGTCAATGTTTGGACGTAACATAGGACACTGAAGAGTTTATCAAATAGCTTTCTAGTTGCCTTGGAAGTTGTTTGAGTTCCTTTTTGTTCATTTCCAAGGAATAGACAGGAAACAAAAGAATAAGACAATATTTCTTCAGTCCCCACTCCCACTTTGCTTTTCCATAATTTTTCCAAAATAAAACTTTTGCTTTTCCAAAACTAAGAAATAAGCCAAGTGGTCAACTTGCCTTCTGCTCTACGAGCAGCCTGTGTGCAGCCTCAATGTCGGGAGCCATGAAGCGATCTTTTATCCAGGGCCTACAGAGAAAGCACATCAAACCATCAGCCAAACATTAACTGCTGCCAGGGTTCACAGTTCTGAAATGACATCACATCCAGGGGCCTGTTTGACTTTACCTTACAACAGAGCGCACCAGGTCATAGACCTTCTCCAAAGGAGTGGTTGTTCTCAGGGGGCGTAGAAACTCTATACCCTGGCAGGCAGCAAGAAGCTCGATGGCCAGCACTACAAGAAAGGTGGAGGGTACAGCTGTTTAAAGCTGACTTCATGCTGGGGGGATATCACTCACGTGGAAGTTGATGGCCAGCTCTCACAGACCAAGAGATGGTTGGTTCTCTGTCTATTGGTAGAATGAAGCTGCCTTGGTATTTGGTTACCATTTAAAGTTTGCTTTTCTACCCCCTTGGCTGTATCCTTAATGTTGAGAAGGGAAGTGCTATCCAGGTAAATGTCTTAGTTCTCTCCTTCTTACTTCATCTGATTAAGATGGATGACATCTGTGTCCCATTTCTACCCTGGTGGAAATGTCCATTTGTTTTTAGTCTTGCTGTTTCCCTTTGGCCTGTAATACCTGGTACATAGACTTTCATCAAAGGACTGAAGGAGCCAGTGAATGAGCAAATCAGTCTTTTGTTGCTCTGGATAATTCTATAATGTTCACTTCAAGCCTTCAAACTCAAAGGCTCCCAAGCCCACTAAAACTGAAATTGTAGAAATTGGTATCTTGCCAACTTTAGGTTTCTTGATAAAACAGTCTTTACACTTTTTTTTCCCAGTTAAGAACTCTTTTTAGATGTACCATACCTTATTATCAACTTTGAATACTGAAATCTAAATTTCCCTACGTTTAGATTCCACTATTCGCCAAGAAGATAATTTAGAAGCTTCAAGTTGATCAAACCATTGAAGGGATCAACTGAAATAGAGTCTTAAAAACATTTGACTTCTTATCTGAAAATTTATGAAGCACACTCCAAACTCTGGTGAGTACAGACAGGTCACCGTGGGAGGAGATGAAGAAATAGAATTCATTTTGGACCTGGAAGGAACTTCACATCTCTAGTGCAGTTCTCTCACTTTATGCTTAAGGAATTGGAAACTTCCAGAAGTTGAGCTGGGGTGGACAGGGAAGACATCTGAGATGAGATCTGCAGAGCTACAAAGATGGAGTGAAGAAGTGAACTGCGTGAAGTCCTAGAACAGTTTTGCAGACAGCAGGGCCAGCGAGGACACAGGAGCTGAGGTAGCGATGCATCCTTGGCGGGAACAAGAATAACACTGTGGTTCCAGGGTGGAGAATAGAAAGGAGAGAGGTGTCAGTGAGAGCCAGAAGCCAGATCACACATGATTCTTGCAGGCTACCAGAAGGGGGCTGGATATTGTTTTGAGCACTAGGAAGTAACTGCCAAATTTTCAGCAGGAACACAGTGTGGTCAAAATTACATTTTAAGAACCTCAACCTGGTTATCGTATGTGGTGACTGGAGAAGGACAGTAGTGAAAACAAGGAGACCAGTCAAAAGGAGATGATGGAGCCTCGATTTGGTGTCTTTTGATGGTAAGGCTGATTTGCTGATGAACTGGATAGAAGATCTGAGAACCGACAAGGGTGACTCCTTAAGCTTTTGGCCAAGCAAACATTAGGACATTAGGAATACACCATGGTAGGCAGATACTAATAATAAGTGTTGGTGAGGATGTGGAAAAATCAGAACTCTCAAACACTGCTGGTAAGAACGTGGTGCAGCCACTTTGGAACACAATCTGGCAGTTCATCAAAAAGATGAATGTAAGTTACCATATGACCCAGCAATTCCACTCTAGAGAGATGAAAACATATGTCTGCACAAAAACTTGTACACAAATGTCCATAGCAGCAGTGTTCATATTAGCCAAAAGGTGGACAAAACCCAAACACCCCTTGCCCGTTGAATGGATAGACAAAGTGCGGCACAGCCATACGATGGAATATTATGTGGCCATAAAACAGGAATGAAAGGCAGACACATGCTACAGCATGGATGAACGTTGAGCACAGTATGCTGCCTGGAAGAAGCCAGTTACAAAAGACCATATATTGTATGACATTTATATGAAATGTCCAGAATAGGCAAATCCATAGAGAGAGAAAGTACATCAATGGGTGCCTAAGCCTGGGGCAGGGTGGGGTAGGGAGAATGGGAGAGTGGTAGGCAAAGGGTACAAGGTTTCTTTTTGGGATGAAAATGTTCTAAAATTGATTTGTGGTCGTGATTGCCCAACTCTGCGAACGTACTAATGACAACTGAAGTAGACAATTTAGATGGGAGATTGTATGGTATGTAAATTATCTCTCAAGAATAAGAGCGCTTAGTTCTCCCACATTTATTTTAAAATACCTTAATCTTTATCTGCTGTTTGCCTTCTGCTGTCTTGGCTGCCCACAATCAACCACGGCCTGGGAGCAGGTGAGCCTCCTCAAAGTCGGGAGGAGCCTAACGCTAAGTCACAATGCCGGCATCGTTCCCCGCACTTCCCTCGCCCGGTAGGCACTCTGTCGTCCCACACGGTCACAAGAACGGTGGTGAGTAAAGTATACTAATGTATTTCGAGAGAGTTCACATTCATATAACTTATATTTCAATATATTGTTATAATTGCTCTATTTGATTAATTATTTTTGTTAATCTCTTACTGTCTTGCTGTGCCTGATTTATAAAATAAACTTTATCATAGGTATGTATGTACCGGAAAAAACATTGTCTACATAGGGCTTGGTACTACCGTCGGTGTCAGGCATCCACTGGGGGTCTTGGAACATTCCCACCACTACCACCACCGCCCCCCCGCCCTCCATAAGGGGGGAATTACTGTAGTGATATTCTTTTGTCATCAACAGCTTCTGATACAGCGGCAAAAACTTAGTAGCTTAGTTAACAACGCCTAAAGGAGGGCAATTCGTCTTTAAAAAAACAAAACAAGCAGTAATTAAGAAGGCAGGGAGAGGTTGGCCTAACACAGCTCCACCCTAGAAACTACAGAAAGATACGGATCTGAATCTTGTTAAGTCTTCCACAGAAATGCAGGCGACAGAGATAACATGCAGATAACAAGTTAAAAGTAACACCACAAGGAGGCTAACAGGTAAATCCAGAATGTCAGTCTCTAACAGGGGATTGACCTGTTTGTTTTTTTAATTAGTCAATGGCAAGAAGAAAAAAAAGGGAGAGGGAACTGTTCTAGATGAAAAGAAACTTAAAACTTTGCCAAATTTAAAATGTGGGCCTTGAATCCAGATTTGAACAAACCCACTATGCAGGCATTGAGATAATTGGGAAATTTTGAATATGTGCTCAACGGTGATAGCAAGACTTACTGTTGATTTTTGTTGGATATTATAATGGCTTCGTGGTGGATAAAAAAGCATTCATATTTAAGGGATAAAGTATGCAGGAAGAAAATAATGTGATGGGATTTGTGTGAAAATAACTCAAGGCAAAAATGAGGCAAATGTGTGGTGAGTCAGAGTACAGGAGGGTTCATGGTACTAATTTCTCCGCTTTTGAATATGTTTTCAATTGTTTAAAAAATTAAGCCAACCAGTGAACCTGCTAAGACAGCAGGTATGGTTCTTAATTTTCAGCAAGCTTCAGAATCACCTGGAAGACTTGTTAAACCCAGGTTGTTCTGCTTTCTTCCCTAGTTTCTGATTTAGCCGGTCTGGGGCCAGACCTAAGAATCTGCCCTTCTAACAAGTTCCCAGGTGATGCCACTGCTGCTGGCAGGGATCACAGCGGCAGTCGTTTATCAGGAAGGCTCGCCATCCCAGACTGGCTGGGTTTACCTTGTTCCACATGCTCGATGACCCGAAGGGCCTTCCTTGCTGCCCATCCTCCCATGGAGACGTGGTCCTCCGTGGCAGCGCTGGTGGAGAGAGAGTCCACAGACGAGGGGTGGCACAGAGCCTTGTTCTCAGAAACTGCAAGAGGCCGGTGCAAGGTAAGCATGTTGCTAACGGGAGAAATTGCCATGTTGGCTTCCCGATGTGCTCCACAGCGTGGAGTATTCTCTCCAGGAGCTCTTGGCTGTTATCGAAGCACCAGATGGTCCAAAATTATTTTGGGAAAAGGAAGCAGGTTGGGTTTGTATCAAATTGAAATGGAGGGAATAATGAGTTCTGAGGTAAGACCAGATAGGAACCCTATTACAAAGGCTAGTCGAAAACACTGGAAGCGTTTAGCATGCCAGGGAGACTAGAGGAAAAAGACGTGATGGACTTTTCCAAGTGCTCGAGAACAATGGAATTGTGTCACCAGAGGAGGCATTAGAATTCAGGGTGGTATTTGGGGATGGAGACCGGACCCACAGATCTTGAGCAAGGAGATTTCACAGCTTAGATGGTCCAGTGATGACAGAAGTGCCTGGGTTTAAGCAAGGGCTCCAAGATTGCTGGACATATCTTGGGGAGGTGGGGGAAATTCTAGAGATGGCCTCAATCAAACTTTACTGTGCATATGAGTCACTCCATCTTGTCAATATGCAAATGTCGAGTTTTGAGTGGGGCCTGAGATTATACTGTTCTAACAAACTCTCTGGGGATGGCTGGATTCTTGGCTCGAGGACAACACATCAAGTATGGAGGACCTAGATTCCAGAACTCCTCCCTGGCTCCAGAAGCCACGGGAGAGATTTCTCCCCTACAGTTTTGCTCCGGAGAAGGGCTGGGTGAGGCTTCAATTGTTCTCTACGCTATAAGGGATCCTGAGATAATCTAGCGTTGTAGACCAGGTGGTCGGCTTGTCCTGGTCCACACAGAACTTTCCAGGTTACAAGCACCGCAAGTCCCAGGTCCTGGGACCCTAAACCTGCTTATATGGATACATAGTCTGTGGTGAGGCTCGTTCCAAAAGACAGTTACATGTCCCCGAAAAAGAAAAGTACCCATTTTATTATAACGAAAGCAAGCTGAGCAACTTCAGTAGGCAGTTTAGGGAAAGCCAAACGCATCAAATGAAGCTTTCCAAAGGCCCTAACGTTTTCTAGATCAGTTACCACGACCGCCCTATGTTAGTGTGAGAAGTCGTTACCCCTTAAAGCAGTATTTTTAGTAAGGAGGTAAGCAAGGAGTTAGAAGATACTGGATAGAGGATACAGTGAATTCAGAGATTCCTTTGGGTTGTGTTGAGTTTTTGTGTGAGGCTTCAGTGAGGAAGGGGTTAGTAGTTTTAATAGCAACTAATATTTATTTAGTGCTTACAACATGGCGAGACACAGTTGTAAGGCTTTATATGCATTAATTCATTTAATCCTCCAATTATCCCCATTAGATAAATTTATCACCCCCATTTTACAGAGGAGTAAACTGAGGGTAAGAGGATTAAGAAACTGGCTCCATATCACACTCCTGATAAATGGCAGAGTTGGAATCTGGACCTGAGTCTATGCTCCTAGGTAAGCACATGCTGTCCTGCCTCTTGGGTAGGTTTGCCTGAAAAACACAGAATGCTCAGTTAACTTTAAATTTCAGAAAAAAATGTATAATTTTTTTAGTATGAGTATGTCCTAAATAACTCAAATTTAACATCCTGCATTTTTTTTTAAAGATTTTATTTATATATTTGACAGAGAAAGAGACAGCGAGAGAGGGAACACAAGCAGGGGGAATGGGAGAGGAAGAAGCAGGCTCATAGTGGAGGAGCCTGATGTGGGGCTCTCCCATAACGCTGGGATCACGCCCTGAGCCAAAGGCAGACGCTTAACCACTGTGCCACCCAGGCGCCCCAACATCCTGCATTTCTATTTGTAAAATTTGCCAACCATATTTTAGGATTAAGTACTGATTAAAATGAGATCCACATTAATTGAAGCAAGAGTACAGATTTGAGAACAAAAATGCCTGGGTTTGAATTCAATTCTACTTACTAGCTGTCCGGTGTTGGGTAAGTCACCTAACTTCTCAGACCTTCGGGTATTCATCTGTACGATGGAGGTAATAATAGTACACGCCTCGTGGTATTGTTGTGACCGTTAAGCGAGCAAATATAAATGAAGTCCTTAGCATGTCCTTTGTACCAGACCCTGTTCTGATGTGTTACTCACAGTTTTGAGTCAGAAATCAGCTACACTGAAGCTCGGTTTTCACGGACAGCATCTTCGTGTAAGCATTTTTGCATATTGTAATCATCTTTATGTTCTTAGTGGTTGGCGTAGCTAATGGAATGTACCCAAAGCTTAATCATTCAGGTCAGTTCAAGTTTCACCATTATTGTAGATATCTTTGTCTTTTTCCTTCTGATAGTCCTCAAGTCGAGATTAGGGAAAAAGCTACAATGATGAAGTTCCTATGTGCTATCAAATTGCTTCCTACAGAGAAACTGAGGAACCTTCATCATTTACAAACTCGTTTGCGTATTATTATGTTTCGGTCGCTTTGTTTAGGTTTTATTTAGTTTTTTTTTTTTCTAAAAAATGTTAGAGAGTTCCCTTCCACATTTCTATCAAGACAGGTAGAATGCAAATGAGGTGGGGAAAAAGATCTCATTCAAGGACAAAATTGGACACTTTCAGAAGAAATGGACAGGCTTGTGTTCTGGGGAACGGGCAGTATTCTTGGGCGGTTTTCTTACCGAGCGCTGCTGCGGTGCAATGTGCAATCATGAACCCAGAGTTCAGACCACCTTCAGCCACCAGGAAGGGAGGCAGCTCGCTGAGGGAGGGGTTACAGAGCCTTTCAATTCTTCTTTCACTAATCGCAGCAAGTTCATGGACTCCAATGGCCAAATAGTCTAGGGCCTAGGAAGAGTGTCTCAATTCAGTTGGCTTAAATTGGAATATGCTTTCAGGGTCAGGAGCAATTCTAAAAAGCTTACTTTGGCTGGGTATTCACCATGGAAGTTTCCTCCAGAAATAGTCTCTCCCCTGCTGGCACAAACCATCTTGCAAAACAGGTTAAGGCTAATTTTTAACACTCATAGCCCTTGTACAAATACAGGTGGAGGGAAGGAGAGTCTTTCTATAAGTGTTGTTGACATAAAGGAACACGAAAACAAAAACAACAAGACAAATACCCAAAACCTTAAAGATGGATCATGTACACCTAACTGGGGGCCAAGGAAGCATGGAACATGAAATGCATTTGGTTTTTTTTTCCTGAAATTAGAGATTCTCAAGCACCATAGCTATCGTAATCTAGTGGTTAGTACTTTCCCTCAAAACGTTTACATCTGAAACGAAGAACAGCGACCAGGACACCAGTTCTGTTTCTTCAGGGGGCAGTGTGAGGTTGGGCTTGGTAGAAGAGTTTGCTGAATGGAAGCCTTTGCTGATGAGCAACCACCAAATTGTCTGGAACAATCAATTCTGGGAAGATTTTCAAACTCTCTACTCAGCGATCCTGCAGCAGCATCCCTAGCAATGGTGGCCAATAGGCTGTTGCAAACCCATGTAAGTAGGAGTAACTTAGGCTCAGTGCGTATTAATGCCTTCAAGGATCATTCCATTCTATCACGCACTTCACTTAAACCAACAGGCCCCCGGACGAGGGCAGTAACAGACCCTTCTTATAGATTCCAAAGAGCTGATCTACACCTACTGGACTAGAGAGTACTTATTATCTATCAACTGGGAATTCGCTCTGTGCGAGAAAGGCTCTGACTTCCAAGGAGCTGGAGATGCATGTATTACATTAACTTCATCAAGCTGGGAGCTACCCTTTTCTGTACATACAACCATGAGCCTATTAGGCCCAGCGCTGGCTCTTCTCCACGAACCCACGCCCAGTCACAGGCCCTAGTCTTCTCTCCATTCTCTGAGTCCTTATAGCAAGTAATCTCCGCACCTACTGAGAACTTAAGCATGTTCGACTGTTCTCCAGTTGTTCATATTTGTTTGTTGGCTATCAGCTTATAGCAATTAGAGTTCAGCTCCCACAACATCTAGCAACTGTGTAGTAGGTGCTCTATTTCTACAACAGAAACATTGAGAAGAATATTCTTTCAATTAAAACCAGTATTGCGGGAGAACTTCCAAATATTACCTTATTGGAAATTCATCAATAATTAAGAATCTTTAATTGAGAAAAGGAAATACTTCGGGCTGAAATTTTTGCTGGGGCAAGTGGTGAGAGAAGAATTTAGTAAGGAATTATCCCTCTCCCATTTCTACTAATTTAATGGTAATTCTTTGTTTGTTTTTACTCTATCAGAGACCATTTCAAGTCTAAATTATGGGGGTGCCTATGTGGCCTAGTCGGTTTAGCGACTGCCTTTAGCTCAGGTCATGATCTCAGGGTCAGGATTGAGCCCCTGTTGGGGGGCTCCCTGCTCGGTGGGGAGTCTGCTTCTTCCTCTCCCTCTGCCCCCCGCCCCCGCTCATGCTCTTTCTCCCTCACACACACTCTGTCTGTCTCTCTCCTCTCTTAAATAAAAAGAAGTCTAAATTATGTAAGTGTAGAATGGATATCTCTCCTCTACAAGAACTGATAGACGAGACGAGACTTACAGTGACTTCATGAAAGCTCTACTCCATTTTGGGGATGGGGGGGTGGAGTGGTGTTGAGGTGAGTGAGTTGAGAATTATTTAGTGTGGGTCTGAGCTAACTGTAAAACAACCTGACACTGAGGACATGAAACGCATCCTGAAGTAAGCTTGTCAGAGAAACCGCACTGGAAAGGTCCTGTGAGAAATCTTACACAGCTGCTGTGAAACCTGTCTGCTAACCTCAGCTAGGAATGGCTTCCAGGGTTGTGAACTCAGCACTTTCTCCAGTGTTAAGAACTGAGGCAGATGTGGGATAGGAAAAATATATTCCTAAGGGCTTGGGTGGTCTTCAAAGGCAGTATTGAGTATCTCTGTGAAGACTTTGCCAGTGTGACTCCTGACTGATCACGTCGCCGTCTGGAGGGAACCATATCATCAAAGAACATTCCAAGGCAGAAATAAGATGGCTCTATGAAACCCACACCAGGAAGGAAAGAAGGGCTCCATCTTTGAGAAATGGAAGTATTCTTACCATTCTTTGTAAAATTTGGAAACCCTGATTGGAGTAAAGTCCATGTCGAAAACAAAAACTTGAGACTAGGAAAGCTGTAGCTCTTTGAGCAATACTTTGGTAAGTGTTTACAAGTTGCCTTCTGTTTAATATGTCACTAGAACCAGGAAGGCTTGCATAAATGCCCACCTACCCGGGGTCCCCACAATCACATCTGTGACCATCCTCTCTCAGCAATCTCAGCACTGGGTTTTAGGGCAAACGTTTTCAAGAACCTTCTCAGCCAGTGCTGGAAAGACGTCCTTCAGCCTTTAATGGGTCCATTTGGAAAGCACAACATGTTGGACACTGAAGGGAAATTAGGTGCACAGCCCTGCCTCTGTCACTTACCAGCTCTGATCTAGAGAAAATCACTTAACCTCTGCTTAGGTGCTTAGTCTGTGAAACGGAGTGACAGAACGGAGATGCTACACGAGTTGGTCACTTCAGCGGATCTGAAAATGACCGGCCGGAATTCAACAACGCAGCTTAGTAAGCAGTCAAAAGATACAGGGTTATCTGTTGCGCTATTGAGTTCTGTGGTGATGATGTTCTTCACAAACGCTATGGTGTCATTCGCCACACCGTGGACCTAAAATACAAGATCAAATGAGTGAATGCGTTGGAAATGCAGACAACAGCGTCTGTCACACGGAGTCTGATATTCATATTAGAACAGCAAGGATGTTATTAGAATAGCAAGGAAGCAAGTTTTAAACTGGGATTTATTTGTGTTATAGGGCTAATTTGCAATTCTTTCCCATGGATACTTCAATCAACTCGCTAGAATGAAACTTGCTGAGTCAAGGGAAATGAAAGTATTTACTCTAGGGAAGACTCTTTATTACACTCTAGAATCTGGCACAAAATGAAATATTGTTTCACTCTTGAGAAGCGTATTAATCTCTCATCCAGCTAATTGCCATACACCAGCAAGCCGTAACATCTGCACTGCCTCACGCCTCTGCCAACTCAGGTCTTCCACATTTTTTTTATCTAAAGTTGAGCTTCACAGATCTATTTGTGATGGTTTATATCTGCTTATTAAATGCAGGTAAGGTACAATCATGATGTGCACTTGACTTATGATTGGCCTTTCTGTGACCCTCTCTGTCAGGCTGGTACTTATGGATCTAAAAGGGAGAACCAGTATAATTCCATTAACTGGTTAGGATGATGTTATTACTAAGAATTTTTAAAAGTTACATCACTAAACCAACACAGCACATTGTCTCTGTAGAAGAGAATTGAGCAAAGCAATTCAAAAGGAAACAAACAGCTTATCATAGAGAACAGAAACTCTACAATAGCTGGACAAATGGAAGTATGATATGCATAATTTTTAAAAGAGGAAGTAAAGAAATTTGGATTATAATTGACCATTACATGACTTTTGAACACTTTCCTCTTTTTCTGTTTCCCCCCTTAATTGGAAAAAAGGAAAGATATTTGTTGTTTGTTTACCTGTGGACAGCAGCGCAAGGTGTATGCATCCTGAACGCGATCACAGAACCTGTGACTCTCTGTGGAAGGGGTTGGCGAGGGACACGTGATCAATTTTTAACACAAAACACAATACCAGATAGGCTCACTCACATAAACACGCCCAGACCTGCTATTTCAGATGGGTGGTGATCTGAGTCCAAGAGCGACCGAAACCGAAAAGCCACTTCAATTTGCCCACGGTGTGGGCGGACTGCGTGAATGTCTAGAATTGATGAAGGGGAAAAAGTCTGAGTAATTTTTATATGAGAATGAACTACCATCGATGATTCAGGACCATTAATGGTGCTGACACAGCCCTCAGAAGTCCCAGAGGTTCTTACCAGCACTCACAGTTAGAAACTTAACTCCAAAAACAAGATTTTCCTCATCGACCATATTTTTTCTACTTTAAATATCCGAGTACAAACGAAGTGTTGAGCCCACACGAAGTGTTGAGCCCACTGGGAATTCAACTCAAGACCCTGGGCCTACCCTAGAAAGCTTTGTGCTGATAATGGAAGGGAGCTCCCTAGTGGCCAATTTTTTTTTTAAGATTTTATTTATTTATTCGACAGAGATAGAGACAGCCAGCGAGAGAGGGAACACAAGCAGGGGGAGTAGGAGAGGAAGAAGCAGGCTCCCAGCGGAGAAGCCTGACGTGGGGCTCGATCCCCGAATGCTGGGATCACGCCCTGAGCCGAAGGCAGACGCTTAACCGCTGTGCCACCCAGGCGCTCCCCTAATGGCCAATTTTTTGACAGTTTTCAATCATTTTCAGACAGTTTTTCTGTCCTACGACATATAATGGTAGGGAGTCTTTCAAATTCACTACTTTCCTGGTAACCTACACCCTCCACAGTTTTTCCCTACCAGTTTTCTAATGGGGACCAACTTTAATCCTACTCTAATTCTAAACCCTGTGAACAGATTCCTAAGACAGCATGCAGCTGGATGGGAGTCAGGCCTGGGTGATCCGGAATTCTAGATGAATTCTAGAGTCAGCATCTGTCTGTAAATGTGGTCATTTCAAGGATCAAGTGTGGCATGACTTAGAGGAAGCTGGAGCAATATTGCGTTTGCCACAGGCACTCTTTTTCCCCTACCATCCACCCCTCCTCCCCACTCTCCTGTCTAGAGACCTGGACCAGCTCACCCAACCAGCTCTGGCTGACTGAATAGCAACCCAGCGGAAGAGCCATGCTGACCAGTATCGAAGGCTTTGGTGGTGCCTTTCAGCACCTCAAGGGTCAAGGCCGCCACGATGTCCGCCTGGCGTGCAATAGCACTGGCTCTCTCCACGGCTTCACAGCCCAGGGAGGTGATCATCTGTGTCCCGTTGATGAGCGCCAGGCCCTTTGGAAAGGAAGAGATAAGCCGTTTGCTGTATTTATTGTAACCCACGTATAAGCTGATTTCACATCTTTTGCTTCCATAAGAGAACAGTTAACCAGTCAGCTGAATGACATTTTTTTATGTTTTCTAAAGTGCAGGGCACTAATGCTTAGTAAGCACTGGAGGATTAAGTGCCATCCTATGCAAAATGGTTAGTATAAACCTGGCAGCTGGAGACCTGTTAGGTATACCCATTCTCAAGGCAGCAACGAACCTCCAGTGTAAACTGCACGTAATTATGCTGCTTTCCGTTAACTGGTCACGATTGCGGACAAGACATCCGCAGACATTTCTGGTCTAAGACTCTTGGTTGAGAACACGCTGAGGGATCTTGGCTTAACAGCATCTGTTAGGGATCCTTAGAGATCCTGATTTGGAGTTTAAGTTCTTAGGTAAGAGAACCCCTAAGCCTCTGTGGCATGAAGAATCTTTTGAATGCTTGTGGGGGAGTCCTTTCTTCACTGACAAACTTTTTACAAACATGAAAGCCACATTTATTTTAAGGAACCAGTGAGACTGATAATAAGACTGAAAATAGTCTATAAATAAAGACTTGTTAAAATGAGTAAATTTTCCTTGAATCTCTTTACCTCTTTCGGTTTCAAAACGACTGGCTTCAATCCATGAGCTTCCAGGACCTGCAGAATGATTAAAAATATAAAAATGGGTATCAAATACCAATTTTTAATTTCATAAGGAATCTATAAAATATCCTTAAGCCTAAAGATCTATCTTATAAAAGATTAGACCTACGTGAATGGATTCTGTTCATCTACTCTGGTCTATGCTCTAGTTCTGTTCTTTAGTCTGAAAGCAGACTTCTATTTCACATAATTTTTATACTTAAATCAGGGGCTTTAGTTTCTACAGAAATAACCCTGAATTTTGGTTTCGAGGCCCTCTGTATTCAGCTTCCACCTTCAGTGACTCAGTGTTTCTCCTGCTGCTTCCTGAGCACATATGACACCTCTACTGTACCGAGGTTGAGTTCCTGACTGTCCACAAGTCTCTGCCTCCAGAGCTTGACCTTAAAAGTCCTCCACCCTTATCCTACTTATCTAAACACTGGTGGAAATATCTTCCCCTGAAATAAGGGAAACAGTCACTATGCTAAGTTCCCTCTGGGGAGGAAGGAAGACAGAGTCAACACCATTCACTGCGTCCATTTCACAAGTTTATTGGAGTATTTGTTCCACACCAGACTGTTCCAGGTGTTGGCCTGGGTCTGGCCTAGGAAAATTGAGACAGACTGGCTCAGCGGCAATTCCGGAGTAAGAGTATATTAAGTGCTCTGGAAAGTAGGAAGTGTGTGGGGTTTGCTGGAAAATGAGCATGTAAGATGCTAGGAGAGCACAAAAGAGTGGCAAAAGGCATTTGGAGGGTAGGCAAAAGAACCAGAGGAGCAGAGAGGGAAGTTTCCCAGAGGACTTCTCAGGGGGAGGGACAGGAGTGAGTGGGGAAGAGAACAAGCATGTGCCCATCCCTCCGTCCCAGACACAGCACATTCCAGCTGTAAGGAACCTCCAGCTTCTGCAGAACCGAGGAGGAGGGATGCGACCAGCAAGACTCTTAAAGCCACTCTAAGTTTAGTCTTGATTCTAGGGACAATGGGAAGCATTACAGGTTTTAGCCAGGACATGCTGGAATTTGCTGTGCGAAGGGCGCTGGGCAAACCATGTACACAGAGAAATAAAGATCAGGCTATAGGGAACAAAGGTGATCTGGAACCTCTACCACCTAAGGATTATCTGTTCTCTTAACTTCTTTCTCCCCCTTGGTCCTCTGCCTCTTCACTGAGGGACCTCACAGCAATTGACCTGAGATAACACTTCACATAATTCTTTGGGCTGCTCTGATGGAATCTGGAGATGGATGAGGAAAACAGTAAAGCTTTATCAGAAACAAGGCCTTCTGATTCGCCAATGGGGTAGGAGCTCCGGGCGGGGGGTGGGGCGGAATGGAACCAGCAAGAAGTGCTGTGATCCGTGGCTCCGCACTGTGAAACCAGCAATGAAATAAATTCCCACCAGTATGTGATTCCTGGATAGATACTGGAAGAGTTTCAGTTGCAGAATAAATTGCTGGGATTAACATGGGCCACTGTACCTTTTCACCAAGGTGACCACCAAGTCCAGAAGCCTGACGGTAAAGTATGGGAGTGAAGAGCCTTACCCAGTGTGACTTGTAAGCTTCAGTTTTCATCTATAAAACAGGGGTAACGGTGGCACCCTCACTGGGTGAGGATTCAGTGCTGTCAAGCATGCACGTGCAGCCGGTGTCCAGCCTAGGGAAATTACTGCAGACGGAAGTTGTTATTAAAGTCTTACGTATTTAGCATCCGCCCAGCCACTCTTTGGAGACCACATCTTCCCTTCTCCAATTAGCCCAAGAGCAAGATGAGAGAGTGGAGCAAGGTCTCCACTGGCACCAACTGTTCCTTTCTCTGGAACGTAGGGCAGGCAGGAGGCTGGGAGAGAAGGAGGCACCAGTCACTTCTGGCTGTCCTCATTTTGCCTGTGAGACCAACCTCCCCCAGTAAGAGCTAGTATCACCTTATGGGACATATATGTGGGAAAAGAGAATTCCTCAAGCACAGCTAATCCTTAAGGAACCTGGCTGAGCTGCTGTTTAAAAAAAGGCAGAGGGGAATAAGGGGGTTGGGCAGGAAGGGGCACCTTCCCAGTAGGAAAACCTATTTCTTGTAGCCACTTTAAGGTTAGACTGTAAAGACCAGCACTCTGAAAACTATAAAACACCTATGAAAGAAATTGAAGCCAACACAAAAAATTGCTATATTTTGTGCTCATGGAGTGCAAGAATTAATATTGTTAAAATGTCCGTACTACCCAAAGCAATCAACAGGTTCTAAGCAATCCCTATCAAAATACCAATGGCATTTTTCACAGAACTAAAACAAATAATCCTAAAGTGTGTATGGAACCCCAAAAAACCCCAAATAGTCAAAGCAACCTTGAGAAAAAAGAACAAAGCTGGAGGTATCACAATCTCAGAATTCAAAATACACTACAAAGCTGTAGTGATCAAAACAGTCTGATACTGACACAGAAACAGACACACAGCTCAATGGAACAGAAGAGACAGCCTAGAAATCTACGCCTATATGGTCAATAAATCTGCGACAAAGGAGATAAGAATATACAATGGGGAAGGTAGTCTTGTCAATGAATGGTGCTGGGAAAGCTAGACCACTTTCTCATACCATACACAAAAATTACCTCAAAATGGACTAAGGAACTAAATGTGAGACCTGAAACCCCATAATACTCCTAGAAGAAAACAGAGGCAATAATTACTGATATTGGCTTTAGCAACATTTTTCTAAATACAGATCCTCAGGCAAGGGAAGCAAAAGTAAAAATAAGCTATTGGGACTATACCAAAATAAAATGTTTTACACAATGAAGGAAATCGTCAACAAAATGAAAAGACAACTTACTGAATGTGAGAAGATGTTTGCAAATGATATGTCTGATAAGGGGTCAATATCCAAAATATATAAAGAACTTACAGAACTCAACACCAGAAAAACCAAATCCAATTAAAAAATGGGCAGAGGACCTGAATAGCCATTTTTTCAAAGAAGACAAACAGATGGTCAATGGACAAATGAAAAGATGCTCAGTGTCACTCATCATCAGGGAAATGCCAATCAAAACCAGAGTGAGATATCATCTCGCACCTGGCAGAATGGCTAAAATAAAAAACTCAAGAAAAAGCAAGTGTTGGTGAGGAAGTGGAGAAAAGGGAATCCTCGTACACTGTCGGCAGGAAGGCGAATTAGTGCAGCCACTGTGGAAAACAATATGGAGTCTCAGATTAAAAATAGAAATACCATATGATCCAGTAATTCCACTACTGGGTCCAAAGAAAATGAAAACATGAATTTGAAAAGATATATGCCACCCCTATGCTTACTGTAGCATTATTTACAAGAGCCAAGATATGAAAGCAACCCAAGTATCCATTGATAGAAGAATGGATAAGGAATAGGTGGTGTGTACACACACACACACACACACACTCTCAGAGAGAGATAAATACCGGGTGATTTCATTTCTATGTGGAATCTAAACCAAAAAAACCCCAGAAACAGACTCATAGAGAACAAGATGATGGTTGACAGAGTTGGGGGCACTGGGCAAAATGGGGGAGTGGGAGTGGGAGGGGTCCAGCCTTCCACCTATGGAATGAATAAGTCATGAGGATGATAGATACAGCATAGGAATTTTTTTTTAAGCTTAGACTCTATCCTAAGGACAATGGAAAGCATTACAGATTTTAACCAGGACATACTCAGATTTGCTGTGTGAAGCTGGTTGGGGGAACACTGTACATAGAAAAATAATCCAGGGGCGCCTGGGTGGCACAGCGGTTAAGCGTCTGCCTTCGGCTCAGGGCGTGATCCCAGCGTTATGGGATCGAGCCCCACATCAGGCTCCTCCGCTGTGAGCCTGCTTCTTCCTCTCCCACTCCCCCTGCTTGTGTTCCCTCTCTCGCTGGCTGTCTCTATCTCTGTAGAATAAATAAATAAAATCTTTAAAAAAAAATAAAAAAAAATAAAAGCTATTGGAGAAAAAAAACAAAACTATTGGACAATGTTTGGAAATGTAAATATTTACATCAGAAAAGTAATATAAAATTTTCTAGAAGATAAGGCACGCAAAAGTATTCACAGGGTTTCTCTGAGGAGGTAAGCATAGGCAACATAGTATCTTTTTCTTTCTTTCTTTTCTTTTTTTTTTTTAAGATTTTATTTATTTATTTGACAGACAGACACAGCCAGCGAGAGAGGGAACACAAGCAGGGGGAGTGGGAGAGGAAGAAGCAGCCTCCCAGCAGAGGAGCCTGATGTGGGGCTCGATCCCANGTCTTTGGGATGGACATCCAGGAATCATTGTGTTTCCCAGATGATGTGATGCAGCTTCTCTAACCACATCTGGGCATCACTGAATTAAAAATTCTCTCCAGCTTTGAGCTCAGGGACAGACTTAAGGGGTTTGTTCCAGGCTTAAAGATGCCAAATACTAAGTGAAGGGTGATGAAGAATGAGTTGAAGGCATACAGGAGTAAGTGTCTCTAACCCCACCCTCAGCCCACTGCTATCCTCCTCCTTGCCAAGGCCATTTCCATTCATCTCCATTATTTTATGCCATCTTGTCCCTGCTAGTTCCTCACTATGCCATCAACCAAGTCTCCCTGTGGTACAGGCCCAGCCTTAATGGAGGGTCAGCCCAGAGACCCACAGTATTACCATTAAATACTTCAATAACTTGTTTGAGGGTCTCCAGGGAAATGCCACTGTATCCTTTGGCTAAGACATTGATCCTTAAAGCCAAGAGCATCCGACATCTCTCAGGGATTAGTGGTTTCCCAACACCTGCAAAACAGAATTGATGTTTTTCTCTTAGAAAATCAAAGTGTTTTCTACCTCCATCTCGCAAATCTATCTCCAGTTCAGTCCAGTCTCCTACCATCTTTCTCTTCTTGACTCAGATAGTTGGACTGCTCTCCTTCCTGATTGTCCTGCTTCTTAAAGTTCCATCTTCTAAAAAAATGGGAAGCCCCAGTTTTGCCTTTTCAGTTCTCTTTCCTAGAATGCTTCAGTGAGCCCCATCTTCCCCAACACCCTTAGAAGAGCATCCAGCCGGATTCTTGACTGACTTCCCCATCTCACCTCATCCTGATCAACTCATTCCCTGAGTTCCAGGCTTCACTTCAGTCCCTGAATGCACCACTCTGTTGGCATGGCGGTATACATGCTCCAGCCCCAACTCCATCCTTCCACTTGGCCCATTCCTGAGATTCAGCTGAAAGGTGGTCTTGTCTGATGCTTTCTCGCTTCCCTTCCCCCCCGCTAGTTTTTAGAATGTACTAGCTGTTCACAGCTGTTACAGGATGCTTCACACTGTGCTGTACGTTATTCATTAAATCAAACAAGATCTAGAAGTCATTTAATGTTTGAAATGATTTACCTGAAGAATGTGAACGTACTAAGTTGACCTGGAGCTCTCTGGAAGAGAAAGGGAAAACCCCTCTTAGATACTTTGCAGTGAACGTGTCCCCTCAGCTGGGGAAATGAAGAGGAGAACAAGTGAATCTTGGGAGAACCAGAATAAGGCAGTGTGACATGCTGGAAGAAACCAGCAAGCCTGTGTTTTCAATGCCAAAAGGAGTCTTAGCCTCCTCATCTGGAAATTGGGGCAAATGTTAATTATTTCTCTTGTTGAAAGAAATCTCAAAGATGGGGACAGGTGGCATGTGAATTTGCATTGGCTGGGGTGGGGGGGTAGCAGGGAATCAGACTTACTCTAGCTTATTGACAGGAATTACAGTTCTGGCAAATTTCCCAAAACCTGTAGTTATACCATAAACAACTAGAACAAAAACAGAACAAAACAGAAACAGATATGGTACCATGAGATACAGGCCATTTTTTAAAAAGTCAATAAAAAGAATTGTATGACACAAAGAGAAAAGGATACCAGTTTTTTCTTTCACGATGCTATCTATGACTTCCCTGGATTTTTGCACCTTCTTTTCAGCAGTTGGGGTGAGCTAGGAAGATGTTGGTCAAAGCTGAGCATGCTGAAAACTTCCATATGCAGTGAAAAAGGTTAGAGGGCATCCTTCCCCATCTTCCCCTGTACCTTTATTTTGTAGCGTCCTTTCCCCAAGTTGACCAGATCCTCTGTGGTCAGACTGTCGCCATCTAAGGCAATGTACTGCACAAAAGAAGGGGACCTTCGTGAACTCAAGCAGCTTGGCTGCTTGACTAAGGGACTAGGGAAGCCTCAAGCAGAATTGAATTTTGACACTTGAGAGATTTTATCCCTGTTCTGAAACATTAATGTGCTAGTGAAAAAGACAGCTTGCTCAAGGGCTGAGTAGAGAAAGCTAGAAATGAGCATGATGCCTTTTCCGAACTCAGTATAGCAGGATAAAGCCCTGTCCTGACTGATAGTGTTTGCTCATAAATTCTGCTGGCTCTACCCCTCCTGAAATGAGGGGGACCTCATTTTCTTTACGGAAAAAAGTGTTGGCTTGAAGCTTACCTTTTCAGGCTCCCGGTATTTGCTGTATCTGAAGCCAGGTAAAGGAAAACCCTGGGTAGTGTGAGAAAGGCCCAGCCCGGTCCCTGGCAGGAGTAGCCCCCACAGCAGACCAAACAGTCTGCAGGGAAGGATACAGGTAAACTCCTTCTGGTTGTGAGGGGATGAAGTCAGGAGACATGGCATCGCCTTCTATAACTGAAACAAGAATACCAGAGAGGCTCCTTTATAGATTGCAAGGGAGAGCCACATTTGGCGCTGCTGGTCCACCAAGAAAGGGCTCTTCCACTGCCTCTCACTTCTACAGAAATGGCTGCTTTAAAACGACCTCACGGGCTTTCAAGTACTCTTAGCATCTTTGCGAAGGAGGAAACCCAAAGGCAGAGATGCAGGTGTCGGGTGTAGGCTCCGGTTTAAACTGAAGTTCAAGATTTAACCCCTCCCCCACCCCTCATCCCCAGCTTTATTTTATCTTCAATCGGAACCCCTTAGGCCTCTATTCCGCTGGCCTCCAGTCTGCTCAGGTGCTTTCGAAGGGCAGAAGGATCTTCAAAATGATGCTGTACCGGCAAAGGGATTCAGACAGGCAGTCTTGGGTTCGAAT
>NC_048232.1:66149360-66308685 GCF_002007445.2 Ailuropoda melanoleuca
AAAAAAACAAAACTATTGGACAATGTTTGGAAATGTAAATATTTACATCAGAAAAGTAATATAAAATTTTCTAGAAGATAAGGCACGCAAAAGTATTCACAGGGTTTCTCTGAGGAGGTAAGCATAGGCAACATAGTATCTTTTTCTTTCTTTCTTTTCTTTTTTTTTTTTAAGATTTTATTTATTTATTTGACAGACAGACACAGCCAGCGAGAGAGGGAACACAAGCAGGGGGAGTGGGAGAGGAAGAAGCAGGCTCCCAGCAGAGAAGCCTGATGTGGGGCTCGATACCAGAATGCTGGGATCACACCCTGAGCCGAAGGCAGACACTTAACTAAGCCGCCCAGGTGCCCCTCTTTTTCTTTTTTTGTCCAGATTCCTAGGCACCCAGCCTGCTACCTCACCACCACTTATAAGGAGATATGTACTGTTTTGGAAGAAATTCTCAGTTACAAAAAAAAAAAAGAAAGTCCTCTTTTCTCTAAAGTAGACTCCGACTCCTAATAGCAGTGTGTTTTCCAACTGCTAAATCATGCTTTTTCGGTAGGATAAAGCAGCGCCATCCACAGGCCAGCTTCCAGATCATAGTTCACCCTAGGGAATTCTCAGAACTCTAGGCACCCAGAGGTTTCCTGAGCCTGCACTGATCTTTAATGTTCATCCTCATCTGTGAGAAGGGATAATGGCCTCCTGAGCATTTCAAATCTTTTCTCCACATTGGAATTTTTCTGTCCTGAGAAGTAAGCTCCGAAGAGCTGAACTGCGTTGTATCCTGGCACGAGATGGCTTCCTGCTCCAGAAGCAAGTCTTTGATCTCTTTACATTTCTGTTCTATCTTTGCAAGAAGTTAAATTTCAGTTATTTAAGTCTGGCTATCCCACCGTCTGGGGAGCATAAAGATTTTAGATTCCTAGGCACTAACCAGGACTACTGAAATGGTCTTTGGGATGGACATCCAGGAATCATTGTGTTTCCCAGATGATGTGATGCAGCTTCTCTAACCACATCTGGGCATCACTGAATTAAAAATTCTCTCCAGCTTTGAGCTCAGGGACAGACTTAAGGGGTTTGTTCCAGGCTTAAAGATGCCAAATACTAAGTGAAGGGTGATGAAGAATGAGTTGAAGGCATACAGGAGTAAGTGTCTCTAACCCCACCCTCAGCCCACTGCTATCCTCCTCCTTGCCAAGGCCATTTCCATTCATCTCCATTATTTTATGCCATCTTGTCCCTGCTAGTTCCTCACTATGCCATCAACCAAGTCTCCCTGTGGTACAGGCCCAGCCTTAATGGAGGGTCAGCCCAGAGACCCACAGTATTACCATTAAATACTTCAATAACTTGTTTGAGGGTCTCCAGGGAAATGCCACTGTATCCTTTGGCTAAGACATTGATCCTTAAAGCCAAGAGCATCCGACATCTCTCAGGGATTAGTGGTTTCCCAACACCTGCAAAACAGAATTGATGTTTTTCTCTTAGAAAATCAAAGTGTTTTCTACCTCCATCTCGCAAATCTTTCTCCAGTTCAGTCCAGTCTCCTACCATCTTTCTCTTCTTGACTCAGATAGTTGGACTGCTCTCCTTCCTGATTGTCCTGCTTCTTAAAGTTCCATCTTCTAAAAAAATGGGAAGCCCCAGTTTTGCCTTTTCAGTTCTCTTTCCTAGAATGCTTCAGTGAGCCCCATCTTCCCCAACACCCTTAGAAGAGCATCCAGCCGGATTCTTGACTGACTTCCCCATCTCACCTCATCCTGATCAACTCATTCCCTGAGTTCCAGGCTTCACTTCAGTCCCTGAATGCACCACTCTGTTGGCATGGCGGTATACATGCTCCAGCCCCAACTCCATCCTTCCACTTGGCCCATTCCTGAGATTCAGCTGAAAGGTGGTCTTGTCTGATGCTTTCTCGCTTCCCTTCCCCCCCGCTAGTTTTTAGAATGTACTAGCTGTTCACAGCTGTTACAGGATGCTTCACACTGTGCTGTACGTTATTCATTAAATCAAACAAGATCTAGAAGTCATTTAATGTTTGAAATGATTTACCTGAAGAATGTGAACGTACTAAGTTGACCTGGAGCTCTCTGGAAGAGAAAGGGAAAACCCCTCTTAGATACTTTGCAGTGAACGTGTCCCCTCAGCTGGGGAAATGAAGAGGAGAACAAGTGAATCTTGGGAGAACCAGAATAAGGCAGTGTGACATGCTGGAAGAAACCAGCAAGCCTGTGTTTTCAATGCCAAAAGGAGTCTTAGCCTCCTCATCTGGAAATTGGGGCAAATGTTAATTATTTCTCTTGTTGAAAGAAATCTCAAAGATGGGGACAGGTGGCATGTGAATTTGCATTGGCTGGGGTGGGGGGGTAGCAGGGAATCAGACTTACTCTAGCTTATTGACAGGAATTACAGTTCTGGCAAATTTCCCAAAACCTGTAGTTATACCATAAACAACTAGAACAAAAACAAAACAAAACAGAAACAGATATGGTACCATGAGATACAGACCATTTTTTAAAAAGTCAATAAAAAGAATTATATGACACAAAGAGAAAGGATACCAGTTTTTTCTTTCACGATGCTATCTATGACTTCCCTGGATTTTTGCACCTTCTTTTCAGCAGTTGGGGTGAGCTAGGAAGATGTTGGTCAAAGCTGAGCATGCTGAAAACTTCCATATGCAGTGAAAAAGGTTAGAGGGCATCCTTCCCCATCTTCCCCTGTACCTTTATTTTGTAGCGTCCTTTCCCCAAGTTGACCAGATCCTCTGTGGTCAGACTGTCGCCATCTAAGGCAATGTACTGCACAAAAGAAGGGGACCTTCGTGAACTCAAGCAGCTTGGCTGCTTGACTAAGGGACTAGGGAAGCCTCAAGCAGAATTGAATTTTGACACTTGAGAGATTTTATCCCTGTTCTGAAACATTAATGTGCTAGTGAAAAAGACAGCTTGCTCAAGGGCTGAGTAGAGAAAGCTAGAAATGAGCATGATGCCTTTTCCGAACTCAGTATAGCAGGATAAAGCCCTGTCCTGACTGATAGTGTTTGCTCATAAATTCTGCTGGCTCTACCCCTCCTGAAATGAGGGGGACCTCATTTTCTTTACGGAAAAAAGTGTTGGCTTGAAGCTTACCTTTTCAGGCTCCCGGTATTTGCTGTATCTGAAGCCAGGTAAAGGAAAACCCTGGGTAGTGTGAGAAAGGCCCAGCCCGGTCCCTGGCAGGAGTAGCCCCCACAGCAGACCAAACAGTCTGCAGGGAAGGATACAGGTAAACTCCTTCTGGTTGTGAGGGGATGAAGTCAGGAGACATGGCATCGCCTTCTATAACTGAAAAAAGAATACCAGAGAGGCTCCTTTATAGATTGCAAGGGAGAGCCACATTTGGCGCTGCTGGTCCACCAAGAAAGGGCTCTTCCACTGCCTCTCACTTCTACAGAAATGGCTGCTTTAAAACGACCTCACGGGCTTTCAAGTACTCTTAGCATCTTTGCGAAGGAGGAAACCCAAAGGCAGAGATGCAGGTGTCGGGTGTAGGCTCCGGTTTAAACTGAAGTTCAAGATTTAACCCCTCCCCCACCCCTCATCCCCAGCTTTATTTTATCTTCAATCGGAACCCCTTAGGCCTCTATTCCGCTGGCCTCCAGTCTGCTCAGGTGCTTTCGAAGGGCAGAAGGATCTTCAAAATGATGCTGTACCGGCAAAGGGATTCAGACAGGCAGTCTTGGGTTCGAATCTAACCTTTGTGGCTTACTAGGGGCACGCCTCTAGGGAAGGCAGCTGGTTTCTGGATCTGTGGCCTTGCTGTAGCAGGGCGGGTGGGAAGCCTCCCCCCTCTCCAGGCGTGTGTGCACCCGCCGCTGGCCGCACCTTCCCCGGGGTGGCGGGGGCCGCCGAGCCTCCTTCCCGGGCATGTGTGGACTCGGCCACTCACCCACTTCCACGAACTCGTTGTCCTCCAGGGCCACCTCCAGGGGGTCCTCGTGGTCCAGCAGGCCCAGGCCCTTGCACCGGCGCACAAGGAAGCTCACGTCGTCCACTGAGGCGAAGCCACCATTGTCTGGCTTATTCTTGATGTACCTCCTGACGGCCTCGCGGCCCAGCCAGCCGATGGTGAGCTGCGCGTCCCGGCAGGGCACAGCCAGCCATTCTCCACGCACGTGCACCGTGTACCTGGGCATGGCTCCGCGTCCCGAGGGGGCCCCCGACACCGGCTCCTCTGTCCCTGGCAGCTACCGGGCCGGGAGAGTTTTATCTGGGAGTGACTACTAAGGTGTGGTCGGCCGGGAGGGTGGGGATGGACTTCCAAAACACGCCCCCGCTCTTGCCTTTACTCATCCACACATTGGACAAATATTTATTGAGGGCCGCAGGGTGTTCCTTTGGGTATTCACAGCTGAGCTCTGGGCAGGAGAGGGGGATGCAGGCAGGCCACGTGGTGCCGCCCCGCTCACACAAAGGCCTGGCGTCTCCCATGCTGGGGGTCCCAGTGCCTGCTGGTACTTTCTGGGGGCCCTCTCCTCAGGGTCCCCGATTTCTCCTTCCCCTGGCCTCTGTGTTCTCCTCCACTGAAGGCAGCTTATAAACACCATGTTCCTGTTTTTATCTGGAATTACTCAACTGTAAAATGCACCTTCTGGTCCACTGTGACACCAGGGAGTGTGGTAATCTTCATTTTTTTGTTTATTCCACAAACATGTGTTGAGCAACTACTCCCTGCCACCACTAAGGTTTTCTAAAGCTGTCCTCCACAAAGGGAGACTGCAAAAGTCAGAGATCATTCTCACCAGGAAAGGTCACCATCTGGATGAATGAGCTTAGGGCTTGGATGTTAAGAGCTCAGACAGCCATGGCTGGAACTCCAGCTCCACTATTTATTAGCTTTGAGCAAGTAAGTTATAAGCCTCTGTTTCTTCTTCAAAAGGGAAGAGGCAAACTGTCTCACTGCTGTATTTGCAGTATCTACTTGGGATCCAATCCTGGCTCTGCCATTTACTAGCTATGTGACCTCTGGGCAAGTTATTTGACTCCTTGGAGGTCTCAGTTTCTTCACCTCTAAGCTGGAGATAATGATAGCGCCTATTTCAAAGGACTTTAGGAAGGATTAAGTGGTTTGCATATGTAAAGCCCTTAGCGCAGCACACGGTGCATTGGGAACATTCTGGAAGTGTTTGTGATTACTATTATTTGCACTAGAATGCTCTGTATACCTATATTGTCTTCTAAATATTCTTTCATCTTGGTACATGGATATGCCTAATCTGGTTAAGCATCTTCAACACGGTTAAGTGCTCCCTGCACCCAATTCATTACCAGTAGATTAAGGGACTCTGAAAAGCATGAAAAAGGAATCAAAGAAATGTTGTAACCAAGGAGCATTTTAGTAATAAGCCAGTTTCTAGAGATTTGATTATTGCAACAGAAAGATCATGATGTGTGTTTCCACTAACACTGACTTGTGTTGGGAATAGGACACAGTTGTTCACAGAAAACACCAACACCCAGAATCTCTCTTTCCCTGACAGCTTCCTGAGAAGCGTACAAAGAAAGAGCTACCCCGCCTTGAAACTTGGACTTCGGTCACCCACATCCTGACCGCGCTCTGGAATTTGTCACTGCCTGAATTTGATGCACCTATGAAATCAATTCCAATACTCCACCTTCTGACGAGACTTTCCAGCCTTCCAGTTCTCCTCTTCCTTCAATCGCCTCTGCCCTTGGATCTGACCTCTGGTTGGCTCCTCCTTCCCTCCATTTCCCACCAGCTTCCTCTCTTTCTGTCCCAGAAAGCTGGTGTCCTAGTTGCTTACCTGGGCCACTCTTTCCTCCGCACTTTGAAATCCTTTTATAACCCCAAACCTATGCCTGTGCTGAGTAAAACTGAACCCCTGGGTCATCACAACAAGCTGCTCTCTGTGTTCACCCTGGTGGAAGGCTCTGCTACAGAAAGTTCTGTGATGGTGCATATCATGACACTGTCCTTCTACTTGCCCCTCCCCCTCAGCGAGTTTCCAAAACATTCACCTTGCTTCTCAACATCCACCTCTTCTAATTTTCAGAGGATCTCACCTCCTACCTCTCTGAGAAAACTGAGGCCCTTAGATGTGAAGCACAGCTTTCTACCCTCTTCCGTTCACTTAGCCAACAAATATTTCTCGAACACCTGTTATATGCCAAGCACTATGCTAGGTACTAGGGAGTAGGATACATTCTCTGCCGTCAGGGTGCTATTCTCTGGATGCACTTACAGAGAAGACTGATAAGGAGTCCAAGTATCCACTGTGCTGTGAGAAAACCCAGCCTAGTTGGGCATTCCAGTCACGTCTCAGTTGAGCCAGCTGTTACGTAATCTCAGGCCAGACCTCAGACATGTGAGGCAAGAAGGCTCCAGATGATACCACCTCCCAGCGATGTGAGTTTGAAGATTTCAAGTTCATGTCTTAGGCGCTATGGAGCAAAGACAGCTATTTTCTGTCCATGTTGGTGATCCCAAAATCCCATAAGTCTGTACCTTTACTTCTGTTATTCTTTATCCATCTGGAACACACTTCCAACTTCCTTTGCTTAGCTAGGTATTTCTTATCTTGTAAGCCTCAGGGTAGGCCCGCTCTTCCTCAGGAAGCATTCCCTAAACCATTTGGTTAGATTACGTGGTGCTCCCCAGGTTGCTTTAGCATGTTTCTTCTTTAGCCATATGTAGAAATTACTTATCTTTGTTCACCCAGAAATTTTGTGGCTATCCCAGCCTGGCACAAAGACATTCATCATCCGTGTATAAATGTGAACTCCACTGAGCTGGCCCCAGGTAAACTGGGGCTGATGTGTATCTCTAGTGCCCTCTACCTTCTTCATAGCCTTCTTCACTGCCACCCTTCTGGTGGCCCTCGCCCCAGTTCACTTCCAGGCTCATTCACCAGTGATCACTGAAATGTGACATTAGCCTAGAGTGCGGGGAAAGTTTATAGGGCAGGGGAAGCCTTCAAAAGCATCATTTGAGTCCGTGGATTTGTTGAAGTCCAATCACTTAGAACCTGATTATGTACTAGGGATGTGAGCTGAACTCTTGCCTGTGGTCTTCCTGCCATGGAAGACAAGTAAGAGCAGAGCCTTGAGAAACAGAATGACTGCGGTGTAGATGTGTCCAGAAGGAGAGAACTGCTAGGGAGAGCAAGCAAGGAAGCAACTCAGGATTACGGAGATGGACAGGAATCTGTTTGTTTTTTTTTTTAAAGATTTTATTTATTTATTCGACAGAGATAGAGATAGCCAGCAAGAGAGGGAACACAAGCGGGGGGAGTGGGAGAGGAAGAAGCAGGCTCCTAGTGGAGGAAGCCTGATGTGGGGCTCGATCCCATAACGCCGGGATCACGCCCTGAGCTGAAGGCAGACGCCTAACCGCTGTGCCACCCGGGCGCCCCAGGAATCTGTTTCTTTGGTACCTGCCCCACTTCTGGCGTGTTTGCTCCTATTGTAGGACTTCTCTCACTGCATTAGTACTCTTTTTGTGTATTTAATGACCCCCACCTACATTTATACTCTAAGACACCATTCCTCTTGCTAAAGTTTATTTCGCCAGGGGTGCACTCAAGCTGGGTCAGGGGCTCATCTCTGGGAATTTGGAATTGAGACAGACTTCCCATGTGATAAGAACTATATAGTTACAACAGCAAAGCTGGAAGGCAGCCAGATTCTACAGTGTGGAGGAGAGAAGCAGAAATGAGAGACAAGAAAGAGTATTGCTCTCTTGCCAATTCCAGGGGTCAGTCCTCTTCTGTCTGTCCATAGGTTCTGACAACCTCCCCCTACTCTATATCCTTAAAATAATCCTCCCTTAAATTTTCTGACTTTTAGTCATTTGGGTTTTGTCACTTACAATCAAAGAATCCTAACTAATACAACCATGGTTCCCAGATTGTGTGCTGAGGCGCCTGGGTACTACACTGTACTCATGGGATGTTTTGTTACTCTCTCATTTGGATCAAGTCGTACTATTATTTCCAGCACGCATTATATGTATATGTAATAGGTATTACCATTGTATTATTGCCTTCCATGTGCTGTATGCTCTGTGTGGGTGAAGGACGTTAAGGAGCTGAGTCAGGCTGGATAAACAGGAGAGTATCAGAGGGACTGATGGGAAGTCATGGGGTTCGGGGCAGTCATCTGACCCTGACGGACAGGAGGGCGGGACAAGTCCAGTGGAGCAGCAGGTGGGTCTGGGGATGGGGAGCAGAGTGCTCCTGGACAGTTTATACATTTTAGAAAGTGCATTAATACTATGCCCACTGAGTACCCGGATGAGCAAATCCAACTGATTGCTCATGCTATTTAAAAACCAAAACTCTCGTCATGTTCAATTTTTGGCATGAGGCAGATTCAAATTAAAGAACTTAAAACACCAGGTAAATACTATGCTGCCACTCTTGTGATCCTGCTGGGAAAAATAACTATGTAACCAATGAAAAATTTTACATTTATAAATTAAAAGATTAAACTTTGCTAAAATGCACTTTATAAAGAACATGGCACTGGTGGGGGGGAAGGTAGCTCAGCTTTATTTATGAAAATCACTGACAAAACAATAAAAAGCCAGAATAAAAACAACATTTTTAGTTACAACATGAGCTGAACTTTCATATTTCTTTGTGAATTCAGTTTAAAAAAGAGAAATGTCTGAAATCGGCAGTTGGTAGGTCCTTAATCCACTTTTAAGTCTTTCCCCACCAGCATGGCAGTCACAGGGTGCATACTCGCTTTGTGCTCTTGGTAGGTGCGCACGGCTTGATGGTGGTATTTGTCAAAGGCAGCAAGGTCCCTGGCAGGGGAAGAAAGACGGATAATGACCGATTTTGGCAAATAAGATTTTATTTGGCAAGTATAATTTTCCTATACTTGTGAAGTAAATGAAAAGATTAATCATGACTATATCATGGTTCTAAATTTTTCAGAATTCCTGCCAAATCCATGGTTAAAATACCTTCACTGAGATAGTCTTACATTCTATCTTGCAGCCAAGATACAACTTGTTTCCCCTCTACCAAGCATTGCTTTATTATACAGCAAGCAGCTTATGCTCCCAAGTCATTGCAGCGTCTGAATCAGAAAGGTTTGGCTTCACTGGCTCATTTACTATTACATTTAAATAACTTGACTCTCTTGTGTCCGTGCCCACCCACCAATTATCTCCTACCTGCTTTTAAAGATCTTTCTGGGTACATAAGATTGTTTTCTATCTATTTTCTTTTCGCCGGTGTCTAAACCAATTTGGCCCATAATAGGTAATCCATAGATGATGTTTCTAAAAAAGCTAATGAAATTACCTCAAATTTTAAATACGTAGAAGCGTTCACTCTTGTTCTAAAATTGTACCTATAATCTTTAATAAATTTAAAAATATTATTTTTAGATGGTGTTTTACAAAGTATTTTAGCAATAGGAAAAGCATCTGAGATTGCTCTTCCTTATTCCTTTTCTGTATTTTAAGTGGGGGGGAGGGGCAGATGGAGGAGGAGAGAATCCTCTCTGTGCTGAGCGCCAGGACCGCTGTGGGGCTCGATCTAACAACCTTGAGAACATGACATAAGCTGAAATCAAGAGAGTAAGTTTAGCTCACTGTGCCACCCCATGGGGGCACCCCCCAATTCCTGATATAAGAGCTGGTTCTTACTTGAATAGGGGCCGCGTGAACTTCATTCGTCCTTGCTCAGTCGCCATTTTTAGAGCCAAAGGAATTGCTTCCTCCCATTTCGATTGAATGCAGAGCCGTAACCATCTGGAAGGAGGATTTTTAGGGGGTGTGGGGTAGGAAAGGAGGAGGAAGGGGTTAGGATATACAGGCATATCTGAAGATTACTTTTGTAATGATGAATAATCCCGGTATAGTTATGCTGTACACCACTTTATGTTATGTCTTTATTCTGAGAATCTCAAGTCCTTGTATATCCAATTCAGTAACTGGAGGAGTGAAGAGGAGTTTGTTCTTGAAGAAGACCATACGTTTTAAAAGGTTTAGATTACGTCGGTGCTCATGTACCTTATCTATACAATTTCTGAAGGAATTACACTTCAGTTTAAGACTCACGCTACAAATCAGAATTAAGAAAGGTTAACCACATAACAGAATTAGAGATTTCTAACTATTCCCATATCAGAGTCCACTTGGCTAGTTGCAGAAGAATGCCTATTTACCACGGGATTCCTAATTCTTTTTTTTTTTTTTCTTGTTTGTAAGGCAAGAGAAGCTTAGAACAAATTCTAATAAAAAGATTAATACTATCATCTTACAGATATTGCAACTATTCCTCAAAGACCGCTATGATTATTTATACAAGTGCAGTTAATTTCACAAGGATTTCTTAAAACTCACGTATGTCTCAGACTCTGCTTTCCCTTTCTCCACCTTTTAAACTAGTTTCTACTTTCTTCCACAGAGACAAGTTAAAATGATGTACCTGAATCGTATTTCAGAATTGTTAATGGCATTCAAGTTGTACACCTCTTGCATTCGCTTTATGTGCCCCAATGGAAGAGGTGCCTAAGAGCAAAATAAAGAAGTACGATGTATCATTTCAACAGGATTCCTTGGAAGAAAGGGGCTGGAGAGAAATTCTTAGCCAGATTAAAATCCTAAATATTTTATAATATAGAAATAAATTAGATAAAAAGAAAAGAAACAAATGCACACTACAATAAATTTTGTGCAAACTTATTCTGGACAAGGATGTTCTATAAGGAGCAAAGGGATAATTTAATTGGTGAGGTACATAGAGAATTAAATGAGAATTACTCTCCTCAGACTTTTTGGTATATATGAACACTAACTCTCTAACCCTTTCCAGAGTCTTTCAAGTTCTTCCTTATACCTTATAGATCTTAAATTTATTCCATTCTCCATGTTCAACCACACTTCTCTTAAATCGTTTCCTCACTGATTACCATCAGCTTTATCTTTGCGTATTTCCTCTGAAATCCGTTTTAAATGATCTCTATCCCTACAAAATAGAAGTTTTTAAACTTTTATATTACAGACCCCTTTGAGAACCTGATGAGTAATATGGACTCTTTCCTCAGGAAAAAGAGATTTACCATATAAACACAAACGTCTGTATACAATTTCAGGGGGTTCGCAGACCTCCCGTGCCCATCTTAACCCAGCTCAAAGGGGGAGCAAGTCTGGTGAGGAAAGGAGGGAGAGCAGTTCAGTCTGGACAAGCAGGGAGGCTGAGGAGCCGCTCGGCGACTCTCCTCCCCCAGCAAGACTCATCTTACGAAAGTCACCCCACGCTCGGGGAAGCATCTCTGCTCTGAGTGCCAGACCCTTCCCAAATTGTTTGGTCTCCGCTAAACTCCAAGTCCGCCCTGGTAGGTCCACTGGTTAAGGTCACCTCCCAGACCCCCAACTTTCACTCATTTTTGCCACACCCATTCCAGAGACATCCCATGAGGCGCTGCAGACATTTACGAAACCTCGGGGACTTGATGCCCTAAAAACAGATTCTTGCAAAGCCCCTGTTGCCTTAAATCCTATACCTCCTTTTGTGTTGATTCCTTAGGAAAGTCCGTCCAGTCTTCTCTATCCTTCTCAAGGTCCTCAGACCCAAGAACGCATTTCAGTATCACGATAAAGACCCTGTCATTCCCTCCCTCTCGAAATGCAGCTTCTCCTTTCCATTTCACATATTATTTTAATTACATGGGTTTGAAACCTTAAAATCTGTTTGGACTCCTTCCTGTTAACTGCCAAATCCAGTCAGTCACAAACCCCATGCTTTCACCCTTCACCCCTGCTCATCTGGCCTGTTCCCTCCTTTCGTACCAGCTCCCCCTGCATGTCCTCCAAGTCTCCCAACGAATTTCTCCACCCACGTTCCTCATGTTGATCCACTGGCGGACTTGTATGATAACCCACCCTCTCATCAAATGACTTTCCCATTAAAAATGTTAGCTCCTTTCCTGCCTACTAAAACAAAACCTAAGATTCTTAGCTTAGCATTCAGGATTCATCGCATGTGATCCCACTAGCTGTTCTAGAATTATCTTCATTAACTTCTGCACCACTGAGGCTTGCTACTCCCTGGGACCTGAATTTCTACCTCTGCAGACACTGCTCTGTGCAAAGCAAGCCCCACTCCCTCAAAACCTTTTCCCGACAATGCCAGTTGGAAGGGAGTTCTTCTTCGCTGATTAAGGTTGTCTCAAATGATACCTAACATATGCCTCCTTTTATGGCCAAATTTTGAATGTGTGACCTTTCCTACTAGAGTATAAGCTTTCTGAGGACATGGTATATTTCTTTCTTGCCTATTTTCGTACTCACAACAACACGAAACATAATAAGCATTCAACAAATGCCTTTAAATGAAAGAATTTTACAAGTTATTTTTTTTCCATTAGTTTTCACATTAACATGTTTTTTCCCGGTTGGGTTTGACATAAATGCTGTGCTTTTCGTTATGCACGCTGTACTTTCTCACGTTTCGAGCCCGCACTTACTCTCTGGAGCATCTGTGCTAAAAATTCGTTCAATTGATGAGAAGAGAGATCCTTCAGGTCTACTGAGGTAAATGAACTTAAATCCTCTTCTTTGGCCTAAAATAAATGTTACCTGGTTATTTCCATTCATGTATGATTTAATAATATTTATTGGTTTATCTGACATAAAAGGAAAGATTAAGAAGAAGACAGAAATACAAGGAGGCAGAAGACGGTGAAAAATATATTTAAGCCTTAGCTACTTTATAGTTTTGAGATGATGTTACTAACTTAAAGAGCTGACATGACTCCTAAAATCGATATTACTTCAGGAAAATTAGACTTTATATTAATAGTAAAAGTGGAAGAAACTTTTTTTTTTTTTNGATTTTTTTTTTTTAAAGATTTTATTTATTCGACAGAGATAGAGACAGCCAGCGAGAGAGGGAACACAAGCAGGGGGAGTGGGAGAGGAAGAAGCAGGCTCATAGCGGAGGAGCCTGATGTGGGTCTCGACCCCATAGCGCCAGGATCACGCCCTGAGCTGAAGGCAGACGCTTAACCGCTGTGCCACCCAGGCGCCCCAAGTGGAAGAAACTTTTGACATCCTTTTGTACCATTCAAGATACACGGATTTTCAAAGTAAAGAAAACATTATAAAAGCATATCAACTAATTAATAGGCCAATTTAAAAATCTGGGTAGGGGTGCCTGGGTGGCACAGCGGTTAAGCGTCTGCCTTCGGCTCAGGGCGTGATCCCAGCGTTATGGGGTCGAGCCCCACATCAGGCTCCTCCGCTATGAGCCTGCTTCTTCCTCTCCCACTCCCCCTGCTTGTGTTCCCTCTCTCGCTGGCTGTCTCTATCTCTGTCGAATAAATAAAATCTTTAAAAAAAAAAAATCTGGGTAAAGGGTCAAATTGCATATTCTCTTAAATATCACACTAACGAACTGGTAAGACCACAAACTGACATTTCCCTCCATCCCCACACATTCTGTTTTTCCCACTTAATTCTGGAAATCATCTAAGAAAAAGAAAAGTTGGTCTATGCTTTTCTATTTAGGATTCACTGCCAAAAATCTTTGAGGATATGATTAAGAAATATTAAATAAAGCTTATAAAAGTAAGGATTTAAAAATTTTTAAAACTAGCTTTAAATTCTTTTAAACTAGGGTTGCTTTTTAAATTATTTTTAAATTTTAATCCCAGTATAGTTAACATACAGTGTTATATTAGTTTCCAGTGTACGAGATAGTGATTCAACACTTCCATCATCACTCTGTGCTCATCGTGACAAGTGCACTCCTTCATCCCCATCATCTGTTTCACCCATCCCCTGATCATGCCCCCCGCCCCCTGGTAACAATCAGTTTGTTCTCTATAGTTAAGAGTCTGTTTCTTGATTTGTCTCTCTCTCTCTCTCGTCCTTTGCTCATTTGTTTTGTTTCTTGTATTCCACATGAGTGAGATCATATGGTATTTGTCTTTCTCTTGACTTATTTCATTTAGCATTATACTCTCCAGCTCCATCCATGTCCTTGCAAATGACAAGATTTCATTCTTTTTTTAAGGCTGATAATATCCCATTATAGATATATAACATTATAGATAATCCTTATCCATTCATCTATCAGTGGGCACTTGGGCTGCTTCCATAGTTTGGCTATTGTGAATGATGCTGCAGTAAACATAGTGGTGCATGTATCCCTTCGAATTAGTGTTTTTGTATTTTTTTTTTGGTAAATACCCAGTAGTGTGATTACTGGATCATAGGGTATTTCTATTTTTAACTTTTTGAGGAACCTCCCTACTGTCTCCCACATAAACTAGAGTTTCTTTTAAGTTGAAAAGAAATATCTGCAATGTTTTAAAAAAATCAAATACGGCCGAATGAAAAATTCCTTTGTTATTACTCCCTGTCTCCAAGTCCTATTCCTCAGTAACCAGTATTAATAGTTCCTTGTATATCCTTCCAGAAAATGTAATGTATAAATACATATCCTTGTAAAGAAACATTATTTTACACCTTCCTTCCCTTTCTATCCCACTGTGAAACCATACCTTAGAATCAAAACTTATGGATCTCATTCTCTGCTCAAAAACATGCAAATTTAAACTATCTATTAAGGATATATCATAAGTGGTAAAAACATGAAAAGCAAGGGAATGATAAGCCAAAGTCCAAGGTAATGGTTACCCTGATGGGAAGGCAAGGTGGGCAGAGAGGGGGATGCGGTGGGGAGGGGCGCTCCCACAGTACCGGTGAGCTTTTATTTCTTAGGTTAGCAGTAGGTACGTGGGCATTTGTTTTACAGTTGATTTGTACACCTTAAAACAGGTGATGACGTTTTTTCATTTGCTTTTACTTAATATTTAAGAAAAACAACTAAGCAATAGAACAAGGCAATGCGAGGACTCGTGATCACTCTAGATTACCCCACAGATGACAGCGAGCCCTCAGTCTGTCTCTGGCACTGACCGCTCCTCTTGATACTGAACTATTTATGATCCCCCACCTGGGCTGCTGAGCCTAAAGGAAGATCTCAGCAGAAATCAGGAGCAGTTTCACCAGGTACAGAGGTCCTAACGTATCACATTGTTGCTAAAAGATCCCGTGTCCCTTGGATCTCTCTTCTGCTTTTCCCCATGACAGGTCTGTGAACTACACAAAACGTAGATTCGAGACACAGGTAGAAGAGCTGCCGTGTGATCTGTGGCAAATCTATGTGTTGCCAGCTCTCCCTCCCCGCACAGACATGATCAGCCCTTTCTAGGGCTGCACTTGAAGCTACTGCTTACCAATGATTTATGAGGAAAGGGGCAAGAGAGAATGCAAATATTTCCTCATACCTTTTTTAAGACTTGAAAAGAAGCAAGAAAATGAGAGCTAATACCACCGATGTCGATTTGCTCCCCCAGCCAAACTTCACTCTACAGGGAGGGCTGGTATGCTACCACTGCAGACAAACTTGACCCACGAACAACCCTTCCAAGTACGTGAGTTTGTGAGTGAAGAACCCACCCGCTCCCGTCCCTGCCACCACCTTCCTGAGCAGCGACATTGGTACAATTCAAAAAAGAGTCAAAAACCACACGTTAGTACTCACGGTCATCCACCGTTGACTTAAGGCAATGCAAGCATTTGTCAGAGTCATATCATAACTGCAGAGATGAAAAAATACTAGAGATTAAATTTCATAAAAATGTACATGCTTTTCCATAAATGCAATGTTGAACTTACAGAACATGGTTTTCAAAGTTCTTTTTTTTTAAAGACTTTATTTAGGTGGTTTAAAAAGAAAAAAAATAAAGACTTTATTCGTTTGAGAGAGAGAGAGAGAGTCCAAGAGAGAAAGCGTGAGAGGGGGAGGGGCAGAAGCAGACTCCCCACTGAGGAGGGAGCCCAAAGCAGGGCTCGATCCTAGGACCCTGAGATCACGACCTGAGCTGAAGGCAGATGCTTAACTGACTGGACCACCCAGGTGCCCCTCAAAGTTCTTTTTAAATAAAGCTCGGGGAAGGGGGGGCGCTGGGCGGCTCAGTCAGTTAAGTGTCTGCCTTCAGCTCAGGTCATGATCCCAGAGTCCTTGGATCCAGCCCTGCATTGGGCTCCCTGATCAGCGGGGAGTCTGCTTCTCTCTCTCTCTCTGCCCCTCCCCCCTGCTCATATGCTCTCTCTCTTGCTCATTCTCTCTCTCAAATAAATAGAAATAAATGGAAAGGAGAGGGGAGGGGAAGGAAGGAAGGGAGAGAGAGAGAGAGGTAGAGAAAGAAAGAAAGAAAAAAAGACAAAAAGAAAGAAAGAAAGAAAAAAAGAAAGAAGAAAAAGAGTCAAGAGAAAGAAAGAAAGATAGATCAGGAACTCCAAAGTGTTGGAAATAAGAAATCTTCTACCTGACTTAAATATACTGGTGTCATCTGAGAACTTGGATACCAAATTAATGAAACACCTGATTACCCTCCAGGGAGAACGCCTCACCATCTCAGCGAAGCTGGTCAAATGCTTCAGCAGCATACGATGAAGGATGAAGGCGCTGGGGCTCAGGAGGGCGTGTTTAGGGTTTGCTGCATGGCAGGCACAGTTCTAGGTGCTCATGACAACACAAAGTCCTTCCTTTCGCGGACTTTACATTCTGCTGCTGTTCCAACTATCTAACCTTCCAACTCTGTAATCATCCAGCAAATCTGCGAGCGCCTTTGTGGCAGGCACTGTCCTAGACACCAGGGAAACGATGGTGTCACGGGAGACCCTTAGGAGACTCTGAAATCACATGATGATTTTGTTCCTCTCTTTTCGGAAGAAAGTGGAAATAACAAATGCTGACCATGAAGCAAAGCAAATTGCACTAAAATCTCTGTGTTCTCAACTTAGAAAATAAATCCTATGTTTTGCAACAAGAATGGAAGAGACCGTATAAGGTGCAAAGATTCTTGCAAAACATCCCTCTTTGTCCATAAATGATACTTGCTTGCTGTGAAATGTTTCTATTAGAGAACAATGGGGTACCTGCCCCAAGGGCCTAAATGAAATTTTTTTTTTTAAAGATTTTATTTATTTATTTGACAGAGATAGAGACAGCCAGCGAGAGAGGGAACACAAGCAGGGGAGGGAGAGGAAGAAGCAGGCTCCTAGCGGAGAAGCCTGATGTGGGGGCTCGATCCCATAACGCCGGGATCACGCCCTGAGCCGAAGGCAGACGCTTAATCGCTGTGCCACCCAGGCGCCCCTGAAATGAGTTTTGATTAGAAGTTACCTCCGAACCTCTGAAAGAGAGTTCGTGCCCTAGGGGAGATTATAAAGGTCTTACAGCAGCGCCCTCCTTTGAAGTGGCTGCCAGTTAATGTTTGTGAAGTAGCCAGGCTGGGACTGCACAGAAAGCCTTTTGTTTGTTCCCAAGACCAAATGGCATCAGAGGCAGTAAATTGCTCAGGCAGTAAATCACCCTCAACTAGAACATTCCTTAGCACTGATTTCGTAAGGAACAAAAGGACAATACAAAACGTCTGCTGATCTCTTTCTGGGTGTCCTGAAGCTTCCTTCTCATTGTCATGAAAAGAACTAGGTAAGGATTAGCCACAGAAGGGAAGCAGCTCTCACTTATGGCAAGGTTCTAAGGAAAGCAGTGAACAAAACTAGATCTGAGCCCTGCTCTCCTGGTGCGTCAGTGTCCTGAAGGAGAAGGACGTGAATAATCAAACAAATTAAAATTACTACTGTGGTAACAGCAATGAAGAGGCCATACACAGAACCAGGAAACCCTAAATGGGGACCAGACTTGGTCAGAGAGGTCAAGGACTATTTCCGTGAGGAAGCAGTTCTTGAGCTGAGATTGGAATGACCAGGGTAGAGTTCTGCCGGTGGGGGGAACAGCATGATCCTGGCTGGAACGTGCGATAGTTAGCATGCCCCCATGACACATGAGGACCAGAGTTTAGGTCTCTGATTTGAGGAGGGTATTTAGTTTAAAAGGCAGTACATCGGAGGGGTAAAGACTGCCAGGGTTTGAATCTCAACTCTAACTACTTACTGCGCAAACTTTGGCAAAAAGGCCTTTACCTCGCTAAGCCTACTGTGCATCCTCTGGAAATGGGGATGACAACTTAGAACACCGCTGTAATGATGAACACAGTACTTATAAAAGTTGTATTTCTTATTGCAGCGGTTTTGACAGGAAGGAAAATGTCTTCTCTGTATCACCATCCTTCAGCTGAAGGGAGGCATTCCATAATGAATCTATATTTATAGTATCATGGAATTTGTAATATCATGGAAATGTTTGTTTTGACCTCAGGGTTAAGGGTCAAACCCCTATGAGGTCTACTCTCCACCTAGTAACAGCTTTAAGGAACATCTAAAACCCTGTCTGGTATTTTGAGAAGCTAGAGGATTTGGGAGACTGAGAAGGGAAGCATTAACAGGAAGTACTGACTTGGGTTTGACAGGAGGCATTCCAGGAGAGTAGAGCCAGGCATTCCAGTCAACTTGATTAAGAAGATCAACCTGTGAACACAAAGAACCCCAAGGTTGCTACAGAATAACTTTTTCCACTGGGGGAAAAAAAGTCTAAACCGGACTTTTAGGTCCTCAAATCTATAATTTTGTCTACATTGACATGTTAAGATAATTTCTAAGTCTCTTTCCTAAAATAAATTTATATTAGTAGCATTCTGTTAAATAAAGTAGGAAAATTAAATACATACAAAAAATAAATTTCTGAAACCTACTATTGCAGATCTCTCTGAAATATTCATGTTAGTTCATGTTGTGGAGATCACATTTTCCACAGGAAAAAGTACCATGAAAGGTTCAGTCTTAAATTCTAAACTGATACTAGTAAGTAATTCAAATCAGCCTAATAAATAGACATTAAATACAGGTATATTGGCCATAAAAAATAAGAAAGCTTTTAAAAGCCAACCTTATCTTTAAAGTGGGAATACAGGAAATCCTTCCAGTCATCAGTGGTTATGCTCTTGTAGGAAAACTTCTCAACATAAGCCTTTAGGAATCCTAGGAAAACCTCTAAGAGTAAAAAAAAAACAAAAAAAAAAAACAAAAAAAAACGTTGACTAATGGAAAGGTAACTAACATTTTTTGGGTGATTGGTATGGTACTCTTGACCATGGAGAACAGAGAACTTTCAGAGAATAGGGAAACCAATATGGGATTTAGTGGTGAAAGAATGTTCAAATCAGGAGGTAGGACTTAAGCTGGGCCTTAAAGAATATATGTAATATGGTGGAAGGGAGAAGAGAAATCCTAATTACAAGTAAGAGGATAACACAATGAAGAAATAGAGAAGGAACCCACAAAACAAATTCTAAAAGCAATGGCCTTAGTGTGACCCAAGAGGAGGAGAACAAAATGGGACAGGCAGGATGCGTGTGGGTGAGGGAGGGCCTTCAAGTCCACAGACAAAGGAGAACACCCCAACACCCATCAGTAGGAGAAAGTTACATACATTCAGCGCATCTATATAATGGATGACTACTGTGGCATTAAAGAGGTAAGGTAGATTTGTATGTTCTGACATGGAAGGATGGCTGTAGAACATTGCTGAATTAAAAAAAAAGTAGAAAAAACTTTATATATTATATATATAAATATCTATATATATAATGCATTTTCTTTATTTTTTTTTAACATTTATTTACTTGAGAGCGAAAGAGAGAGCGAGCATGAGTCGGGGAGAGGCAGAAGCAAGCTCCCCACCTAGCAGGGAGCCCAGTGCAGGACTTGATCCCAGGACCCTGGGATCATGACCTGAGCCAAAGGGAGATGCTTAACCGACTGAGCCACCCAGGCGCCCCCATGATCCATTTTCTGTAATTAAAATATATTTATTTGTTTGTTCATTTATACTTAGAAAAAGATCTGGAACCATGCACAACCACTGCTAACAGTGGTTACCTGGGGAGTGGGAAGGGGCTGAGGGACTCTTAACTTGTTACTCTTAGAAACTTCTGTACTACAGAATTTTTCTCAATGAGTACATGCTATTTTCCTAATTTTTATAATACTGATTATAAGGATGCTCATTTTTAAAATACTGATGAGTTTTCTTTAAAGTCCTGCCACACAATTTTGAATTCAGCAGTGACTCAAGGTTTGAAGTAGAGAGGTCACATTAGAAAATAATGCAGATTTTCTTCAGCAGCTACATACAGAATGAACCGAAATATTAAAATGGGCCAAAAACAAATTAAAAATTCTTCCTTATTCTTCACATTGCCTCAAAAAAAAAAAAAAAAAAGCCAACTACTTGCCTGGGCCCCCAAGAAGTTGTTCAAGGTAAAAAAGTAAAGCAAAGCCCTTCTCGTAGGGCACCGAAGAATATGCCACGTCAGGGTCCACATTCGTCAGATCGACCACAAGTTTGGTATAAGGATGCGTATCTCCGAAAGTCTTTATCTGCAAGACACAAAATTAGATGAATGTTCAAGTACGGATACTGGCTATTGGCAAGCAAGCAAGCTAATACGGAAGTATGACGTCACTCAAAGGCATAACTTCAGGGGAGTCTAGAACTTAAACTGAGAGACTAGAAATTGTAGGGTATGTTAGCACAAATTTCTGTAAGTCTGTTAATGGAAATGGCTACTTGTGTCGTGTTCCGTGATATTTCCTGCTCAGTAGTAGGCTTTATTCTTATAAAAAAAACTAGAAAAATGTTTCAATGCCTGGTCATCAAATTCAGCCTTCAGGGGGGAGCACTGAAAAATTCAAGCTAAGTAACTGACTATATTAATTGCAAAGACCAGTGAGGTCCTCCTGGTTGTGAACATGACATTATACAGGATAATGACTAGTATGTATCAATACAGTATTACACCAGGGCACCTGGGTAGCTCTGTGGATTAAGCATCCAATTCTTTGCTTTGGCTCACGTCATGATCTCAGGGTCCTCAGATGGAACCCCAAGATGGGCTTCTGGGCTCAGTGTGGAATCTGCTTGGGAGTCTCTCTCTCCCTCTGCCCCTCCCCTCCGCCACCCCACATGCAATCTCTCTCTCAAATAAATAAATAAATAAATAAATAAAAGCTTAAAAAAAAAAAGACTATTATACCAGTATCTGCTTGATTTTCCACACCGGTAAAAATGGCTCCCTTGTTGCTGCTTAGGAAAGCTAGTTTACAAACTAAACTTTTGAATGCCTGTTCAACTTTAGAGAAAAGCTTTTCAAAGCATGACTCACTTACCGAATTCTGTAGTTCTCCCCATCCTCCCAGTGCGTGAAAATGTCTGAACTTTTCACCAAACAGTCGTCCACAGATGTGGCGTTCCAAGTACACAGTATGTCCTTCGTTTAACCTGAAAAAAGTTTTTTTGTCAATAAAATTTAAAAACAGCAACACAGCTGAAAGGAACAAGTATTTTAATCAACAAGTTATTCTTTTTGGCTTTTCTACAGAGTAAAGAATGGTAAAGCATGAACATTACAGTCTAAGCGGACTGCCTATGTGGCTACTGTGCATTCCATTCAGAACAAAGGGAAGCGCAGCCCAGCGGAGGGCAGCGGGGAGAATTTAGCCACGGTTCTGGTTTTACGTGCCCGTGTATTAAAATGTGACCCTACCAGGAACTAAATAGCAAGTACGAGCTGAATGCCCCTATTCCACCGAACACTGTGACTAGCGTTGTGGAACTTTTTTTTTTTTTTTAACTGTCTACCAAAGAGATGATGACACAGAAAAACAAGATATTTCCACAGAATAATTCAGAGTGGCCGGAGGGAGGGAAAGAAATTAATAAGAAGAACCAATAAAGAAACAACAATAATAAAAAGATCTTACCAAAAGTGGTCCCAAGTTTTGTTGGTCACTAGATTTCCTGTCCAACTGTGAGATATTTCGTGTGCAATAACCTAAAGTGGAAATGATGTGTAGTCAATAGAGGAAAGGATTAGTAGAACCGATTGCCTTACTCTAAAATAACTCCGTACGTGAGCATTCTAGTTCTTTCAGTTCTACGTTCAATTTTTTTTTTTTTTTAACATCAGCTGAGACATTCAGGGAGTTGAGCAAACAAATCATCATTTAGCCAAAGACAAAAGTACGGTTTAAAAAATTAGAAACAAAAAATTAGTTAGAAAATATTAAATGGACACAACGCTCCATTAAAATGTATTTCATAAACATATGAAGAGATCAGACCATAAAATGTTATAAAATCTATTAAATCTGTTAATGTAACAGCAACCCCGAAGTCATCTTTTATAACCGTATCTTCAACATAACAATACAATGGATATTTTAAAAATCAGCTGACTTAATAGTTCTTTGAGGGTAAGACCACGATAAAAAACTTTAACTTACATTGGAGAGTGACTTGTCTCCTGCCTAAAAACAGAAGAAAATTACATTAGGATTCAAATCACAGACTATATTTAAAAGACTGCCTACCCCAGGATGTCCTCTGGCACTAACAGCGCACTGTATTTCTACTATCGCTCTCAAAGGGGTTCAAAAGCAGAGTATGTATTGAGAAAGTAAAACAAAAAATGCAGGACTAAAAAAATAGCATGAGTCTTTCTCTCCCTCATCTGGGGAATTTTTCCAGGACCAGGAAGGCCAGTATACCTGTCTCTAACTTCCAGGAAACATTTCTCCTTCCATTTTTTAAATACCTGTTCTTATTTCCCTTATGTACCTTATTCTCTCCTAATTACCCACAGCATATTTAAGAAAAGTGTGTAGGGATTTAAAGTAGCATACAAAGGCATATAAATTATAGTTACATACTGTAGGTCTAATGCTTCCCTATACATGCTAAAGTGAGTTTTTGTTTTGTTAGACCCGTCCCTACACGCCGAGTGTAAAAGGTCTAGTTTCTTTGTCCATACGTTGAATTCGTCCATATGTTGCTGTGACACCGCCTCCCCTCCCCCAACACCCCCACACACCTTGAATATAATATTCTCGTCTTCCTAATGGCCAACTTATTTTCTTTTGAAAAAATGAGATGATGAGATTGACCATAATAAGCAATAACGTCAGGAAGAGTTATATAAATAAGAGAAAATATTGTTTAAAAAACATAGATGATCGGAGCCTAAGGCTCTTTACCTCCAGCTGTACATGTGAGGAGGACTCAGCCGTGCAGGCAGACATGCTCACACTTACCAGCAGAGTGGGGGTCACGAACGTGAGGCAGGGATTCTCCATGCCACCGTAAGGGAAGGACGGCGGCAGGACTAATAGGTCATACTGCCCCCACACGTAGGGTCCTCCCAGATCTTCTGCAATTTTAAGCATAGATTCAGTCTGGAAAATGAATGCATATATATGTACGTGTCTTAGTCATTACAATGACGCATTTCTTCGAAGTATATATTGCTTTCTATGACGATTATGAGTTAAGGATGCTCATTTTAAATGATATTGATGCAAAGAAATGTAGCAACTGCAAATCCACATAGAATAAGAGATATTTGAGTCTCTTACCACATCACTCAACACCATCGCATTTCATACTTAAAGTCTTAAATCTATTGTCTACCAGGATTATTAAAAAGGGTAACTACAGGACCAACCTCAGAAAATTCGTAAGCAGACTTTTCCACCTGCTCTTTCTCAGACCAAACCAACGTTCTTGGGCCAATTTGCCTGGAAAATTAAAAGGCTTAATAAAAATGAAGTTCAAGACACATGATTTACTTGGTTCTAGGGAAGAGCTAAAGTACTCTATACGAATCGTGACAGCAGTGGTATGATTTACCCTGTGCCTTTGGGGAGGAGGGGGGGCTTCTCTGAGATACAATCCTGCTGTTGTAGGCACACCAGTACATATGCAGCCCTATAAGGAGGCACGGTCTGGGCCAAATGAAAACAGAGACATAAGGTGCCCCCACAGATTAGCTTACTGGCTCCGGTAAGAACTTTGGGGATCTAGTTTCCTCTCACAATCTCACAACTAGAGAAACCCAGTCAGGCTCAGTAAGAGGTTATCTGTTATGCACTTAAAGGTTGAACACTCATAGAAGAAGAAACATAGAAAAAGAAGGAAATCCTGTCACATGCCACAACATGGCTGAACCTTGAGGACATTATGCTGAGTAACACAAGGCAGTTACGAGAGGACAAATACTCTAGGATTCCACTTATGAGGTCTCTAAAGTGTTCAAATTCATAGAAACAGAGAGTAGAATGGTGGCTACCAGGGGCTGGAGGGAGGTGGAAATGAGAGTTGTTGTTTAAAGGGTATAGAGTTTCAGTTTTGCAAAGTGAAACAGCTCTGGAAATCTGTTTCAAAACAATGTTGATATACTGAACCCTACTGACTACTGAGCTGTACCTGTAAAAATGGTTAAGATAGTCAATTTTGGGGGGGGGTTTAGGCACAATTTTTAAAAAAGAAGAAACAAATAGAACTATATATCATTTACATAGGGCTAGAACACAAAAATATTTTTTATTTAAATTTCATCCTAAAGATTTTTTGTGGCACCAAACCCCAAACAACAAGACTTCACGGAGGTGTCCTGCCCCAGAGAGGCGGCGGATTCTAGAGCAGTCGCTTCTCAAACTTTAATGTGCATACAGATCATCTGGGGAGCTTGTTCATATGCAAATTTTGATTTAGTAGCTCTGGGATAGGGCCCAAGAATTTGCATTTCTAACCAACTCCCAGGTGATGCCAAAGCTATTGGTCTCTAGACCACACTGGGTAGCAACGGCAACCTGCTGTTATCCAACAAATTTAATGAGAGCCACAAATATGAGCTGCATATGTAATTTTAAATTGCCTAGTGGTCCCATTCGAAAAAAGCAAAATGGAAGCAGATGAAATCAACTTTAACAAGATAGTTTGTTTAACCCAGTGTATCCAAAGTGGTATCATTTCAAGATGTAATCAACATAAAAAATTATCGATGAAATATTTGACGTTCTTTTTTTTCATACCAAGTGTTTAGAAATCCAGTGTGTATTTCACACTTGCAGCACATCGCAGGCCCCGTGTGGTTAGCGGCTGTCACATCGGACAGAGCATGTCTTTGCTGCACAGGCCACAAAGTCAGACAGCCTGGATCCGGGTCCTGGCCCTGACACTTCCTAGCTGTGTGATCGTGAGGCCGTTATTAAAACTCACGAAGCATCAGTTTCTTTATTGGTAACATGGGAAAAACAATCACACCTGCTCCACAGAGTTGTGGGGATTCCGTGCCATAACACACTGAGGTTGGGCACAAAATAAATCCTTGTCATGGTCAGCGCTGTGACAGTCAATAGAATTTGCATTTCGTGAGCGTTTCCTGTATTAGGTTGGTTAATCCTCACAAAAAATTCTTTGAAGTATGTATTATTCTTCCTAGCCTTTAGGTGAAGAAGGGGAAACTCAGAGGGGAGCTGCCCAAAGATGTGGACAATAACTGCTTGGGGTTGGAACTGGAATCTGGGTTTGCCTGACTTCTCGATCTTGTCCACATTTCTGGCAATTTAAAGAATGCGAGGATTACAGATAGTCTTAATTTTCAGCTGTTTAGATATAAGGCTTAACAAAAAATTAAGAAGGGCACCCTAGCTATTGGTCAAATATCAGTAAAATATCTTTTATTTCTGATATATTTATAGGCCTCCGAGTGCTTTAACATACTTTACCTCACTTGTTTCACTAGGGAAAGGGAGATATTACAATTTCAAGGATGAGGAAATGGAAGTTATGAGAGGTGACTAGTCCAAGCTTATCTTAGAATCCAGATCTCTAACTAAAGGCCAGGGCACGCTCATTCTGTAATACCTGGAAAATCTGAAGGGTGACTGGTAAAGACTTTTTCATTTAAAATTCATTGTTATTTACATTTTATCATTAGATTTGAGTTCTTCCAGAGCTGTCAGCTTGATATCTTGAGATGTGCATAAATGAGCTACTAGTTAATCCTGCCAGGGGCTCAAGATACTTTTTGTAACCCTCAGAATTTGTTCAAAAGCTCACCTGCTCTCTAAAGCTCCAACAACTAAAGCAATCAAGTAGCAGGGGATGGGAACCTAAAGGGAGCAAAAAAAAAAAAAAAAAAACCCATCACAGATATGCTCGAATTAGTGCTTAGAGATGTTACAGAGTACGGCAATTCATATTTAAAAGTAAGCAAATTCCTTTTCAAATCTCACCAGTCTCATTTTTAGGGGGTCAAATAGTTCAAAATTGTGATGTTAAACATTGCAACACATCTATTTCTCTTTTATTTTACTAGGAAAGACAGTGTCTGAAATGTGAAACACATGACTGCACATAATATTACCAGGTCCATTTCAAGCATTTCTCAAAAATCAACCTATAATAAGGAACTGTGCTTTTTTCTTAAGTTTTTTGGGTTTTTTCCTTGATGTAAAACAATTTTTTACTTCCTTTTTAAAAAAAACACTCCTGGTATATTTGAGAGACATACAAAATAATCCAGCAATAAGAGGATACTGAAGGTTCGAGAGCTTGGAATCCCAGATGCTGGGGTGGGAGCAAAACTGTGCACTGTGGGTCAATTACATGCTCTGTTAAGAAGGTCAATTATTAAAAAGCATGCATAAACACGTGATTCATTAAAGGTCAAAGAACAAGTCAAATTACCAGCTACGTAGGAATTTTAACCATAAGGACCGTAACAGAGGTTTCTTTTTTTTGTTTTTTTTTTTTGGGGGGGGGGTCTACTACAGCTCTTCCATTTGTAAACACTAAATAACCACAGGCCTGCACTGTGGTAGGAGGGTGGGCAAAAGTGTAACTTAAGGGGCGCCTGAGTGGCACAGCGGTTGGGCGTCTGCCTTCGGCTCAGGGCGTGATCCCGACGTTGTGGGATCGAGCCCCACATCAGGCTCCGCTATGGGCCTGCTTCTTCCTCTCCCGCTCCCCCTGTTTGTGTTCCCTCTCTCACTGGCTGTCTCTATCTCTGTAAAATAAATAAAATAAAAAATCTGTAAAAAAAAAAAAAAAAAAAAAGTGTAACTTAAAACAACAGAAAACCTGCTGCTAACTGGGATGAGAGAGAGTGGGATCAGGCTCCGCTCCCTACTTTGCTTATCCAGCAACCCCTTTCTTTAGTCCAACTCTGTAAATAGAGCCCAACATTTTACAAGCACAAAAGAAATGAAGAACACAAAAGACAGAAGCTGCTTTCGAAATTCTGAAATTTTTCAAAAGCCATTTTGTTCTCTGGATGTTAAGAGCTATTTAGAGTTTACCACCAATTAAAACAAAAAACTTAGGCCCTCAGATCTTACTTTTTGGCTGAATTTATATATTTTCCTGCTGGGGTCTTCTGGGTCAGGTGCTTCTCCATCACGAATAGCACTCATAAGTGCCACCAATTCTTTAGGAACAGATACCTAATCAAGAAAAGAAGTCATTTCCAGCTCTAAAGAGAAGATTCTATGTATCTTAAACTGCACGTGTAAAATAACGTACTTTCCCCTTCTTAACTATGCAATAGGCAATGAGCCCAGTAAGTTTGGACATATCAGGTTTATAAATAAAATTAGCAATAAATAAAAACTGGCTTCTTTAAAAATGAATGTGAAATATCTATCCATTCATCCATCCATGTTAAGAGCATTTGGTAGAAACTAGATTAAAATTCCAGCTCTGCTACTTACTAACTGCATGGACTTGGGGAAATAACCTCCCTGAGCCTCAGTTTCTCCATCAAACAAGGGTAATATCTCATGGGAATGCAGCAAAGAGTAAGTACAGAAGAATCCAGCAACGCTCCTGGCAGTGCTTGCCACCCCCGTCCTCCTCCACACCCTCAAAACAGATTCCCAAGGTTGTACACTCACTTTAGGACAGAGAACACAGTTTTGAGCAGTTTTATATTTAAACCATAAACCTGGAGTTACAAATCAAAGAGCTTTTTAAGGGTCATGATTGTGAGAAACTAGAAGTTACTGCCCAGAATGGTGAAATAATTTTCTCAGGGAATTTGTATGGAAAAGAAGCTGATGGGGCAAAACTTATGGTCATTTAAAAAAAAATTTTTTTTTAAGAATTCATTTATTTATTTGAGAGAGAAAGCGAGAGAGAGAACGAGCACACAAGATGGGAAGAAGGGCAAAGGCAGAGGCAAAGACACGCTCCCCGCTGAGCAGGGAGCCCCCTTATGGTCACTTAAATGTGCACCCAAGCTCCATTATTCTGAAAGCTTTATTTCTAATGAATGCCAGACTCAAGGACTAGCCCTTCACTAATCATGATCTAGCTAGCAAACATATATCCCAGGAAGTTCTAAACTTTCATATTCTTCTTGCCTGGCCCAGTATTTACAGCTGTTTCTGAGGCCAACAGAATCAGGAGCTCCAGAGCCAGTGCTATAACCATCAATCCAGAACTACAAAGCACTCGGGAAATAATTTCTCTCTGCTTCCTCCCTTTATTCAGGCAGGGATGTGTCATACACATGAGACCACTCTAGGTTTTGAGCTCATGCAGTTAGTAAGCAGTACAGAAGAGCCCCAAAGCTGGGATTCTTTGTCTCCGAGTGCATAGTTTCCTACAGCACTAGACATACTCGGTGAGGTTCGGTTGTGGGATGATCTCAGAATCAAGAAGCCCCGGTAAAGACAGGTTGGTCCTCAATTCTATTTGCTTAGTCTGAGTAGGTCTGGCCTGGGGCCTAGTATATATGTCTGTGTGTATTTAGTATTATTTAGTATTTACTTATTTAGTTAGTACTTACTTATTGTAGTCCTTTTAGCGAAAGGATTAGCCGAACTTATGACAAGAATCAGGTGGCAATGTATTCAGGTAAACCTGCAATCTATGCCTGTTAGGGGACCTAGATAGAGGTTTATGTGGCTATAGAGCATATTTCTAGAATCCTGAGTCCTACAAATGTTAATTTTTAAAAGTTAAAAGACGTTGTCCCCAAATTCTTGTTTTGAGGTCCACTATTCTGAATTCCTTTTAAAATCAGAATAGTACCCTTTTCCTTTTATTACACTTATGTTCAAAACTGCCTTTAAAAGAGTGATGCAGGGGCGCTTGGCTGGCTCAGTTGCTGGAGTGTGCGACTCTTGATCTCAGGGCTGTAAGTTCAAGCCCTGTGCTGGGTATAAAGAATACTTAAAAACAAAATTTTTAAAAGAGAGACGCAAAATGACGTCCACATCTTCTTTGTTACATATTTCATGTAGAATTTAATTAAGATATTACCAACTATAAAAATCCAACTACTAACTCTGCTTATCATTTATACCACATTTTCTTATAGGAGTCATTTAATTCAGTTAATAATTTGTCATACTTACCTCTGCGCTGTAGGTTAATTTCACAGAAGGAGTGTCCTGACAAGGAAGGATTGCTCTGCAGTGGATGGCCTGGGAGGGGGGAGGGAAAAAGAAGAAGCTATGCCCCTTTCTTATGAATCAAGTCATTGAGAAATCATTGAAATCGCACCATTGCCCTGAGACACATTCTTTTTAAAAAATATGTCTCACATCTTTTCAGATCTTTTGAAGGAGCAAACATAGGCTTGTGGATAGAAAAGTCTGATTTCCCATTTTAATGTATGGTTAATCCTCACATTTCAGCTGAAGCATGAAGCAATGTTAAGCATTGTTTCCTACTCTCTGCTCTGAGAAACAGCAGTGCTCGGTGAGATGCTGTTAGGGGCCCTGAGAGAAAAGGGCTCTTTGGTGAAATAAGATTGAGAACCATGCGTACTACATCTCTGTCTTAAAGAGTCATTTGGAACATTAGCCTCCTGGAGACTCTGAAAAGGCCTACAGTAAAGAAACCTGTTTGAATTCTTGCACTTGTTTTAACAGGAAACCATCTTGCTCTGGTTAGTTATTAACATCTAATGGGACCTCCGCCCGTGTTCTAAGGAAAACAGCGTGGGGAGTGTCACTAGAGGCTTGCAGCAAACTTTGAAAGTAAAAAGTAAGAAGAAAAGGAAGGAGAAAGAACAGTCTTTCTCAATACCATCTAGACTTGTATTTAAATTGGAGTCTAAGGTAGTATCTATCACTTATATCGAGAGGATTAAATGTGCAAAGTACCTAATACAAATTATAGGAAGTGCTTATGAAATGAGTTCCTTTAATTGTAAAGTATTTAATTACTCACAGAATTAGGTTTCTTCCCTTTCAGAAGATAGTTTGATACGTATTACCCTTGTGACAGATTGTCTCTAATGATAGGATTCTTTACTCTTAGTTTTTAAACAGAACACAGAAGTAGTTTAAATCATATCATTTTAAAGGCACATTTAATATGTTCACATAACATACACATTTGTAAAAGCATAAGGAAAATCTGGAAAGGCTGCACCCTAACTCAGTGGTGATTACTTCTAGGCAACGGTGTCTGGAGAAGACTGAAAAATCTGCTGTTTCACTTTCCACTTCTTTATTGTTAACATTTTTCATAACCAGTACCTAGTACCTTTGTCTTATTAATTTCTTCCTTTCTATTTCACAACCATTTCTTGAGCGCCCACTCAAGAATGCCAAGTTCTATGCGAGGTGCTGGGGATACAAATATAAATATAAATATGACCTAGATAGTCCACTTAAAGCAGACATGATTTCAAACGAAGGGAGTTTCTTTTTAAAAGTAATACATCAATGTGTTAATATCAATGAAAATACATATAATTTTTATAACATAAATTAAAATGCTATCTTAGGTAAGACCTGAGTATCCATAAGACCACTGTCCACTCTGCTTCAGTAATCTGAATGTGCTGGGAATTTTTTGTATAACAAATCATTCCAGATCTCTTTTTACCTGGCACTGGCTAAAGAGATATGGGTGTTCCTTGCCAGAAGTTTGTTCGGGAGTGAGCCACTGAAGAGCCGAAGATTTTGGAGATGTCTCAAAAGAAATTTCTATAACGACTTCTTGATTTCTGTATGCAACAAACAAATATATTAGTAGAGTTTAATCTAAAGTTTGAATTCATAATACACAGATTAAATAATATAAATAATATTTTGTAAGGTCTCGTTACGGATGGAGAGTAAGCTCTAGGAATGCTGCATCCTCAGTTCTTACCTGAACGTCCGCCTCTGGATCCTTTCCACTCTACCACGCTAAGTGCTTATGAGGATGTAACAGGGACTAATAGTCGTTGAATACACCACTGGGTGTCACACGCTTTGACCTGTGGTATCATGCGATCTTTTATGATAGCAGGAAAGTGGAAGAGATAATTTTGGAACTTAGACCAGCACACAGCACTGGGGGCCAGAGCGTGACACAGAGCAGCGCTGATCTGCGAACGGTTACTGGACAAGTCAAGAAATGGAGAGTGAGCATTTAGAAACTTTGAGCGTCAGTTTTATGTCTGCTGACTCTAGGGATCAAAAGCGTGTGCTTGCTTTTAATCTCTTCTTCCTGGTAATTCATTTTTATTGCATTTTATAAAAGAATCAGTCTGTGACAGACTGGAAATAACGAGAACTGGTCCTTCGCCACGGATAGTTTGAGCAGCACGGAAAACGAGGAAATAGCAAGAGCTCTGGAGAACGGCCGCGTGCCTGTGTGTGAGTCCTGACACTGCCACCTGCTGGTGGTGCTGTGAACTAGGGCAGGTTACTTGACCACTCTGTGCCACAGTTCTTCATCTGTAGAATGGGGCCGATGATAGCCACCGCACAAGTTACGTGCGGGTATTTCCCTTCTTCTTCTTCTTCCTTTTTTTTTTTTTTAAGATTTTATTTTATTAGAGACAGAAATAGAAGGCACGAGAGGGAGTGAGCATGAGCAGGGGGGAAGGGCAGATGGAGAGGTAGAAGGAGAGGGAGAGGGAGAAAGAGGCTCCCCATTGAGCAGGGAGCCCCATGTGGGGCTCAATCCCAGGACCCAGGAATCACGATCTGAGCTGAAGGCAGATACCTAATGGACTGAGCCACCCAGGCGCCCCACCCTTCTTTTTCTTAAACAGGAAGAGAAGGCATGAAAACACTGGCCACTGGAAGGTGGGGTAGATCACCCTTGTTTTAGGCCAATGGTTTTCCACCCTCTTTCCCCTTCCCAATTCATCAAGGAGTGAGATATACTCCCAATATGACAATTGTGGTTGCCTCTTTCTTGAATAAGTTACTTTATTTCTCTGAAGCTCCCGTTCCTCATCTGTAAAAATGGAAATCATAGCACAAAGGGTTACCGTAAGGATTAGATAAAGGAATGTATTGAAGGCATTATCTCTAGACTGGTACACAGAAACCGTTCTATGTCATTGTCATTATCCCATTAATAAAAATGGCCGGCCTCTGGAGAAAAGGTGAAAACTATGCAGCTTGTACAAGCTTCCCAGGTGATTCTGAAATGCCTCCTTAAGATGGCATGCTCCCATCATCACTCTAGATCACTCCCGTGATCAGTAAAGAATTAACAGTTATCAAAAGTCCTATTCTTGAGTACTTTATACAATGAATTTAGTCTTAAGAACATATAATTTTCACTATAAGCTTTAATCTGAACAGCAGACCAGTACTACATACACACAAACTAGAAACAAGAAAGGGAAATTGTTTAAATTTAAAACATTTCTACTATTTAGCTATATGAAAGAGAAGGATAACATTCATACTTGCTCAGAGCAATAGGAAGAGAGATTTCCATTGGTGATCCTTTGTAACTTTGTCTTTCTCCAAGAGTATATTTGACTTCTTGTCCATTGATGACCACTTTTTCTATAGTGAGGTCCTTTGTATCCAAGATCTAGAATTAAGTTAGTATTTTTAAATGATAAGAAAATTGTTTAACATACACCAGAGAAAACTAATATTAGGTATAGGTTAACTGTAATGATTACAGAATAGAACTAGTTGCTCATGGAGAGTAAAATAGAGTGAAATTACAAGAATTAAAGAAAGGAGTCAAAAGTTAGTGTAGATCCTGTCTCATGGGATTCTATGCTTCCTGAAAGATTTTTGGTTCTAAAGTTTGCATATATGCATTTATATATATATATATAGTTAGGTAATCCTGAGGTAGTCACACAAATCTGAAGTTTTAAGCATAAGTCAAATCTAAGTTAAATTGCCTTTGCTCATGTCTCCTAAAACTTAACTTCTCTGCTAGGAAAAAATTCATCTATAACTTAAGTTTCTTTCCTCATGAATTCTTGATATAGCTTACCATATATTTCATCCTGGAATTCATATAGTCCAGCTCCTATGTACTTTCATAAATCCAAAATTTAAAACAAACCTTGGCACTCATTAGGCAAATAAGCAAGCTATACATTGCCATTATGTGTATAGAAAAAGCCCAACCTGGTGTGGCAAGCCCAACCGAATGACCTACAGAGGACTGAGAGAGCGTATCTGCTTGCTATGGCCCGTTATAGACAACTGCTTTGGGCAGGAAAGGAGTGGCAGCAAGCGTCTGAGTGGTTTCCATCCCCCTAATCCTCTGAGCCCTAGAGAACCATACCTTTCACTATCTCTCAACTATCTCTTGTTCTAGAATCTTCGACCTTCCTATGTCACAGGACTGTTTCCAAACAACCTAAACAAGTCTCCCATCTTATCTTTAAAACTTCTCTTTATCCTTCTGCCCTGATAACTATTCATCTCCCACTTTCTTGAGCCCCATGGGCAACCTATGGCTGCTATTTCCATTTCGCATCAATCTCTCCTTCTCTCTCTTCAGTCCGGCTTGCAGCTCCTCTGCTACTGAAAGGGCAGGGCTCGCCTTCTGATCAAGAGGTCTTTTCTGCTCAGTAATCTGGACCTCTGTCCGCTCATAGCCCTGATGGGCCACATCATCTGTTTGAAGTTCTTTCCTTGGCTTAACTTTACACATAAATGGTCTTCTTGTCTAATGCTGTTTCCTCCCCCTCCTTTCTAGCTCCTAAAAATGGATTTGTCCCAATGTTCTAGCTTCAGTCCCTTGATTATTTTTTAAAAGATTTTATTATTTACTTATTTATTTGAGAAAGAGCATGAGCCGGGGGAGGGGCAGAGGGAGAAGCAGACTGTCCGCTTGAGCAGGGAGCCCCCTACATGGGACTCAATCCCAGGACCCTGGGATCTTGACCTGAGCTGAAGGCAGCTGCTTAACCGACTGAGCCACCCAGGCGCCTTGGATCCCTTGATTTTCTTACCATATTGGACACTCTCTAGTTCTTGCTCATCCCACATCATCAACCAACTCTGTGTCAATGACTGTGGTCCGTTCAAAGTCAGTATCCCTTCCCCACCACTGCCGCTGGATCTCTCTTAGTTGCCTGCTTGACATTTCCACGGGAAATATTGCCTCATATTCAGTGGGCTTCTAAAAATTCTAAAAATGAAGCCACCCTTATGTTCCCCAATGAGTTCTCTCCCTTGATTTCTCGCTTCCATTAACAGAATCTACAAGGTACCTAAGGTTTGAGATATTCAAATGATCGCCTTCCCAAGCCCCCATAGCCAATTAACACGTTTTCTTTCACGCTGTCCTCACACTTTCTTCTCTTTCCTTCTCCCACCACTCTGGGTCAGACCCTGCCGTTGAACTGCCTGCGATGTGATCTCCCAGCCTCTGGCATCTTTCTGTTGAAATCCAGCCGGCAATAGCATGCGGAGTTCCAAGGCCAGTTGCCTCCCTTTCAAGTTAGTTAATTGCATGATAAGCTCAGGAAAAGTCACAAGGACAATCATTAATTTGATTCCTACCTCTCTAGAGTCAACAATATTTAGGTGGAAAGAAATCTCCATTCTGGTTGGTTTTGTTTTGTTTTTTTTTAAGCAGCTAAATTGGTTAGGGGTGCCACCTGTTTCCCTCCGAATAGGTAAGTATTCCTTTTGGGTTACTTTCTTTTAGGGGGTACCTCAATGATTGCTACTGTACATTAGTAGAACTGGCTTATGAATTGATCAAAAATAGTAATAGAAAAAAAAAAGGAAACTGGGTAGTTGAAAAGTTGGAACTAGTACTTTTCAACAAAGTTTTACTGAACACCAACTATATATAAGGCCGAGATACCATATGTAGTTAAAAGAAACAGACCTACCAACATTAGGAAGTTACTAGGGATATAATTTACTATATTTCACAGTATCCGTATCCTCTTTGAATAACACCCCAAAAAACAGTTCTACTTCTAAGCAGCTGGCAATTGCAATGGGATATATAACTAATTCCCTTTTTGCACAGGCTGCTGGGAAGCTCCACATAAACCTTGCAACCCACTTCTTTTTTCCTAGGGCCTTACACCGTGTGTTTGGTTTTCCCTATCCTTATTCTCCCTTGCTCCAAACTCTTAAATTATTTTCAATCTTATTATACTGTATATGTTGTTTTAAGCAGACTCAAATTCTTTCTGGGACAAAGCATGGCTTACATTAAAAAGCTTTAGGCCTCAGTATCATGTCTCTATCTCCATTTTCTACTTGTTATTTGCAGGGTGCTGTAATGAATAAAAAAAAAATAGGGTTATTGTTAAAACCAAAACCAAAACAACATCTTGATTTGGTTCCCAGTTCAGCCATTTACTTAGTGAAGACCCGAGGGTTTGCAGTCAAGATCTGTGTTCACTTCCTGACTTCTGCCACTTACTAGTATATGATCTTGGCCAAGACATTAAAACCTCTTTGAGCCACCAGCTGACAGAACACCTAAAAAAGTCGAAAATGTCCATAAAAGAAACAAATGCTAGGATCACAAATGAACACTGAACTTGAGTGCAAATAACCCAGAACTTCAAAAGGATTTTTAGAAAAGCTGGGATTTAGTCCTAGTAGAGCTCCTTCAACATTCCCCAGCATCAAGGACTCTGAGAGTGGAGAGAGCAAGGACACTTACGTCCTCAGCAAGCACTGCAACTGCATCCTCTCTATTGGTGTTGGTGAGCTATGATGTTCTCTCACCTTCAAGAAACAGTTAGCACTGTTAGTGTGACCCATATAAGGCTTAGGAGCTGCACTCTGAATTCATCCATTAGTGCATCAAACTTTTGAGTGTCCCCCACATGGCAGGTGCCATACTAAGAACCTGATACAAAGAGCCATGGAACATAGCCCTACCTTCAAGAGACTGTATTCTAGTGGAGGAAAGAAGCTGAGTTTGAAGAAATAAAACCAAACTTCTTGGCCTCAAGTTGTCACTATAAAGAAGCAAACAATTATAAACAGATGTCACTGTATCACAGGTAGCCTTCCTTGTATAAAATCTAACATTATTATCATTCTAGGCTTTAACTTACTAAACAGACATGCCAACAAGACATGATGTTTTAAAAGTCTTATCTCAAGATTTGGGGAATGCAAAAACAACAGGGAGCTTTGAGATTGAGACATTGAAAGTACATTCTTTCCAAAATGTAAGCATCCTGTCCCTTGCTTCCTCAAGGATCAGAGTTCAACCTTTACTTTTACAAAACAGGGGAGAGTGCAAGGCCATACTAAGTAGTGATAAACTATCAAAATCTACTTTCCTTTAATAAAGAGGGAGATCGCACTGAGACGGGACTTCAGCCAATCCTGCTTGGGCAAAGCTGCCTGCAGTAAAAGATAGCATGGTACTTCAAGCAGAGCAAAGTACAACCTACAGGGAAGTAGTTATCTTCTTGCTTGTAATACCTGATTTTCTTCCTTGGAGTACTTCTGGTGACTAAATATCAATACATAGGGGAATCGACCTACTTTTCACATCAGAATTAGTCTAGCAAGATGTTAAAGGACAAAGAGTAGGTTACCTGCTCTATTCGTTCATATTAATGAACTCAAAATACACGCCCATGACACAAGCAGGAGTCATGAGAACAACCAATTCTTATCTAAACTTATTATTATGGCCAATTGATCGACTCCACTGATTTCCCACCATCAAGCCTACAACATTCAGTGATCAGGTTGCTTAATGTGGTGCTTAAGTAGATGCCATGATACTCTATGCACAATACACTGCGGCTGGTCTTTCCTTGTCCCTCTTATTTCCAAAATGCTCACCTATGAAATTCTTCAATCCAAATACTATCACTTTGAGTAAGAACACTGAAAACAGGTTATGTTGTACAGGTAAAATAATTTAATAACATTCCATAAATCTAAACAAGTTTACTGAAGTGGCTTAGCGACGTTGTAGAAGTATATTACTTTCTAAGAAGCACAGTAATTCCTCACTCCTTGGAACTAACTGTATACATTGTATTGACATGTGCTTAGAAAGCCTGAATGGCCTACCCCTCATTAAATTATTTGAAGAGAAGGGTGATAAGAATCAAAGGTAGAAGGACCATGACCCTGGAGAAAAAGAGCTGCATCTAGAGTTAGCAGAGACGAAGTATCAAAGCAGGGGGATGGAGGGAGGGGTCTGGTGCTGTAAATCCTAAGGGGTTTGAGAATGAGTGGTAGGGAGACTGAGGGAGATTCCGATGGGTCGATGGGTCCTATCCTGCAGAAGTGCGGGTTCAAATAAGGTGCCTGGGAGGAAAGGGTCGGATCAACATCGGCAGGGTCTGAGGCTGTGGCCTGAGGAAGGTGCGCTGGGGACTGGAAGAAATTTGGGGCCTGAGGAGGGATTTCTGGGCTGCAGGCCGAGGAAATGGGGAGGCCACAGGGGGCTTAGCGCTGGGAACTAGGACAGCGGGGAAGGGAGGATTCGGGCTAAAATGAAGCCTAAAACTGGACGAGAGCAGGACGTGGATGCGGCGCTAGGATGTGCCTAAGGACTGGGGAGGGTCGTCTGGGGAGTGGGGTGCAGGAGACACTGAGGTATATGTAGCGGGTGACGGAGGGATGCAGAGACAGAAGTGGGATTGGAAGCAGGCGATATAGGATGAGTGGGGGCCGAGGAAGGGGAGGCTGAGAAATGAGTGAGGGCTGAAAGGGAGGTGCGTAATGATGAGTTGCGGGCTGCGGAGGGTCACGGAGAGATGCGCGGGGCAGACCCGAACTTGGGGCTGGGGAGGGGCAGCAGCGGGGTGAGGGACGAGAAGCGGGCGGCCGGGGAGAAGCGGGCGGCCGGGGAGAGGCGGGCACTCGGCGCGCGTCCCACCGTACCAGGCTTCGCAGATTGTCCTCCTGAGACTGCACGGTGAGCGCGGCGGTGCCGGTCAGCACCCGGCGGGTAAAGTCGACGCTGCAGCGCAGGTGCAGGTGCTTGGTTCGGCAGACCGAAGCCGGAGAGGCCAAGGAACACGTATCCACTACCTCCGGCATGGCTCTGGGGAGTCTCTCCGCACGCCGATCCGCACCCGAAAAGCCAGCAGCCAGACTATTCGACTGAGAGGTAGAAGAGAGAGGGAGGGAGGGAGGTCAAGAAGAGCAAGAGGGTCTCGTGGCGCCCGCCGGGAAGGGAAGTTTCTTAAAGTGAGAGAAGAGTGGGGTATAGCGTGGATGGAACTACAAGTTCCGTGATGCAGCGCGACAAGGCGTGCGCTTTGCTCCCTGGGAGTGTGTGTGTGTGGAGGGGTGCTGAGAGGACTGGGAGCATTCCTGAAAGGGGAGGAGGAGGAAGAGGAGGAGAGTGGGGGTAGCTGGCGGACGGGTGAGCCGACGGAAATGATCAGAAGTGCAATGCGGAGAACGATTGAATGCTTCCATTTTAGTTTCGTTCAACTTCGGTGGAAGTTGCAATGGCAGTGAGAGAATGGCAGACCTATTGGTGGTAGCCAATAGTAAGGACGGGGCGGGGGGGAGGGTGATAAGCATTAAGAGCTCCGGCGGAAGGAGGGCTTACGTGCAATTCCTCGTTAGTATAGTGGTGAGTATCCCCGCCTGTCACGCGGGAGACCGGGGTTCGATTCCCCGACGGGGAGGCACGAGGAAAGCTTTTTCTTTTTTTAAAATCGTAATGTAACAACCATGTAACAACCATGATGAAAATACTTCCCCAAACATTTTAAAAGTTAAAACGAAAGAAATATTCGATGTCAAATTAGCTGTAAGCTTTACGTTTTAAGAGTCGTTTCGTTTTTGGCTTGCCTTGTTGGCATCCCAACACAGGCTAAATTGTGTCAGTTCAACAAATTTTTCTTTAGTGCGTATTATATGTACATTTCCAGGCCCCGGAGAGCAAAAACTGAATAAGCCAATCCTCCCATTTTAGAAACTTAGGAAGGTCATTTCAATATACTGTAATGAGAGAATTCTGTAATAGGAGTATGTGCTGGCAACAAGATTGGAATTCAGAGCTGGGGCATATAGCTCAGCTCTGGGGCCCTTCCTTCCAGAAGGTGAGGAAGTGTTGAAGGATGATTTCTTTTGGGATGGGTCCTCGGAGTTGAAACTGGAGAAGCTGGAAGAGGACAGGTCTCAGAAGACTTTAAACAGCTGGATCTTTAATTCTGAATTCATGAATGTGGGGCCCATTGAAGAATTTTAAACACCTGAGGGACATGGTCAGATTCATGTCATCCAGAGAACACTGGTAGTTATTCAGAGAATGGAGAGGAGTTATCAAAACCAGAGGCAGGTGATTTAGGAAACTATTAAAATAGTCCAGGAAGAAGATGTGGGGGACTCACATAAGGAATAAGGGAAGATAGAGAGAAAGTGGGGAATGGAAGGAATACTTAAGAGATAACTGGTTTCACAGATTAAGAAGAAGCCTAAGATGCTTCTCAGATTTTTGCCTTCCGTGTGTGAGCAATCATTAACCAGAGATAGAGACCATATGAAGAGGACAGTTTTAGGTGGGGATGATGTAAGTTTAATTTTGGACATTTGAAGTTTGAAAGCGTATGAGACTCAAAGTGGAGATGTCTGTGAATCAATTGGATGTTTAAGTCCATAGCTCTGGGGAAGTTTATGGTAGATTGGAGAAGGTCAAGTAATGTGGTAGGTAAAGCTATGACAGTGGATAAGCTCAGCCCAAGCAGCGCGTATAAAGAGAAGAGCAGTGAAAACAGGTTGAAAGCTGGGAGAATGTAAGGTTTTAACAAGAAAGGCTAAAGGATGGAGGTACTCCTTTCACAACGTATGCCTATATCAAGTCACCACGATGTAAACTATAAAGATCTTATAATTTTGTCAATTACACCTCAATAAAGCTGACATTTTTAAAAAGGGGGGGGAGTAGAGTAAGAAGAACTCATGAAATAAATTAGGAAGAGCCAACCAACAATGTTAAATACAGCAAAGACCATTAAAATAAGGAGTAAAAAGCCTCCTTTGGATTCAGCAATGGGGTGGATGTAGGGAGGATGGTGGTTTCATTGAGTTTTGCACTTTAGTGGAAGGTGGATGCCAGAGAGTGTAGGATGAGCAACAAAAGAGAAGAGGGAAATAGAACATAGGCTGCTCTGTCAAGACATTTGGCCAATTTGAGAAAGGAAGACAAAAGAGGAAGAGAGAGGCCTATGGCACTGAGGAAGTGTTCTTTATTTTTTTAGGGAAAGAGAAACTTTAGCATGTTTAGATATAGAGGTGAAAGGGTTTCTAGAGAAAAGAAAATTGAAGATTTAAGAACTGTGGGATATAGTTGATGACTTGAGCTGGCCACTGCTGCATAGCTTATTCCGTATCAAAATGATCTAACAATAACAGAAAAAGGTGCTATATATGGGGGTGTCCTAGTGTTGGCCCCAGCAAGGCAAAGGAAAACAAAATAAAAACATGCCAAACCATGAAATCCAATATCTTATACATGCAAAAATCTGAATTTATAGGGCCTAAGAATCCATGACATGGTTGACATTTGCATACATTTTTGAGGCCTAAAAATATTCTAGGTGTTACCAAATCTAAGGTAACAAACATGATGCAATAGAATTGATTTAGTCAAAGAGCGCACAATCAAATGATCTTGCTTATGGAGAAAGGATGATTTGTTTATCTTAACAAAAGAATGTCAGTATTATCGTCTTCCATTGTCCATTAGCAGGAGCCCACAGAGTTTATGCTAATGTGTTCAAGAAGATAGTCACAGGCAACTGCAAACGAATGCCTCATATTGATTAATAGATTAATCAGAAGACAGATATACAGTAGCAGTTATTTTCTAAGATTCCACTGACATCCAAATATGGAGTGTACAAAATCAGCAATTCACAAACAGTAGAAGTGTTCTTCATATTCAGTGGTGGATTGGGCAAGTTTAAAAAATGGAGCTTTCCATTGCTTCTATAAAAGAAGGATAATATCAGTGCTTATATACTAAAGGAGACTTTATTAAGTATGAAAAAATGATTTATATAAAGTTTTATAAAAAGTAGTAGTACATATATTTACAGAGCCATTTGAACAGGAAGTATTCCAGCTTGACTGCTCACCTGGAAAAGTTACTAAACACCCCCAAAGCCTCAATCCTTTCGGGGCAAAATTGAGATACCTGTGTCTCATAGGGTTGTTGAAAGGATGAGATGAGATAATGTATGTGAAGTGTTTGACATTGTGCTTGGCATTGTAATCATCTATTATGTGTCTGCCAGTGTTATTTCTATTGGTTTTTATTTTGTCTATTTTGATAATTTTAATATGCATTTTCCCTTGTTTTGTTAGTAAGAGTTCTTAGGAAGACCTGGGAAATGAGAAGCAACCAAGACATGGGAAATGAGCAGATGTGCCAAAATAGACTTCTAAGAAGAGTTTGCAACATTAGCAATGGTCATCTGTTTTTGAAATATATTTATATTTAGGAAATTCAGGAAATTGCAACAGGTGCCTTAACACATGACTTCCCATTTCCATCATGTTTAGACCTGCAGGGGTTACCTTCACATGCCGGGTTTCAGTCAAGCTGAAAGCGTCTTGTGCAAGATCTCAGCTCTCTCCTGCTTTTCCTTAAGCCTTAATCCCCATCTAGTCCCCATCTTTCCTGGAGAGAGTTATTTTCCCTCCCGGGACTCTGCCACCCCACCCTCCAGTCTGAGCAGGAGTCTAGTTGAATCTCTTGTACAAACAGAACAAAAGTCTATGTAATGCCCTTCATGTTCTCCTTCCAATGGGTGAGAGACTGGAAGAAATTATTTTAGCTCCTTTATTTTTCATATTTAGCTCACAAAATGGTTGAAGCAGCCCTAACCCGTTTCTCCATTTTTCTGTTAAATCTGTTTTTTTTGTGCAAGAATTGTGTACTTAATATGCCTATGTCTAGTCTGTTTATGCTGAGAAAATGTTTGGGCAGCTGAGGAGGCCAGAAATGAAAGGAGCACATTCTTCCAAGTTAGTCAAATAGCATAAGGGACCCTCTCCACCTGCCCTCACTACCCCCCACCCCCCGGTCTACCCCTGTCCTGGCTGAGCCTCCTCTATAGATTTGCTGTTTGTCTCTCTCCCTGTGCCCACAGAGGGACTAGCCTGAACACGGTGGATTACAAGGTCTGCTGGTCACGTGACCTTCCCTCGTTCCCACACCAAGTATGGTTCCAGGACCCGCAGCGTTAGCGTCTCCTAAAAGCCTCACCAGAAACGCAGATCTCAGGCCCGGTGTTTGGCCCGGTGTTTGGCCTGCTGGATCAGAATCTGCATCTTAGTAAGATACTCCCAGTGATCAGTGTGCGTATTAAACGAAACCACTGCCTTAGGGGCTCAAGGGATACTTTGGGGACTGGAGCAAATTCAGTTCAAGTGTTCATCAGACATGTCAGGACTCCTCTTGGAGCTGTGGTCCTGGATCGTGGAATCGGTACTCCTGTTCCGCTCTGTCAGCTCCCACACAGCACCTACCCCGCTGCATAAACGCCGGTTTGTTTGTCCTTCTCCCCGACGAGAAGGAGTGTCTTGAATTTCCAGATGGCATATTGTCCCTCTCTGAGCATGTTCATTGGATGGATAAACAAAGGTATAAATGAATAAATGAGATTTCCCGTGAGGCCCCAGGGATCCTTTTACTCAGTGCTTTGCTCTTCGTTGACTTTGGGGCAAAGAGAAAGCTGCCTTGTGACCTCTTCCTTGTCCTCTCATGTCACCAGGCAATGTGTTTGCTTACAACAGAAAATACCCTTCACCATCCTCTTGCTAATGGGAAATACTCTACAGACCCCTTTATGGACGCATAGTATCCTCTCATAAAAATGCACGCATCACAAGCGTGTGGCTCACTGAGCCTTATAAACTGAACACACGCCAGTGACTCTACCCAGAGAAGATACAGAGCATCACCACCGCCCACCAGATGGCCGCCAACTCCCCTCTAGTGTCTGTACACCCTGCCCACTGGGGGCAGTCACTGCCTGATTCCAACAACATAGTACTTCTGCCTGTTTTGCGAGGGGTATTTCCTTTATTTAAACAGAAATGTACAGTAGGGGCTCTCATGCCTGGATTCTTTAGCTCGTTATGTTTGTGGGGTTCCTTTCTATTGTTGTGGATCGTTCTAGGGTATGCATTGTCATGGCTGTGTAGTGTTCCATGTGTGGGTAGACCACGATCTATGTGTCCATTCTAGTGTGGATGGACACTCGGGGAGTTCTCGGTTCTGAGTGATTATGAATGGTGCTGCTGTGAACCTTCCAGAACACATCTTTCGGTGAACATATTGCAGCCAGGTTTGGACGTGCTGCTTTGAAGTTTGGACAGCATAACCCAGGCCAGGTCCCATTCCTCCCGGACCACGGCACCAAGCCAAAAACCATTCCTTGCAGCAGCCCTGGCTCTGTAATTACGGACACAGACCCTACGAGCTGGAGCAGGGGATCAAGCAGGAAGGGAAGCTGTTTTCAAGTTACAAGGGAAAAAAAAATCTTCACAAATGCTGGTCTAGATCACCTTTTCCCCCTCTCAGTCACTACTGTTTCTTTTCTAGTTGCACCTGACTGTAAGGTTCAGCTGTACTGGGCTTTTTTCTGACTCAGAGATTCCAGCTTGACTTAAGTTTTTCCTGCTAAGTAGCCAGTGGTGTTTCATCAGAGCGGGTACTTACACCTTTTGTTCTGATGGCTTAAAGCATGAGTGGGGTTGGCAAGTGTCATTACTGTTTTCAAAAGCCATATTTCTGTCTCGGGTAGGCTGGCTTGGAGCCCAATTTCTCTTGTTTGCCAAGACCAGGAGATTACTATTTGCTTATAAAATAGGTTTAGCAAAGACCAACCAACCTCAAAGGCCTTCCTTCTGAACTTTCTTCTCATCTACAAATGTGTGTTTGAGAAACTAACTAGTATGTTGTCATTTCTTATAATAGGCCTCTTGTACTTGGTATTACAAATGAGCAAACCCGTGTAAGAGCCTCAAATGGTTGACTTGCTCTTCGCCTTCTCCCACAGATGAGTGTCTCAGTGTCTCTCAAGCTGAGCCACGCACTTCCCCTTACCTTGCACCCTGGCTTCCCCCTCCCTTCTGAGGCTGCCGCTGGCCTCCAATGCGGCCTCTTCTCCAGCCAGACTCTACATCCTTTCCCACAGATGAATCTCACGGTGCTCCCCGGGGTCACAGTGCTGAAAGGCACCCCCTGCTCACTCCTCTCACCTCCGTTCGCTGCCCCCCTCCTCCAGAAATATTTTCCTGATGTATTGTCCTTCCCCTGTTGGTCCTTAGTTTTTCCGAACAGGAACTTTACACACACACACAGTCAACCCTCGTTATTTGCAGATTTCATATTTGTGAGTTTGTCCACTCACTAAATGTATTTGTCACCCCCACATCAATACTTGCAGCCCTTTCGTGGTCACACAGAGCAGTGAAGAGTCTGAGCAGCCTGAGGCTCACAGTCTCAGCTGGGGTTGAACAAGGCAAAGCTGNCAGTTTGTCCACTCACTAAATGTATTTGTCACCCCCACATCAATACTTGCAGCCCTTTCGTGGTCACTACGGACGCACACAGAGCAGTGAAGAGTCTGAGCAGCCTGAGGCTCACAGTCTCAGCTGGGGTTGAACAAGGCAAAGCTGAGCCTTCTTGTTTCTGCCTCTTACACTGCAGACGAGTGTCCTTTTTGTGGTCTGTTTAATGTCACGTTTTTCACATTCTTGTGCTTCCTGTTGGTCATTTCACTGTTTAAAATGACCTCCAAGCAAATGCTCAAATGCTGTCTCGTGTTCCTAAGCGCAGGAAGGCTGCGATGCGCCCCATGGAGAACACACCCGTGTCAGATAAGCTTTGTTCAGGTGTGACGCAGAGTGCGGTGGGCCGTGAGTGTGATGGTAGTGAACCAACTGTATATTAAACAAGGGGTTTTGGACAGAAACACACATAAAACAAGGTCACATATTGATTGGAATATGCAACCAAAATTTCACAGAACCCTACTGTGTTTCCCCTGGGAGCCGTGGTTCAGGTTTCACTAACTCACTCAGTGTTCACAGTGACTTTCTAGAACGTCATTGCTGCAAGTAAGGAGAATCAACTGCATATACTCCTTGCCTGTCCAGTTGGTTCGCATTTGTTTCCGTCCATCTCTCTCTCTGTTCCCAAAGGGGTTAAAGTGGCAAGCTTTTCTTGGGCATACCTTACTGTTCCTTTAACTCTCTCATAGCACCCTGCTCAGGACAAAGGACTGGTGGGGCCCCAGTGGTGGGGAAGGGGAATCTAAGAAGGGAGGGAAGGATGGTAAAAAGGAAGGAGGGATGGCGGGAAGGAAAGTTGCCCCATGGAACCCGAGGTTTTTGCTTCATCGAAGAGATTGGGTTCCCAGAATTTCACAATTTCTCAGTCCTCAAATGCTTCCTCTTTATGTCCAAGAAGAATCATTGAACTAGGATAATATAAAATTAGAAATTAAGTGTTATTTTGTGATAGCTTTGGCTTTTATTTCTGCTCTTTAAGGAGTCGAACAGAGCAAATCTTTCAGATTCTTTCGAGCTTTAAAAAATTGTTTCCTTCTCCTCCCCCTGCCCACCCCTTGTCTTTCTTGGGCTAGGATAACTCTATAATTCCCCAACTCCAGGCCAAAAGGAAGTGTTACTCATGGTAGGCATTAATACACCTCTGTGGTATTGTCAGACCCCTTTCGTGGGTAGCAAGCAGCCTGGATGTTGGCTTGTCCTTGGGAAGTTCATAATCTTCTTGGGTGAATGAAAACCATCAAATGAAACCATTAGAGATCAAAGTGGAAGACTGAATAATTAAAATGTATTGAGGTGGACCCGTCCACAAATACTGTAGGAGTTCAATGGAGAAGTCTGTGGGCACCTTTCTGGAAGCAGTGAGGCTTGCATGGGAACAGAAAGAGTCTCTTTTTTTTAATTGCCAACCAATATCAACAAAAATTGTGGGGCACAACCTCAATAAATGCGGGGTGTTTTTTTTTTTGCTTGTTTATAAATTCTCTACTGTGTGCTAATGTAATTAATTAATATCTCATGGCACAAAATACATTGAGAGGCGGGGTCATTGTCAATGATAGTGAATATAAATGCTGAATTTTAAATAACTATCTTCATAATTTTGCTTTGCATGGCAGGGGGCTACCTTCCTGTCAGATTTGATTGGATCATCGTTTCATTTTGTTTGTTAGATCAACGTGGCCACATCATCTCGGAACAGAAGCATTGGTTCTGCCGTTTCCCTTTGCTCACTTGTACTTACATTGTACCTTAGGTGTTGAGGCTGTAATTTGTGAACTGTGACCATAGAACTTTAAATTACCTGGGTGCCCAGAAAAGTCAAGAGCCTGCAGAGGGCTTTGGCCGGAGGCAAAGGAAATGCCAGCCCACTGAGAAAAGTTAAAGGGACAGTAGAAGAACGAAGTATAATCGTTTATGGTTACATCTCACAAGTCATCTCTGTGAAGCAGACCTCTTAGATAAATAAAATTTGAGATCTAGTATTTTCTGCCTGTACCCAAATGACTGCCTGCATGCATGCATCTTTCCCCCTTTGGAAGTTTGCATGATAACTGAAAGGGACAGTAATTCCAAAGACGTTGATGGTCAAGAGCATAGTTAGAGACCAAAGGCAGATTCAGAAAAAAAGCTCACATTACTTGAACCTGTAGATGTATTTCCAAAGGATGAATCCATCGCCTTTTACCTGAGATGCCTATGTGCCCTGGGGCTGTCCATTCTGCCCCGGGATTCATGAAGGCTTTCTGTCCCCTAGAAGGGGAAGAAATGGGAGCCCCTGGAAAGTTATCTTTCCAGCTTTAACTGAGCCTTGAAAGAGACAGATCATCACTTCTGCCATAATTCACTGCTCACACAGACCAATCCTGATACATTAGGAAGGAATACACTAAGACACAAACACCAGGAGGTGGGGGGCATTGGGATCCTTGTTGGGGGTTGGCTACTACCACGAGGTAGGCATTATTATCACCTCCATTTTGCGAAGGAAGAAACCGACGTTCTGATAAATAAGTAATTTGCTCAAGTCACTAGCTTGGAACAAACAGAGCTGGGGTTCAAACCCAGGGAGTGTGACCCCAGAGCATATCCTTTTTGAGCATAGCCTTGTCCCCTGATTTCACCACAAGCCTTTTTCTAACTTCCTTTCTTCACCCCGCTACAAAAAACATTGCAAATAAGATATATTTCCTTTTGCTTTGACCATTTCAAAAGTCATTGTTTCTTAAGGGTGGAGGTTGGAGGATTTCCAAAGAAGGAAATACAATGAGGCTATCTGGCCAAAGTCCCTAACATGTACATAGTAATTAATTAATTAAGAAAATGTCACACAGAGACTAGGAATAACAAGACCATTGACCCAATTTCAGAGCCTGACATTTACGAAATGATCACAAGGTAGAGTGGGCCATATGTACGTCTTGTTCAATTTCTCTCTTCCTGGTTGTTTGGGACAGGTTTTCTCATGAGGCTGGGTGGGCTAAATTGAGCAACGTTATGCTAAAATAAATCTTCAATATTAGACCTTAGGAAACAAAAGCCGGAAAGAGAAACTACATTTCCTATAAAATGTGGAACTGTGGGATAACATCTTGCCAACAGTATGACTGGATAGACGGCAATTTCTGTATGAGAAGGAATGGGAATATATATGATATATAATGTTGTCTGTATAAATGATCATGAGAAAGGTAAAGTTTTGTCGTTCTTTTGTTGTGATTTTTTATTAACCAGATCTGCAGTTGCACTAAATCGTAGGCCATTATTTGAATTCGGTATAGCACAGCATTAATCAATAAACACATTTTGTTTTATTTAATCATTTAGTTAGCATTTTCTATGTGTCAGGCCTTATTCTAAGTGCTTTAGACATATTAACACATTTTTAAATTTTTAAACAAAAATTTGAGGTATAATTGACATACGACATCAGATTAATTTCAGGTGTGCCACATAAAGATTTGTTATTTGTGGACATTGCAAAATGATCAACACAACGAGTCTAGTTAACATCTGTCACCATACATAATTACAGATTTTTTTCTAATGGTGAGAACTTTTAAGATGTACTCTTTTAGGAAAATTTAAAATATGCAATACAGTGTTATTAACTATAGTCACCATGTTGTGCATTATATCCCCATGGCTTATTTGTTTTATAACTAGAAGTTTGTACTTTTTGACCCTCTTCATGTATTTTGTCCACCCCCCCAGGACTCCCCCCACCTCTGTCAACCACCAAACTGTTCTCTGTAACTATAAGCTTGGGTTCTTTTTTTTTTTAATTCCATATATATGTGAGATCATGTGGTATGTATTTATTGTTCTATGCCTGATTTATTTCACTTATTATAATGCCCTCAAGGTCCATCCTTGTTGTTGCAAATGGCAAGATTTTATTTTTATTTTTTTATGGTTGAGTTATACACACACACACACCACATTTTCTTTTTCTAGTCTTCCACTGATGGGCATTTAGGTTGTTTCCATATCCTGGCTATTGTAAATCATGTTGTAATATGCACGTGGGGGTGCCTCTATCTTTTCGAGTTAGTGTTTTCATTTTCTTTGGATAAATACCCCGAAGTGGAATTGCTGGATCATATGGTAGTTTTTTTTTTTTTTTAAGTTCTTGGTTTATTAATCCTCTCATGAAAAATCTGCACAATCACCACAGATAAAGTCGCTGCAGAATCTTGACTCCTTCTGTTGTCCAGTCTCCAGCTCACTTGCTGCCAGCACCAGCACTGGTTTCGCAGTCCCCCTGACCTTCTTCCTTCTGTTCTTGTGTTCCTTTCCCTGTTTTCTCGAGGTCTTTTTCTGCTCACACAGGCCGTGTCTTGCAAGTCTATGTTTAGGTCCATTTTTCTTTGCCAGTTGTCTGCCACCACCCAAGTGGGTTCTGAATCCAAATACAGAGATGACATCTGGTGTGGTCTTGTCCATTTTGGCTAGTTTTTCTCGAATTTCTGTCTTAGGTACTGTTGCCTTTCCTGGGTGAAGAACATCAGTGAGCATTTGTTTCCTCTGAAGCTGTTGGTCAGTCATGATCTGCCTGGTCTGGGTCGGTTGCTGTGTCATTCACAATGGTGGTCAAGACTCAAGCAGCCAGGGAGGAAAAGAGAATGACTATACGGTAGCTCTAATTTCTTGAAGAACCTCCGTTCTGTGTTCCACAGTGGCGGCATCGTATTTGCATTCCCACCAACAGGGCACAAAGGTTCCCTTTTCTCTACTTCGTCACCAACACTTGTTTCTTGTCGTTTTGATAATAGCAGGTGTGAGGTGATATCTCATTGTGGTTTTGAGTTGCATTTGCATTTGATTTTGATTTGCATTTCCCTGATGGTGGGTGATGTCGCGCATCTTTTCATGTGTCTGTTGGACAACTATATGTGTTCTTTGGGAAAATGTGTATTCAGATCCTTTGCTCATTTTTTAAAATCAGATTATTTTTTGCTATTGAGTTGTATGCATTCTTTATATATTTTAGATATTAACCTCTTATCAGATACATGATTTGAAAATATTTTCTCCTATCTTGTAGGTTGCCTTTTCATCTTGGTGACGGCTTCCTTTGCTGTGCAGAAGCTTTGTAGTTTGACGTAGTCCCACTTCTGTATTTTTGCTTTTGTTGCCTTTGCTTTGGGTGTCAAATTAAAAAAAAAATCATCACCAAGACTGAGGTCAAGGAGCTTACTGCCTATATTTTCTTCTAGGAGTTCATGGCTTCAGGTCTTACATTCAAGTCTTTAATCCATTTTGAGTTAATTTTTCGTATAATATATGGTATAAGATGGTGGTCCAGTTTCATTCTTTTGCATGTGGCTGTTCAGTTTTCCCAATACCATTTATTGAGGAGACCGTCCTTTCCCCATTGTATGTTCTTGGCTCCTTTGTCATCAATTAATTGACCATATATTCTTGGGTTTATTTCTGGGGTCTTTATTCTGTTCCATTGATCCACATGTCTGTTTTCATGCCAGTGCCATGCTACTCTGATTGCTATAGTTTTATGATATAGTTTGCAATCAGGGAACATGATGCCTCCAGCTTTGTTCCTCTTCCTAAAGATTATTTTGGCTATTTAGGGTCTTTTGTGGTTCCATACAAATTTTAGAATAGTTTGCTGCATTTCTGTGAAAAATGCCACTGGAGGTTTGATGGGGATTGCATTGAATCTGTAGCTTGACTTGGGTAGTATGGAGATTTTAACAATATTAATTCTGATACTATGTTGAATACAAGTGGTGAGAGTGGGCAATCTTGTCTTGCTCCTGATCTTAAAGGAAAAGCTTTATGCTTTTCACCATTGAGTGTGATGTTAGCTGTGGGCTTGTCATAAATGACGTTTATTATTTTATACACTTCTATTAATCCTGACAACAACCCTGTGAGGTAGGTACTCTTACTTTTCCCATTTTACGGATGGGGAAACTGAAGCACAAGTATTGCCCTGGTTAAGTTCCAGCTTACCTGAATTACAAAGTAACCCAAGGTGGGGCGCCCAGGTGACTCAGTTGGTTAAGCACCTGCCTTCAGCTCAGGTCATGATCCCAGGGTCCTGGGATCGAGCCCCACATCAGGCTTCCTGCTCAGCGAGGAGTCTGCTTCTCCTTCTCCCTCTCCCTTTGCCACCCCCCCCCCGCTTGTGCTTGCGCGCTCTCTCTTTTTCTCTCTCTCAAATAAAGAAAATCTTTAAAAAAAACAAAACAAAAACAAAGTAACCTGAGGTTAAGTAACCAGCCTGGATTGCATAGCTAGTAAGTTTCAGCACTGGGATTCATACCAGGCACTAGAGCTGCGGAACCTGGCCTTGAATCCGGCTCTTTGCCTGGTACAGAAATGTGGTTACATAGGTCATTCTCTTTTGTGACCGCACAAGCCGTTCTTACCACTGGGATCCCCTCCCTCCCATGCTCACCCCTTCTCCTGCCTGACCAGTCAATTCCTGCCCTTTTCTTCAAGAGTCAGCTCAGGTTTAAGCTCCGCCGTGAAGGCTTCCGTGACCTGTGTCCAGATTTAGGCACCTGTTTCTCCGTGTTCTTCCTATGTTTTATTCATTCTATTGAGACATTTGCTGCTTTTTACATCTACTCAGCTTCGAGTCTACCTTCTCTGTCACCAGTTCTGTGACGCACCTCTCCTATCTGATTTCAGGGGCGGTCTGTGTGATCTGAGACCAGCCAGATCAGAGCCTTCCTTAATGGCACAGTTCAGAGGCAACCGGGGAGTCAGGTTGGTCTCATCAGAGTGAATCCTGGGACGTGACAGGAGCTCGTGGAGAGAAACACACGTTCCATTTTAAGTCTGGGGCTGCCGGCAGCCTTCTCTCTTCACAGTCAGTGTGCCTGAGGTTGAAGCCACACTGAAGAGAGGGGGAAAGGAGTGACTGTGACAGTTGGCAGGTGACATGGTTTGAGCCTCTGGATCCCACCCCATCTAGATTCAAGATACACTTTTGGACTTAATCAGCTAATGAATTCCCTATGTCAGCTTAAGCCAGTTGGAGTTTTCTATCATTGGCAACCAAAGGACGAGGAACCAGTGGATACATTCTACTGTGTATCTGTAGCTATTCCACTGTACCGATGTGCACCGGACCGTAATTCGTTGGGGGTAATAGATGCTCAGTAAACATCTGTTGAATGCATTTAGCTGAAGGGTGTTTTGGAGGGATCTGAGCCTAGAGCAGGGACACCTTTATGGAGGCTAATGACTTAGTTGGTACAAAATGTAATCAAGGAACTCAGGTTGAAGAGTGGGATTGAACGAAAGGGACAGACACCAAAGAATGAACTGGGCAACGATACAGAGTGAGGTGGGACAATGGAGTGCCACCCCATTCTGTGTGGTCATGTGTCTGGTGTTTTAGCAAACGTCTCCTTCGCAGCCAACTGAATGAAATGTAATAGTCCTAGGTGGTTGTTGCCTGTCTGAATCACCCATCTCTGCCAGTTGGTCATAGTAGCAAAAATAATGTTAGACAATCAGAGGCTCATGTATGAGCCAAAAAGCATGATTATCATACAAAAAAAGAACTTTCATGAAACAACACACTCAGATCTTCCTAGGGATAGGCCTGGGAGTTCAGAGGCCCAGACAAGTCAGCGTGACAGGCAGCTGCTGGGCAATATAATGGAGCATAAGCTAAGAGCAAAGGCCCCGAGTAAAATCGAAATGGAAGGTGAAGCTGTCCTTGACTTCTCTAACCACCAGCCAAGATGGCACCCAGAAGAGACCCTGGGAAGTTCTGTGCAACAGCACCGTATAACCGGCTCCAGGACCCAGCAGAAGGGAGGAACAAGACCCCTCTTTGCTTCCCATTGCCTAACCTAAGAAAAGGAGCCAAGTCTTACTGAGACTCAACACCGTCCCTCTCGGCCTGCCCCAGGACAGCTCGAGGGAAAGAGAGGTGCCATCTGTTTTGCTCTGGGCTTATTGTACTTTTGCTCTTCTTCTCTGTCACCGACCTGCGGACTGCCAGCTGCAGGGTGGACTCTGGGTGACTACGCCTGAATCAGCCGTGGGGAAGCCTCCATTCTCTAGGATAAAGGAGCTCCAGCAGTCCAGATGGAACATTCTATGATGATGGAAATGTTCTGTGTGTAGTCCATTATGGTAGCATCAGCCACAGTGACTATTGAGCGCACCTGAGATGAATTGGTGGCTAGTGTAATTGAGGAATTACATTTTTAAAGAAGATTTATATATTTATTTGAGAGGGGAGGGGCAGAGGGAGAGGGAAAGAATCTCAAGTAGACTTCGCAATGAGCATGGAACCTGACACAGGGTTTGATCTCATGATCCTGAGATCATGACCTGAGCCGAAATCAAGAGCTGGCCACCCAACCAAAGAACCACCCAAGCACCCAAGGAATTGAAATTTTAATTTAATTTAATTAGTTAAAATGAAAATTTAAGCAAGGACTAGTGGCTCCTGTATTGGATAGCACGGCTGTATAGTTTCTTTCTCTCTCCTCTCTTCTGCTTTGCCTCTTCTACGTATATCTCCACCCATCCCTCTCCCTCTTGCAGAAATAGCTCCGGTGGAATGTGGGGTTTCTATTTTTTAAAACCCTTCCGGTCTGGGCCAGTGCCCTGACCCAGTGGATGCCCAGTGAGTCAGTCGAATATGGTCTCTTTTAGCAGAAGAGGATTCTTGATCACGAGTCAAACATAGAATCCATAAAAAATAAGGCATTATGCTGCCATTTCAAATTATTAGTATTTTACACAACTTCCCTAAACTGGTTATTTACCTTTTATTAGGAAGAAACTGTAAGGGCAGGAGACATGTCTGTAAAGAGTCCTGGAGCCAGACTTCCTGATTCAAGATCTCACTTTTTTGCGTATTAGCTGTAGGCTCTTGGGCAACTTACCGAATTTCTTGCTCTCTCAGGTCCCTCCTCTGTAAAATAGCAATAATCATATTGCTATATTATCGTGGTGAAGCTGAAATCATTTTTTGTGTAAAGCACATAGGACAAGCTCAGCACAAAGTAGGTGTTAATCAACGTTTTCTAATGTTATTCCCTTTGCTTAGCAGCCCTCCTTGCACAGAGCAGGTGTTTAATAGAGGTTTGCTCAGTGAATGAATGACTGGATTAAATATATTGCCACCAGGTGGCAGTAGTGCCTCACTTACGGGACTAACCACACCACCGGACTATCAAGACTCGGTGAAACTCCCTCCTGAAGTCCCAGAGGCAGTATGAAGAACTGAACCCCTTCTCTCTCCTTCCCCTCCTTTTCCTTTAATCTCTGCCCTTTTTTGTGATGAACCTTTCCTATTTTTCCCACTGTCTTAGTCAGCTAAGGCTACCATACAGAAGACTGGGTGGCTTAACAATAGACATTTTCTTAGAGTTTTGGAGGCTAGACGTTCAAGATCAAGGTATCTGCAAGGTTCATTTTTGGTGAGACCACTCTCTTGGCTTGTATATGGTTACCGTCTCACTGTGTCCTCACATGGTTCCCTGTGCATAGGCAGAGAAAGAGCTTTGATATTTCTTCCTCTTCTAATAAGGCCACCAGTCATATTAGATTAGGGCCCTACCCTTAACCTTAATTACTTCCCTGCAGGCCTTTTCTCAAAATACAGTCACATTGGGTATTAGGACTTCAACATACGAATTTGGGAGAGACGCAATTCAGTCCATAATACCACTTTTATTTCTAATCTCTGTTCTCATACTTCTTTCTTATTTCCTATTATTCTCCCATCCCTCAACCTTTATATGGCTTTTCTAGGGCTGGTTTTACAGGTTGTAACCGAACAGCTCTAGGGGGCATCATTCATATCATAGCATAGACTTGTATATTACAACATTGAGGCAAATGGCAGTAACCAGCCAGTCCATTCACACCCAGCAGGACAACACCCAGTGGGATGAGCTTTCCACACTCTTGGATCCCTCACGGTCTGCCTTTACATTGGAGCAGACATTAGGAGCCAAGCCTGGAAGGGAATACCATACAATACGTATAGTATTATAATGTAAACTAGAATTTATTGAACACTTACTCTGCGCTGCACCCAGTTTGATCCCTCTCTGCGTGTTCCATTTAATCATTAAAGCTATGCTCTCATTCTGTAGATGAGAAAACTAAGCTGCAGACAACGTAGCAGAGCCTCCTAATTGTTCTGTAATTTCTATCTTCTCTTTTTTTCTTTAAGTAATTGAAGCTGATGAATTCTGGCTAGACCCGCGGATACCCAAGAACGGCTACATTTCTCAGGCTCCCTTGCAGTTGGATGTGGCCATGAGACTCAATGCTGGCCATTTGGGTGTGAGTAGAAATGAGGTCTGCAATATCAGTGTTCCATCCTTGAAAGGAGGCTGCTTGCTCTCTCTGTCCTCTTTTCCTTGCTTGGCCAAGGATGGGGTAGTCGTGAGCCAGCTTTGACCAAGAAAGCAACGACCAGAGGATGAGGAAGAGCAGAGCGACATAGAGGGACAATGGAGTGCCACCCCATTCTGTGTGGTCATGTGTCTAGATGAGCTTATGGGACAAAGCCATGTACATGCCTACCCTACATCTATCTTTAGACTATTATGTGAATATGAAATAAGCTTCTGTCTTGTTTAAATCATTATATTTGGGAGTGTCTTTGTTACAGCATCTTAGCCTGTTCTTTAACTAATATGGAGAGGTTAAGTAACATGCCCAAGATCACAAAGGTAATAAACAACAGCAAAAGGATTTTAATTCAGTAGGATTGGAAGAGCCCAAGCTAACTGTACGATAACAATCCAGAGCCCAAGCTTAACCACTAACTGTATAATAAGATCTTGCTCCTCCAAAAGTTTATAATCTCCAGGCAAGACCAGCCCTTATTTCGGGCTTGGAAGGACAGTCAGATGGGCTCTAAAATACCAATAGGATAATCTTTCCACTGAAGACCTGGCAGCCCCATAATTACTCCCCTTGGGGCAGTAGAGATCTGGGTAAATGTAAACACAACGTGGGAAGAGCAACACAAAAATCCATTATCACCTCGGAACTCTAGGTGCTCATTAATTCCTCATGCTATCTGACCGGTCAGGGCTGAGACAGAGCGGGAAATGGGACAGATACAATTTGATGAAATGCTATGAAGGAGGTGGGTAAAATAGAGTGTGGGGGAGCAGAGTGTCTGGAAAGGTAACAGAAGAATATTTTGCCTTGAAGGAAGGTGTGGCAGACAGTAATACCCACCCCCCACTCCCTTCAAAGATGTCCAAGTCCATGTCCCGATCCCTGGAACTATGAGTAAATTACATGACAAAGGGATTTCATAAATGAAGGATCTTGAGATGGAGAGATTATCCTAGATTATTTGAGTGGACCCAATCTATGCTTAGGGGGCCTTATAAGGGAAAGAGAAGCCAAGATGATGACAGAAGCAGAGGTGAGAGGAAGAGAGACTTGAAGATGCTATCCTGCTGTCTTTGAAGAGGGAGGAAGGGGCCATGAACCAAGGAATCTGGCTGTATCCAGTCACTGGAAAATTCTCCTCAGGAGCCCTGAGGCTTCAGAAGAGTGAAGCCCTGCCCACGCCTTGGTTTTAGCGAAGGTCGAACTCATTTTAGACTTCTGACTTCCAGAACTGTGAGATAATAATTTTTTTTAAAGCCACCAACTTTGTGGTACTTTTTTTTAGCAAGAGGAAATACTACAAGGGGTGTGGTTGTCAGGGTCCCCGCGGGAAGCAAGTGGGACACGTATAGACTTTAACAGTTTTATGGAGGTATGGACAGAGTCAAGGGTACAGAAAAGAGATTGAAGAGCACCAGAAGATAAACAACGGTGAGAAGCCAGTACCACCCTGAGGTCTGAAGGCACGGGGGCAAGAATGGCGTCACGGCAGACCAGTGAGAGCGGGAGTCATGAAGAAGCCATGCAGGAAGAGGCTGTGGTCACAAAGGCTGGCCTGTGGGTTGGGCAGACCTCCCAAAGGGGTCTGTTAGGTACAGTAAGTTCCGACAACGAAGAATTCTTTATAAGACTGTGTCCCTAAGAAAAAATTCACACGAATTCCTCACTCAACCTCTGAAGTCAAACCAGATACTATTAACAGCTGACTTAATGAGGAAAGACCTCCATGAGACACACTTATGTTATATCTTTAATTCTTGGTCTAGCTTTTCTCTGTCTTGAATATGTAAGACGGTTTTTATGATTATGACTTATGCTTCTTATTTCAATACATCCTTTAAAAAAAAACCCTTACATAAATGGATTCTAAGGTATAAAAAGAAATGCAGTCACCCATGCATGCAAAAGCCTATCTCATTGGCCAAAGCTGTAAGCTGAGTACCACCATGCACGTTGGGGCCGTGACCCATATATCAAGCAAAGTAGCAAGGGGAAAATGTAAAGTGCCCCAAGTTTTAATATAGTGCATAGGGTAGTGGTTACCTTATCTTGCAAGTCATACCCAGAATCAATTGGGGGAATGTGTAAGGGAGAATGGGTACTTTGATCTTTTCATAGTTTCCTTCTTGGTAAATAAATTTATATTTTCAAGCTGAATCTCATCTTGCAATTTCCTGCCAACTTTAGTTCTCTGTAAAACTTACCTGTATTTTTTTCCACCTCTGTCCCCAGGCAGTCAACAAACACTTTACTTTTTGAATTGTCTAGATTGAAATAAAATATTTTAAATAAAATGAAGCCTGTGGTAACAGTCCTTACAGCCCCTCCCCCAAGCACGACATTAGTTTGGGCCTCTGTGTTTACTCAGAATGCAACTGCCCCCTGATTTATATTAAATATAGCCACATTTGAAGACTTGGAGGTAATCTAAGTGGAAACAGCTTGATTCTCTAAAGAAAAAATAATAAAAATCAGAGTAAAATAATTACAAGTGAATTGGAAGAACAGACTCAATTTTGTCACCAATAATTTTTAGAATTTGTAGAGTGTCATTTGTTATTACTCTCTGTTTCCACATCTCCAGCCAAAACAAGTTCTAAGCACATTTGAATGTATTTTTATGGATGAAGTCAATGAATGTAACATGGTAACTTTTAAACCATTTCAAATCCGGGTAAATTATGTAGCAAAATCCCATTCATTTGGATTTTGCCCATGTTTGCCATGATTTGGATATGAGTTGGTTTAAAGTTTAACTTTTCCAGTTACTGGGGGAAAGAGTTTACGAAGAAAATAATATAAACAAGATTTCAATCTATTTAAGAAGCCAAATGGCTTCCAAGCACTTGAAAAAGTTTTGATATTTTCAATTTGCATAGAAATAATTTATTTTGATAATGACAAATGATTATCAAGGTTCCTGACTTCACTGATATTTACATAGGAGTTTCTAAGCTTACGAAACATTTCTGTGAGTCAGGATTTTTGTTCTATGTAGAGACATTCATTCATTTCTTCATTTAACAAATATTTTATTGAGTACCTCCTATTTGCCAGGCATTGATCCAGGTGCCAGATTAAACCAGGACCTATACCCAGGTTCCGTCCATCTTCTCACCCCCTCCCACACCCCTACTGTCACCCCACTAGGTATTGAACCTGGAAGGCCCTTTGAGGACGGAGCGTATGTCTTTGCTCTCTGACTCTCTGAATGCCCAGTATCTAGAACTGAGTTTGGCACATAGTAGATGCTCAACAAATGTTTGTTGAATGAAAAACTTCTGACTCCCAGTCCAATGCTCCTTTGCTAGAACACAGCTAATACTTGTTTAGAGACACTTCCATGATAGGTGCTGGGCTAAGAAGAATATCCTCCAAATAATGCTAAGAGGTGGGTAGTATTATTCCCTTCACTTAATAGATGAGAACGATGAAAAATAGATGAGAAAAAAAAGGAAAAAGTAACTTGCCCAGGGTCACATACCTAATAAGGGGCAGAACCAGAGTCTGGGTGCAGGAATGTTTCATTCTGATGTAGTGCTTCCTTCCCTACTACCCTATATAGCAGACTCTGAACAGTTAGGTAGCCACGTGCCAACATTCAAGATCTGTAAAGACAGGGATTTTGTCCATTGTTTCGTTACCACTGTATTTCCAGAGCCAAAAATGTATCTGGAACACTTTGGCCCCAGGCATGCTCTCAAGACCTATATATGTGGAATAAATAGTTTAAAGATGATCTGACAGGACCTTCATTTGGTAGAATTTGTTCGTTCATTTGTTGTATTATTGCTTCATTTGGTAGCATTGTTGACATTTGTTTTATCATTGACAATAGCAGACACTGTCGGTTGCTGTTTCCTCCATCGCGCCAGGGGGAGTAGCTCCGATTTTGTGTCCAAATCATTCGAATATGACTCAAGGAAGAAGCGTCCTATTCCCGCTCCGTGGTAAAATCCTAGCGGACCCAAGCTAGTGATTTTCAAGTCAATGGGATTTGGCAATGTCTAGAAGCATTATTGGTTGTCATGATAGGGGGAGGGTTGAACTACTGACATCTAGTGGATAAAGCCCAGGGACGCTGCTAAACGTTCCGCAGAGCCCACACAATAGCGCCCCCACAACAAAGAATTAACCAGTCCAAAAATTACCCGCGCTGAGATGGAGAAACCCTGGTCTGAGCCAATCCCACTGGTTCCATTTCTCGTGCAGTGAGTGTTTTAGATCTGATCACATGAAGTAATTCTGGCCAATGAGATATGAGCAGAAATCCACAAGGGTAGTGTGGCAGACTATCGATTACCTCCCCTTGTCTACTTTTCCTTTTTGGTAGTAGCAGTCCTCCAGTGCTGGCTAGGCACATGCCCGAGCTCTGTGCTTCTCAGGCTCCCTTACTGCAAGGTATGGCCATGGGACTGTTCTGGCCAATGAGCTGTGAGAAAAAGTGTTGATTCTAATTTCCAGGTCATGTTTTTAATAAGGAGATTGCTGTTCTTCTTCTCTTTTCCACTTTCTTCAGACTGGGAGTTGGTATTTGTGATCCAACTTGAAGCACGAGCACGACTCCAGGGAATGGCAAAGTAACAAGAATGAAAGACTTAGTTACATGGGGGTTGGTACATGACACATAAACAGGCTTTCTTGTTTAAACCACCATATTTTTGACACTTTCTGTTTTAGCGGCTTAACTTGTATTCTAATATGGAGTGCTTCTGACTAAGATTTTCCTCTCTGATAAAACACACACATGTACCTGTACACACGCACACACACATACCTACACATAAACACACACTGAAACACAGGAAATGACTGTTTGTCCAAAGACTGTTGTGGGGTTTGTGTGGAATGTCTGGAACCATGGCCGGCATCTTGTGACCATGAGGTAGGGGAGCCAGAGGGTCAAAGCTGACCTTCTAAGTGAGAATGGCATGGGATAGTTGTAAAAAGCCTAAATCTTTCTAGACATTGTTGAAGCATTGAATTAACTAACTTTGCTTCTGCACTTCTGCAGGACTTCTTGTTAAGTAAGATAGTAAATTCACAGTATCATTTAAGCTATTTGGAGATGTTCTTTAAAAAAAAAAATAATAGCCCTATCTTAACTGAATCCCTCTATGTACTCAAGCATAAAGATATTACACGTCATTATAAGAACTCAGATTTTTTTTTACCAGTTTATATTGCCTTTGTCCTTATTTCCTACCCTCCATCCCCAGTTAATGTGAATCTGTGAGGTTTCTATACTTGAGGTGTGTATGTTGGAAAAACAGATGCTACCAACCCCTTGAGGAAAGGAGGATGCAGGGCAGCAGCTACTGCCACTAGAATGTGTCTTGCTTAGAATGAGGTTGAACGGGAGGCTCAGCTTCCCAACAGTCAGGAGTAGGACTGCCACAGAGAACTGTGTGGGCTGTGAGCTGCCCCTGTGGTGGTGGTGGTGTGTGTGGGGGGGGTGGGGGTGGGGGTTGGACTTAGGGCATGCCATCTCCATGTCAATGGTGCCCCCTAGCGTTCTATAGTGCCCGACCTGCACAACCACCCCAGGTCATCCCAGATTAGAGGGTGACCCACGTCTAGTATTTTAAACCAATTATTTCCATCTGCTTTACTGCCACTAAAGCCTCACTCAGAGCCCTTCCCTAGTTACGCTGGTTGGACTCTCCCTGAAGCCACTAAGCCCCTGCTAACAGGCTTGCAATGTAGGCAAACTCCATAGGTGATCTTGAAGTGACAGCAAAGGCTGTTCCCTAGAGGCCATGACAAATCCGCTTTGTTTTCCTCTTGGCAGGTGTAGAGAAGGGCCTTTGCTCTCTCCCTAAGGGCTCTGCTTTTCACATCTGTGCACCCACCACAGAAGGGCCAGTGTGAAGGTGAATTTCCATTCACTTCCTAACAGCAGCTGGCTCCTTCTTTTGGACTCATCTTGAATCATTTGCCAGACCAGCCAATTAGTCTCTTCACCTTTCCCGAAGCTTCCTAGGGAAGGACTATCACAAGCAGCAAGTCCCTCATTATCCCACTTCTTCTAAGCACTGTGATTCTAAGTCCCACCATGGGAGAGAAGCTAATTTGAACGGACTCTTTAATCCTTCTTTGAAAGACTTCAGTCTCAATCCCTCCCTCCCNAAAGTGAGACATAATTTCAGATGGACTATAGTTTAGAGAGATCACAACTCTGTTTAAAAATACAGTGTAGAAGGAAAAACACAGGGACTATATTTCCTCATCCCCACTACAGGGCACAATAAAGACTTTTTCCTAATTTATGGGTTTGTTTGTATGAAAGAAATTGTATCAGGGTATAAAATCAACTTGTATTGTTATACATTTAATAAATTATCTTTATTAGGAAAAAGTATAATTACGTCTCTTGTCCCCCAAACCCAGGATGAATGATTGGTTACTGTCCAGTTGGGCCAAAGAGATTCTCCCAGTTCTGTTATCTAGGGCGTCTATTTGAATGTTGTTGCTTCTCTGATCCCTGAGCAAAGTATCCACAGGCTGGACAGAGCGGGCAGCCGTTTCAGCTCCATGGTCCACAGGAGCAAGGGAGGGGGGTAAAGATATTTGCGGGGGGGGGTGCTCCGTGCACAGTGGGGTAGATGGATTTGTGTTCCTCCACTTCTCTGCTGTCGTTACTGCAACTTCCTGTGTCCTGTGATTACTGCACAGGGGAGAGCAGGGGCTTGAATTCCTCTCGCTGGCTGGGGTGTTGGTGGACAGAGGGCGAACCACACTAGGACAACGGCCACCCTAAGGCAAGCTCGTTTCCATGTCACTAATCATAGGACTATTGTACTTCAATGAGTGAGTATCAGTGCGGCATTCAGGACGGTACCTGGTCCATGGAACGCAACACCTAAGAGCCTGCCGTTGCCTTGCGTCCTTCTAGTCCGGGGCCCTGTGCAAACATGCACTCATTACAGGTTTGGTGAGTGGATGACTGTTCAACTCTGTGCACCCAAGTAACTCGAGCTGTCTCCGAAGATCTCCCTCTTGGTTGGTTATTTTTTTCCTATCCTTTACCCAAAGGGGCATGAGCTCAATACCTGAGCTAAATCTTGAACCAAGGGCTCCCCTTGCAACTCTGTTCCAAACAAGGAAGCTTTTGATTTTGCAGTAAGCTGGGGACCCCTGTTGGTCGCAAAAGAAGAAAGGAAGCTGGAACCAGCTGGATAGTGAAACTACGGGAAGTCAACTGCAGGAAGGAGCAGTTGTCTCCAAAAATGCAGTTGCACCAGATTTTACATGCAACAAGGAGCGTTGGTCCCTCCCTCTGGAGAGGAGAGAGTCGAGGGTTCCTTTGAAAAGGAACTGACTCCTTCTGTAAATCAGGAAACCTCAAAGGACTGATGGTCCAGGGGAAAGCCCAGCACCTCCCCAAAGTGAGTCATTTGCTCCCACTGAACCCGGAAGCTCAGGCCCAATTCTGCACCTTCATGCTGCCCCTTCCCTGCCTCTATTTGCCAGGAATGTGATCTGTGAGCAGATTTACACCTTTCACAAGACACCCTTTAGTGCAGAAGGCTCCCTTCCCATTGTTTCGCAGCCTGGTGGCTTCTCCAACCCTGCCTGGGAACCCCTGCCCTGCATTGCACCCTCACCCACTGACCAGAGCCTCACCTGTCCTTCTGTGGCCCTTTAATTGTTCAAACTTCCATTTTACAGACCAATCAAAGGCACGTGATTAGGCTCGTAAAGCAAAGCCGTGAGGCCTCCTCTGTTTCCTCCATTCCCTCATGGGGAGTGCTCCATTTGTTGAAGAAACCAAAAGTTGCTGGAGATTGCTTAACGGGGTTCTCTTTTGGGGTGATGAAAATGTTTGGGAACTGGAGGGAGGTGGCGGTTGCATAATCTTGTGAATGTACTAAAAGTCATGGAACCGTGCGCTTTAACATGGTGAGTTTTATGGTATGTGAATTTCACCTCCATGCAAAACTTAAATTGTTTTTCACACCTAGTGGTGGCCCAGATTCTCAGGTAACCAGGTTCGGGAAAATACTGTGCATGGAGGGATGAGGAGAGATACCCAAGGGGAGCAAGGGGGGCTTGCCCTCCTCACAGCTGGAGGCCAAGTGAGCAAGGAAAGAAGAGAAAGCCAGCCCAGCTGCCCCAGGGCATGGGCTGAGGTCGATTCTTGCTAAGGAATCAGCTAGCTGTTGAGACAAAGCTAAAATGCCTCAAGGTTCAAGTTTTCTAGAAGGACAACAACATTTGTGTGTGTGTGTGTGTGTGTGTGTGTAGAATCCCTTTGGCTGGGTGGATGACAACTGGCCATTCAGATTCTCTGCATTAAGTTGTTCATTCCATCAGCACACCTGCTGGAGGCTGATGGCAGCCTCTGAACTGGTTGAAAGGCTACTTATCAAGTAGAGAAGCCAGTATTCAGTTTCCTTTCACTTCTGCCTTGAGTGGAAGCTTCGGGGGGCATCCCACACCTGGGTTAGAGTTGTCAGAGAAAAATAAAGGTGCCCTGTTAAATTTGAATTTCAGATAAAGAACAAATAATTTTTAGACACAAGGATATCCCATATGATATATGGGACATAATTATACGGAAAAAATGTTCATTCCCTATTTGTAATTCAAATTTACTGGGATGGCCTGTATTTTTATTTGCTACATCTGGCAACCTATGGCGGCCTCTGACATTTTGAACCGATAGGATTCCAGGCTATGCTCAGGTCTCGGGTTGAGAACAGGGATGGTCTCCTCTGGGCCTCTATGCCATCAGCCTTCCTCACTCCCCATCCCTGTGAATATTCAGTCTCCCAAATGATTGTACAGCTTCAGATTGCACAAGCCTCAAGTTTGTAACACACGCTAGGCCCGGTGCGGTAGTATCCCTGATGATGGACACCAGGTGGGACACAGCCTGCAGCACGGAAGCTTCCAAATACACACCAGCTATAATCAGACGGAACACAGGAGGGGCCAGCTCAAGCCAACCCCGCAGCAGCCCGGCTCCTGAAGAAGATTCTGTACTGGCAGGACCCGTTCCCGGTAGAAAAGTTCCTAGAGAGCTGCTCGAAGCTGGCCGTGCTGGGCTTGGGCCTTCTCCTCCGGCTTTTGTTCTCCCGGGTTATTCTCAGGTCCCTGAAGGCTCCATGAGGAAGAAGTCTAAGCACGGTGGGAAAGTGGTTTGATGAAAAGTTAGGAACTCACCCCAGCCTGATTGTGCTCCCCTGGCTACGAGCTGGACCACCATTATGAATGCCCGCTTGCCTCAGCTAAGATCTAGACTCCAGTACTGGGCAATCGAAAGAAAAGAACTCTCTATCAACATCTAACACCTGGAAATGGTTGACAAGACTGGTAATAAACAGCACCCCCCACTTCATCAAGCCCATCATTCAGCCCCTTTGCTTCATTTGCTTGGAGATGGCAGGCAGTGGGGGGGGAGGCTTGGCCCTCATGATGGAACTGACCCCAGCACCCACCCAACCCCGCACAGTTTAAACAAATTTGCTGTAGGCTGAGGTGGCGGTCTCGTGTGTCTCCCTAGGTGGAGGCAGTCTGCCAGACCCCCTGAAACACACAATGCTTTGGCTCCCACTCAAAAACACCAACATTCATTGCCGACAATGTCCCCGCCTACCACCCGTCCCTACCCACCCCTTCCTGGAAAATGTGATGGAGGAGGGGTAGTGGGCCAACTCTAACACCACCTGGCCCTCAGCGGCAGACCTGGACGCTGGCCCGGAAGCAGCCCTGGCCCCGTGTACAGACAGCTCCTTGGGGACGTGCACGGGGTGCCACTTCCTTATTCTCACAGCTTTAACTTCCTGTGAGGCTGTGGAGTCATCTCTGTTGGTTTGGGTCTCTCTGACCTTGGATGATATGGGAAACAGAGGCCCATGAGTGAAATTGAGAGGCTGAGCTGTGATATGTCACTATCTGGCTTAGGGTGGGACACTTTGTCCCCAAAGAGGGAGGAGGATAACTTCCCACCACACCCAGTCACAGCACAGCCTCCGATGGCCCGCCCCTTCTCCCCATCTAACTCTAAAAATATATGCCACGTACGATGGCCCAGTTGCCTTCGGAGGTAATCCAAACCTGGTCAAGGAGCTAACACTCAATTCTTTGTCTACTGTTTCGGGAAGTCTTAACTCCCTTTAGGATAGCTGGGTTTTGGAGACTTTTTGGGGAGGGGGGTGAGTGGAAAGTATAAAAGCATACTTTCAGAGGTTTGCGCACTAAACAGTGTTGTGCTGAAAACTCACAATGATTCCAGCAGCAACTGACTGAAATCGTACACTCACATCGATCTTCACTAATCCAGAAATCTTGTATGTTTCTCTCAAACATTTCAAACTGGAAGTGACTCTATCGCATTTGCCTCGTCAGACAAAACACCCGGCAGCCTCGGCCAGATCCCAAAGGGAGAAGACTGTAAACGAAATTTGGCTCACTCGGCATGGTCCTTGAAAAGACTAAACAAAACAATCACTAAAATAGTAGGAGAACCTGATGATAGGACCGATCTCCCTTCTCTCATAGACTCGGCAGAGTGACTGGATTTCCTACTCCCACACAACCTTTTGGGGCCAGAGTATTGAAGTGAACGAAACAAGAGACACTATTTCATCTGAAGTTTTCTCTAGCTGCCCTTTGTGGAGGGTCTTGTATGTGTCACTTGTCAAATTTCTCCTCAGCCTGGGGCTCCCTATTTGCCATTCTGAGCCCAGGAATGCTCCAGGCTTGAAAATTCTTCAGGCCTCGGTTTAAGTTCGGTTCCTCAGAGAAATTTTTCCTGTTTACCTCCTTCTGACTCCCTCTTTTCTGACCTTAGCTTCTCTTGTTATAATTTCTTCCTATTCTTGTCACCATTAGAGCATTTACCACAAATGGCATTTTCACGTTTAATTATGTGATGATGCTTTTACTATATGGCTTCTTCTGAAGCTATAAGCTCCAGAGAAGTGGTGTTATAGGTTGAATTGTGTCCCCTCAAAAAAGATATCTTGAAGTTCTAACTCCCAGTACCGCAGAATGTGACCTTATTTGGAAATAGGGTTGTTGTGGATGTAATTAGTTAAGATATTAACTTCTTGGGGTTGCTACCCCCATATTACTGGTGTCCTTTCTGTATAGAAAGAAGAGACACAGAGACAGAGACATACAGGGAGAATGCCATGTGGGGATGGAGGCAGAAGTTGGAGTAATCCAGTCGTAAGCCGGGGAATGCCCCCGTGCTGACAAAACACTGGAAATTAGGAAAAGGCAAGGAAGGATTCTCCCCTGTGGGTTTCTGAGTGAAGGTGGCCCGGTTGACACCTTGATTTCGGACTTAAAGCCTCCAGAACTGTGAGAGAAAAAAAATTTCTGTTTTAAGCCACACAGTTTGTGGTACTTTGTTATAGAAGCCTTAGGGAGCAAAGATCAGCAGGGAGGTTATCTGGTTTGCTTCTTGCTGTATCCTCAGCATCTAACCCAGTACCGGCAAAGGGTAGGTGCTCAAGAAATGTTTGCCGAATCAATGAACAGCAGCCTTGGAGATTCAGCTTTTCTAAAGAAACAATTTCACCCTGGTTGCTGACTGTGCTTGCAGTCAACTAACATGATCTTGCTTTCCTCTCCTTGGTAGGATGGTATCGGTTTTGTTTTTTGGTTTTTTGTTTTAAGATTTATTTATTTGAGAGAGTGTGTTAGCAGGGAGAGGGGCAGAGGGAGAGGGGAAGAGAATCTCAAGCAGACTCGCTGCTGAGTGCAAAGCGCCGTGCTGGGCTTGACTGAGATCACGACCTGAGCCAAAATCAGGACTTGGACGGTTCACCGACTGAGCCAGGCAGGCACCCCAGGATTGTATCTTTTTCAATAGAACAGCATCATAAGCAAGAGGAAAAACCGACAAAATATTCTGTGCTACCTTTCCCCTGATTGCTCCCCATAGGCAGAGCACGGACATTCTTGAAGGAATCTGGCTGGAACTTCGAACTTTACCTGGAGGATGCTGTGTGTTGAAACTTCGTGAGGAAGTGGGGAGTGTGGGTGAGTCTGTTAGCAACACTTCCTGGGGAGGATCCAGGACAAGCCCCAGTTAGGTGTCAGTGGTGGGAATATCGTGCATGTCTCCTCACTCAGCTCGGCGGTGTGAAGGTTGATAGGATGGATTCACACAGAAATGACTCCCATATTGTGCAGAAGCTATTCGTTCTTCACAAATGGTCCCCGCCCTTGTTCATTGTAATTTAATATAAAATTAATGGCACGGAATCGCTGATGTCAGAACCACTACCCGTTCCTGAGGGAGTCAGCCAAGTGTTTACAGGGGAGGTAACTTTTGGTACATGGTTGGCAGTGTGCGTGTGTCACCCTGAGCACGGCAATTTCAGGGGAGTGATAAGGGTGGAAACCAAACTTTAGTAAGTTTAAAAAATCCTTAGTAAGGTTAAATTATACTTGCAAGCAGTTTGGCTTAAAAGGAAGAAGAAAGAGAGGTAGTCTTTCTTCTGTCCTCCCTTCTCAATTATTAGCATCTGTCCAGGTGCTCAGAGCAAAGCCCTGTGGATTAGTTGGGATGTGCTAGCTGTCCTAACAAACAACTCCAACGTCTCAGTGGCCGAATGGAACAAACGTTTATTTCGAATTCATGTCAGAGTCCAGTGTATGTTGGCTGGCGAGGGAGTATTGGGGGAGGGGATGCCCGTGCTCCACACAGCCGTTCGGGACCCAGGCACCATCTACCCAGCTCTGACATCTTCTTGGAAGGTGCTACCCAAAATGTGGTCCGCAGGCCAGTGCTGGTTCATAAACTCTTTGTTACCATTTCATGCCAAGATAATTATAGAACTGAGAGTGTTTAGAAATTACAGCAATTTGACAGAGTAATTTTAGGTCTGTTGAATCTAATAATAAGAAATAGAACGGGGCTTATATTTTGTCTTTTTTTAAATTTAACTTTTCCGGCAATTATTTTTACTGTATTTTTTAAAAGTAGCAGGCCACGATAGATTAGAACTAAAAAGAAAAGAGTTTGCGAAGCGCTCTTCTAGCGCCGCTTTAGAGTCCTGGATCTCTGCACCTGATGAGCAGAGAAAGGAGGACAGGGTAGGTGGAGGGTTGGGTGGGAGGTCTGAAGCCTGGCAAGGGCGGATACTATCTCTGACTAAATCCCATCAGCCTGGACTTAGTCACGTGGCCCGACTTAACTGCAAGGGAGTCTGGGAAATGTAGTCTCACTGTGTGCCCAGGAAGAGGAAAGAGGAAAGGGAATTTGGTAAACTCATAGTATTGTTTGCCATTGCCTAGGCGCCGTCCTTGACTCGTTTCTCTCCCTTCTGGCGTACATACAACCCACTGGCTATGGCTGTTAGCTCTGCCTCCACAATATGGGCCCAGTGTGTCCACATCTCTTTTTTTCCACTTCTGCGGTCCTACTCCAAACCATCTGACTCGTCTACTTCCACTCTGCCTTCTATTTTTGCATTCCCACTACCTCTTCCTACAACCTTTCTCTGCACAATATCAGGGGTAAAATTTTTACTTTTGATCAAAACAATGATGTCTGGGATTTGCTTCAAATAATCCAGTGGGAGAGGGAGGTCGGTGGAAACAGATGATATTATTGATAATTGTGGGAGCTGGGTGACGGGTACATGGAAATGTGTTATATTTTCTACTTTTGTATTTGCTTGAGATTTCTATAATAAGCTGTTTTAAAAAACAAACTTTTAACACATAAATGAGGTTCTATCCAGGGTGATTGTTTATAGTTGTGTAGTTGTGTTCTGCCCCAGCATGCCAGGCCAGGGGACAATGGGAGGCTGAAATCTGCAGGACAGCATTTCTCAGGAAGAGTGTCATCCTCACAAAGGAGTCTCCATAGCAAGTGGGGGTCATTATTGTGTCTTTCCTCTGTTTAAAACCTGTAGATGACTTTCCAATGAAATTGGTATATGGTATTTTTTTTAAATGCCCCAACTTGACAAAATAGTCAGCAATCAGACATCTGCAGTCCTGCTGTTATTATCATTATTATAGGCTGAATAATGGTCCCCAAATATGTTCCATCCTAATTTTTGCAACCTGTAAATCCTCCTTTACATGGCCAAGAGAACTCTGCAGGAGTGATTGAGTGAAGGATCTTGAGATGGGGAGATTCTCCTGAATTGTCTGGTTTGGTCCAATGTCACAAAGGTTCTTATAAATGAGAGAGGCGAGGCAGACTCTGCAGGAGAGGCAGTCAGAGAAGGAGACGAGATGCTGGTAGCAGAGGGTGGAGGGCCATGACGGCTGGATTTGAAGATGGGGGAAGGGGCCATAAGCCCTTTAATGCCAGCAGTCTCTAGAAGCTGGAGAAGGCAAGGCAACAGGTTCTCTAGAGCCTGCAGAAGGAACGGAGCCCCGTGACACCTTGATTTTAGCCCAGTGAGATCTGTGTCACACTTCTGATCTACAGATCTGTAAGATAATACATTTGTGTTATTTTACGCCACTAAACTTGTGATAATTTGTTCTAGCAGCAGTAGGGGATTAATCCAATGAGATGACTTAATATTCTCATACTGTCAAATCCAGAAGTTGACCTGAGGAGGTGACACAGTCCTTACTGTGGTCTGCAGACCAGGCTCCATCAGTCCTGCCCGGCTGCCCAACTTCAGCACCTGCCTTTTCCCTTTCACTCGCTTTGCTTTAGCCCCAAGAGCCTTCTTTCTCCCTTAAACTCCTTCAGGCCCTTGATTTGCCATTGCTTCTGCTCAAAATGCCCTTCCCCCAGCTCTTCACACAGCCAGCTTATTTAAGCATTTGGGTTTTGACATCAGTGTCGCCTCCTCAGAGATTTTCTCCCAACTGTCCCATCTCCAGTAGCCCTTCCCACCCTTCTCCTTACTTCATAGCCCTTATTATTTTTAAAAAATGAGCTACATTTTAAATAACAATTTTAGATTTACAGTAAAATCCCAAAGATCATACAGGAAGTTCCCATTTACTCCCACCTCTGCACCCAACATCCCCTATTACTAACATCTTACATTAGTGTGGAACGTTTGTCATGATTAATGAGCCAACATTGATGCATTATATGAACTAAGCCCTGCTTTATTCAGATTTCTTTAGTTTTAACCTGATGTTCCATCCAAGATCCCACCCAGGGTACCACAGTACATACATTTAGTTCTCCTTTCAGCTGTGATAATGTTTTTCCTTTTCCTTTTTTTTTTTTTAAGATTTTATTTATTTATTTTTAGATAGAGAGTATGGGGAGAAGCAGAGGGAGAGGGAGAGAGAAAATCTCCAGCAGACTTCATGCTGAGAATGGAGCCCGATGTCGGGCTCAATCTCTCGACTCTCAGCTCATGACCTGAGCCAAAATCAAGAGTTGGTCACTTAACGGACTGGGCCACCCAGGTGCCCCTGCGATAATGTTCTTGATGACCTTGACAGTTTTGAGGAGTACAAGTCAGGTATTATATAGAATGTTTCTCAACCAAAATTTATCTGATGTTTTTCTCATGATTATACTGGGTTATGTGTTTAGGGGAGAAAGGCTATAGAGATAAAGTACCATTTTCATCACATTATATCAAGGGTTTATGATTTATGATTTGGTTTGATTTATGATTATTGGTGTCGACCTTGATCACCTGGCTGAGGTAGTGCTTGTCAGGTCCTCCACTACAAAATTACTCTTTTTCCCCCATTTGATACTGTACTCTTCACAAGGAAGTCGGTATTCACAGCCCATGCTTAAGGAGTGGGGCGTTGTACCCTTGCTACTTTTCAAGTTTATTGTATTTATCTGTTTGACTATGTGTATTGGACACTGTTTCTGGGCTAACCCGCAGCATTCTCAGCCTCCTTCTTACCTGCTGTTTGCAAGCAGATGCAAGGATGCTGCGTGTCCATTTTCCCAGTCACCATCCTGACAATGAAACAGAAGGAAGTCTGTCTTCTCATATGTTTGAGAGGAGGCTTTTGCTTTCCTCACCAAAGAGGTAGACACCATTGTTCTATTGTTTCCTTCTCCTTTCTGTGCTGAAAGTGGAATCCTGGCACTGCTGGGCCACTCGTGACTACGAGTGACAAACATAATGGCAAAAAGTCAACATGCTAAAGATACCAGAGCAGAAACAGAAAAAGTCTGGGTCTTTGATGCCAACCGATGCCGGCAATCACCTATCTTTGGACTTCGTGTCATTGAGGAGAGTTTAAGCCACTGCTAGTGAGGTTTCTAATTCTTGTAGTTGAAAGCCTTCTTAACTGATAAGGTATTTCTTGTCTTCTTCTAAAAATGAAGTTCTATAAGGGCAAAGACTTTGTCTTGTTCACCTCTGTTTCCAGTGGTTGACATAGAGTAGATACCAAGTGTGTTCTCATTGTATGAATAAAGAGATGAATGACAATTTAAGGGAGACGTAGGGTGTCAAGGAAGATTTTTTTTTTAAGAGCTAAGGAGATTAGGGCATATCTGTAGGATAATGAGAAGGCACCAGAATAGAGAAAGAGATTGAAGGTATAAAGAGAAGGGGGAGGAGAGGAAGGGAGGGGAAAGATAATTCATGAAGGATAGTCTCAGAAAAGGGGAAGGGGATGGGATCCCCTGGCCTGGTGGGGGTGTGTGGGGGATAATAAAGGGGAAAACAATCGAATAGAGGCTCTTAATCTCCTCAGTCAGGATTATTCTGAGGATCAACCAGGAAGCTATGGAGCCTTTCTCTGGAAGAAAGCACATAGTCACATATAAACATATTTTTACATGTTGTTTCATGAGGTTGGCAGACGCTGCTCCCCCAATCATCCATGGCTCCTTAACTTTTGAATTTTAGGACCAGTGCAATTAAAAATAAAATGGGAATTGATATCAGGTTACCAACTTTTAAATGTCCTAACTAAGACCATTAAAAAATAAAACAGTTACTGTTTATAATCTCATCTTTTCATTACAGAATGGTTACGTTAGTCTCAAAAAAGCAGGAAGGATCTAATCTCTTAAAAAGCACTATTATTTACATTGGGTAAATTTAGCACCACAAATAACTCACTACACTGTCCTTCATAAAAAGCACAGTGTAGATTTTAAAGTCAAACAATTTGAGTTCATCTCTGTTCCTGACTTGCTGTGTAAGTAAGGAACTTGGGGAAGCTTCTAGACCTCTCTAAGCCTTGGTCTCCATCACAGCTAAAGAGAAGAAAATAGAGCCTAACTCGTAGGATTGTTGTAAAGATTAAATAAAATAATGCCAGTTAACCAAATCCTAGCACCTACAGATAGCCAGTTAACTTTTGGGGAAATGTCCTTCTGAATATGGACATAAAAATGATCATAGATACAGCTAGAAACACACACACACAGAGCCACAAGCACACACACAAATCAGATGCTTCTGTCTGAATTTCTTTATGCTCTGCTTTCTGTCCCTCTAAACAATATATGTGAATATCTTTCTGGTCACTATGTATCCTTGTACAACATTATTCTGAGTGGTTACACAGTACTCTATAAAAATGGCATAGGGGGCCTGGGTGGTACAGTCTGTCCAGTGTCTGACTCTTGGTATCGGCTCAGATCTCAGGGTCATGAGATAGAGTCCTGCATGGGGCTCCACGCTCAGTGGAGATTCCACTTGGGATTCTCTCTCCTTCTGCCCATCCCCCACGCGCGCCTGTGTGTGTGCGCACTCTCTCTCTAAATAAGTAAATAAAGTCTTTTGTAAAAAATAGCATAACATCATTTACTTGCCTGATCTTATCTTGTTTGATGTTGCATTTATTTCAGTTGTTTGTAATGATAACTCTGCAGTGACCCTCTTTCTAACTAAAGTTTTCTCATATCTATGATTATTTCCTAGAAAAAAGTTCTTAGATGAGGAAATGTTGTATCGAAAACAAATACAATTTTTAAAAAAACAGATTCTTAGCCATAGAGAACAAACTGATGATTACCAGAGGGGAGGTGGGGGGTGGGCATGGGTGAAATAGGCGAAGGGGACTAAGAGTACACTTATCATGAGCACTAAATAATGTGTAGAATTGTTGAATCACTATATTGTATGCCTGAAACTAATTTAACACTGTATGTTAACTATATTGGAATTTGTTAAAAAAAATCTAAAGGGAAAAAAAGATAAAAAAAAAAAGACATACAGTTTGTCTTATAAAGGCATTTTGACTTCTAGAAATATCATGCAAATTTTTGTTTCTCCAAGCATGTATGAAACTACCCATTTCTGAATTCCCTTATGTTACTATTTTGCTCTTCTAAATTTTTCCTTTTGTTTGGAGAAAAATGATATTTGATATTATAATTTATAGTAACATGATTACTAGTAAAGTCAGGTTTTTTGAATGTATATTGGCTAATTATACTAATTACCTTGTGAATTTGCCATTTGTATCTTCTATATGTTTTTAGAATATTTGCATTTTCTTATTGATTAGTAGGCATTCTTTATATAATAAGGCTAATCATCTTTTGTCATTCAATTTTGTTGCAAAAGACTGCATCACTTGTATTTCTGTAACCTAAACAGAAGAAAGTATGATGAATGACTTCCACAGTTACCCAGGACTTTGAATTGGGAAGGGGAGCATGGTGAAAAGTCAAGGGGTCAGGACATTCTAAAGAGGTGGTCATCACTGACCTTGAAATCCCTGCTGGAGATGCAAGTAAACCTGATCAGAGGTGATGGCTGGGTGAGTTAGGAGGGGTTGCTCAAAGACCTACAGAAGGCATTGGATGTTAACAACAATCTTGTTCCTTCATAGGCTCGGAGTTTGTAAGCCAACACCTTGGGGTCTGGTTGTTTAAATAACTTCAGATCCACGAACAGCTGTATGAGTTCACTCTCCTTTTTCTACCTTGAAAACAAGAGTAGCTTTTCCATCTCCAACCTTGCCGTTGATTAACAAGAGCACAGGACTTTAACATGATTCTTAGTTCTTGAGTCAGCGGTGTCTTCCTTTTGTAATAGTTCACATGGTATAGCATTCCTTACAATACTAGTAAGCATATTGTATACAAAAAAAACCCACATTCTGTAATTATCATGACATTTTGCAGAGCCAAATATCCTAAAAACAACCAAGCATGTCCTAGACCCTTAATAAGTATTTGTCAAACTGAATGAAATGAAACTTCTCAGAATATCACAAACCTACGAAGTCTGAAATAAAAAGCAAGACTTACTTTAAAAAACTTGTTTCAGGATGTAAGTGAAAGGAGTCAGTCATTGACTTCCCTTTTAGAATATGGTCAAAGAAATCGTGGCATGCCTCACCATTTTTTTGCCCCCCTTCTTTCTTTTTTTCATCTTAGATTGGTAGACCAGACTCAGTTAGCTCTGCAGCCAGGCTCGTGGCTGGGTTGAAGCACGTCTCCATTTTCTGCTCCAGTGGCAGGCTATGGTACCGAAAGTCTTTATCTTTCTTTTAGTTCTGAGAAGCAAAGCTCTTAAAGTTACCTGGATATTTGCGTAACACACATCATCCTGGGTTTTGTTTGAGGGATTCTAAAGTAAATAGTTTTTTGGCTTTCCAACTTACATGGCACTAAAGAATGGAATTTAGGGTTGGCTCAGGAGGTGGATAAGACAGGGTATTATAAATTCCCAAGTGTGCCCCCAGGATTAGGGTCTGGCTCTTAGAGGCTCCAGGACTTTCCAATTAAAGCTAGGAATATTATCCTGAGTTTATGTTGTTTTCCATTGCTGCTGCTGCTGTCTGCCAAGCCAGAGTGCATGACAGATTTTTGCCTGTTCTCAAGCAAATAAGAGTAGACAACACTAATATAGCACTCTTTTTCATATACTAGGCACCAGACACCATTTTTCACATTAACTCATTCCGTCCTGATAACAAACCTATAAAGTAGGTTGTATGAGGACAATGATAGTTGCTGTAACAAATAAACCATAAAATTCTATTGACTTAATCCAATAAATTATTATTTCTCATTGCATGTAATTCATTTATAGGTGTTTGGCAGAAAGTTTAGGGATCCAGACTCCTTTCATTTTGAAGCTTTTCTATACCTTCAAGCCCCAAAGTCCTTCTCTTCTAACCAGCAAGTGGAGAACAAAAAAGGAGGATTATCTGTTGGAGATTTTTAATGGGTGAGGCCTGAAGGCAGTGCACATCTGCTCATGCCATTTTCCAGAACCCAGACACATGGCCTCATCTAACTGCAAGTGTTAAGAAATACAGTCTATGGGGTACCTGGCTGGCTCAGTTGGTAGAGTATGTGACTCTTGATCTCAGGGTTGTGAGTTCGAGCCCCATGTTGGGTGTGGAGAATACTTAAAATCTTAAATAAAAAAATACATTCTAGCTGTATTTCCAGATAAAAGAGAAAATGGTTTTAGTGAACACATAGATTCTGCCACAATCCACCCTTTGGTTACCAAGTCACCTCACTCAACTAATCTTTCTTCTTCGCATACAAACAACACAGTCACTCCCTTCCAAAAAGAGACAACCCAATGCCCCTTACAGTTACTGCATTTAACTAAAAATCCTGTATTTCTCGGTGTTGTCTGGTCTTTCCTTCTGGATGGGGTGTTTTCCTCATTGTCCATTGACATGCAAACTAAAAGGACAAGCTGTCCTTTCCCATTCATATCTAACATAAAGTGGTGGGCAAGGATGGGATAAGTAACAGCTGTGCCCGTTTGGAAAGGGAAGATGGAGACACAGCAATGCTGATGCCTGACAATGATAAAGTCTCAATGAGAAGGCATTGCGTTGTGACCCTGTCCTGGGAGTTAAGAGTAAGTTCCTTGGTTCCTCCCTTCTTATTACAGCCTGGTTTTCCTCTCTGGGAGGAACTCCCTGTCTTTTGCTTTCTGTGGTCCTCTCTGCTTTCTGGAAGGTTCTTCCTTAACTGTTATCCTCCATGGCCACCTAGGAACCCATGAGGTGGGTGTTGGTGAGTCTGTTCCTTTTTGAGGTCTGCACAGCCCCTGATGCCCACTTTCTGCTTGTGCAAATTTGGAGACTCAAAGGTTGGTTCAAGGTTCTAACTATCAAAGGCCTTTTAAATCTAGGCTCATTTTTTCTTTGGCAATATAATTCCCTAAGGACTTAGAATGTGCTGATCTTTGCTTCCCAGCAATCCCATGAGCAAAAGCTCGTACCCAAAGGTTTTTCCTATACATACTTCTCAAGCTTCATTTATTTATTTCCTTCCTCCCTCATGCTTCTCTCTCTTGACTTAAGAGTGGCTGTCTTGAGACTATCTGAAATAATAGGCATGGATGGGAATGTCACATCCTTCATCAGATCTTTGTTAGTAGGTCTGAGTCAGAAGGGGCTTTTGTTGCTCAAATCTGTTGTTTACTATTTGGGATCCAAAATGAGTAGGCTTTTCTAACCCTTGAGAGCTAGTGTTTCTGGACCCTGTAGCCTCTTTTATGTCTGTTTGCAAACTAGCCAAGCTTTCCTGAACTCATCTCTTGTAATTCTTGCTAAGAGGGGAGTTGTGCAAATGACTGCTTCCTCAATTCTGTGCCTTAGGTGTCTCACTCACTCCCCTTAGTCCTTGACATGGGAACGGTCATCACACCCTATTACTCTGGCTCTCTCCAGCCACTTCCCCTAGGACTACAGGCTTAGTGGGCATAATGTCTGCCATGCAACAGTTGTACCAGATGTTTGCCACTTTATGCAATAGGTTTCCTTCTTCCCAGCTTCTCATATCCTCTTCCTCACTAATTACCACTCAACAACTAAGCCAATGTTGTATTATTTTAGGTTTGGTTATAGCAGTCCTCCACCTCTAGGTACCAATTTTTGTATTGTTTGGCATAACACTAGATGCTATACCAAACCCTGGAATTTCAGCTTACGACAATAGTAGTTATTTCTTTTCAAAGCCAAGCCAATGTAGGCACCTTCCACGTGGTGATTTAGGGCTTAAGGTACTCTGCAACCTTGACCTCCGCCAAACCCTGGGGTCATGGATTCCTTTGCCCCCAGACAGTAAATCAGTGAAGACACAGAGGATTATCTATGGGAGGGTTTTAATGGCCAGGCCTGGAGTGGCACACATCAGTTCTGTCACATTCCATCGGCCAGAACCAAGTCATGTCCACATTTAGTGCAACGGCGGCTGAGGGATATAATCTAGTTGTGTGCTCAGAGAGAATAGGGACCAGGCTTTGGTGAACATGTGAGAACCTCATTGATAAACATATACAGCCCCCCAAAATTCTGAGCCATAAACCAAAAACTTCATTGTGTTTTCATGACATGTTGGTCTCAATAAGGTAGGAATGTGTCCTTATGGAGGTCTAAGACCTTGATCCCATCAGAATGAGAGTAAGGACTTTGTTTTTAAATGGTGGGTCATGGCAACCATTTCCTGGGCACATTTTCTATAAGGGTAGAGGCAAACTTAGAATAAATTTGAGGGGCGCCTGGGTGGCACAGCGGTTAAGCATCTGCCTTTGGCTCAGGGCGTAATCCCGGCGTTATGGGATCGAGCCTCACATCGGGCTCCTCTGCTATGAGTGCTTCTTCCTCTCCCACTCCCCCTGCTTGTGTTCCCTCTCTCGCTGGCTGCCTCTATCTCTGTCGAATAAATAAATAAAATATTTTTAAAAAATTTAATAAAAGAATAAATTTGAGATGTACTTCCACCCTCCAATTTTTATCTCTGTAGATAACCCGAGGATTATGGGGTGCCAGAGAGCCTGTGCTAGTGGGTCATAGGGAAGTAGTGTCAGCATGGGGGGCACTTAGGGCTTCGTCAGAATAAAGGGCTGGGCACCCCTTTCTTCAGGTGTTTTCTCCTAGGACTTAAGTGCATGTAGTTTTGGGGCATGATCCCAAAAAGCGCAATTAAGGAAGTGGGGGATGTAAGGGAAGAGAGAAAACCCAAGAAATAGGTTATTGTCAGGGGCAACAGGGACTCAATCCCAGGGGATATCTCCTGAGAAACCATGTAGGACATGCTTCAGAATCGCCCCTCTGGAAGTCAAGGAGGCTGGGGCATTTTTCCAACAACTCCTACCCGTGTTGGTTGAGGGTTGGCCCTGGAGCATGAAGTGCCATCTCCCCTAGCTATGGGTTATATTTACAAGCAGCCTAGCAAGCACCTGTGACAGGCAAAGAGGAAGACCTCTGCAGGCCCATGGGAAGCTGTGAGCCTGGCCCAGGAGCTGTCCATTGCTACAGGAGAGCCCGGGTGGACCTGAGAACACGGGGCAGCTGCTGAGCTGCGAAGAGCCCCAGGGCATGAGAAACAAGGACTCAGACATAACACAGGCTCTCAAAATCTACCTAACTGACCTCACAGTTTGTACCTGTCCTCTGGGTGGGAATGAATTCTGCCTCCTTTGTGTATTAACTAGTATTAGCAGCCAGCAATGACGGAGCATTCACTGTGCCAGGAGCTGTATTAAGGGCCTGACATAAATGATCTCATTCAATATTCATTGACCATCTACCATGTACCAGGGGAGAAGAAAGAGATGACTAAAACTCACTCTCTGTACTTAATTTAAACTCTGGCAGGAGGAATAAAGTGAACACAAAAACTTTATACAGCAGAGGATGTATGGGGATCCAGAACAGTTACAAATAATTATGAGGTCTCTGGGGCATGAAGCTGACTTCTGGATGGTGGATCAGGTGTCCTTGAAAGAAGGAATTTGAACCTATCCTTGAAGGATGGGAAGGAGTTTGACAAGCATATAAGGGAAGTGCATTTGTGGACAAAATGATGGAGTGTTTGGGAGGTGGAGGGGAGGGGGAAGATGGGCATTGCCAGGAAGCAGTCACAATATGATTGAACCTAAGGGTGAGACAAATCTGTTAGCCAGATGTGATACCAAGATTGGAGGAAGCCAGGTCAAGCATTAAACTGGGGATAGAGAATGTATCCAGTGGAAAGCAACAAGCATGTGGGAGAGAAGTTTTGGGGAGGAGCGAGATCCAGGGAGGTGGAGGCATGATTCAGAAATAATGCCACAGGGGCACCTGGGTAGCGCAGTCATTAAGCGTCTGCCTTTGGCTCAGGGCGTGATCCCGGCGTTCTGGGATCGAGTCCCACATCGGGCTCCTCCGCTGGGAGCCTGCTTCTTCCTCTCCCACTCCCCTGCTGTGTTCCCTCTCTCGCTGGCTGTTTCTCTATCACATAAATAAATAAAATCTTTAAAAAAAAAAGAAATAATGCCACAATTGCTATATGTCTCTAGCAATCCATTCAGTCATTCAATATGTACCCCTCATTCATTGTTTTCATGCACTCAGCAAATATTTGCTGAACATTCACTGTGTTCCAGCTGTCCATTTATATAATGAGGACTCAGTAGAGTAGAAATCTATGACCTCATGGAGCAGACGCAGACAAAACCATGTTTTTAAAATACCTAGTATGTCAGGTAAGTGGTGGGGAGAAAACCAAGCTGGGAGGGGTGACAGGGAGCACTACCTGGGGAAGAGGGCTGGCATTTTAAAAAGGGTGGTCAGGGATGGCCCCACTGAGAGCAGGACATATGAGCAAAAGAGCTGAGGTTGTAGAGGAAGGAGCCATGTGTCTCCCTGATGGAAGAATGCAATTACAAAGATCCCAGGCAGGGACAGTGCCTTCCAGTCTGGAAAGAGTAGGGAAGCGTGGCTGGAACAGAGTGAGTGAAGAGCACAATGGTTGGTGTGAGGTTAGTGAGGGGAAGGCAGACCAGATGGTGAAGGTCAGTGGTTTTCAATGGGTGACACTGTTCCATAGTATTTCTGAAATTCATGGAGCTGTATTTGTTCTAGTGTAGTTGTGTCTAAATATTTCCATGTTAAAATATGTATTTTATTATGGGTTGCTTTCTCTTAATTTCTGCTCTATATGTTAGATGAGGCATTATATGATTTTCTTTTTTAAAAATTGTGTGTGGAGGGAGGTGATATTATCCTTAAATTCCTTTCCTTGACTGTAAAGGATGTGTTACACAATGTTTGCTTCTAAAGGAGCCTGTGAGTCAGACAGGGTCAAGAGCTTCTGAGGAAAAACCACAAAAGCCATTGTAAGGACTGTGGAGTTGACTCCAGAACAGAGTGGTCAGAGGAGAGTTAGAGAAATACCACGATCAGACTTGAAATTAAACAGCTCTCACTGGCTGCTGTGTGGAGAGTAGACTCTAGAGGGCGAGAGTAGAACCAGGAGGCCAGGTAGGAGGTTACTGCAGCGTCATTTGTCATTTGTCTGTCCCAGCTACTGTGACAAAAATACTATACACTGGGTGGCTTATAAATAATAGACATTTATTTCTTACAGTCCTGGAAGCTGGGTAGCCCAAGATCACAGGGCTAGAGGACTTGGTGTCTGGTGAGAGCCCAGATGGCTGTCTTTTGGCTGTCACTTCACATGGAGGAAGGGGCCTCATTTATAAGGGCACTAATCCCACTCACAGGGGTAGAGTCCTCATGATGCAATCACCTACCGAAGGCCCCGCCTCCTAATACCATCACACTGGGGATGAAGTTTCACAATGAATTTTGGAGAGACACAAACATTCAGAGAATAGCGTGAAGTAACAGAGCAGGAGATGATGGTGACTTGGATCGGGATGGTGGCACGGAGGGAATGAGAAATGGTCTGATTCTGGAATATTTTTTGAAGGTGGGACCTGTAGGATTTTCTGACAGATTTGACATAGAGTGCTAGAGAATGAGAGGAGTCAAGAATGACTCCACATTTTCGACCTGAGCAATGAAGGACGTTGATGTCATCAACTGAGATGGGAAGCCCATCTGTAGAGTAGGTTTTGGGAAAACACCAGAATTTACAGGACACCAGCTATGTGCTGGGCACTATTTTAGTCGCCAGGAATTTTCACAGGTGTGATGTGGAACTTTAACTAACAACTTCTTCAGGACAGAAGCTGAGGCCAGCAAGGACCAGGCTGGTCTGACATGTAAGACTCCAGTTAGACTCTAAGTCCTCTGAGGTCAGAAGCATAGTCTGGCATCTCAGTAACCTTGGCCACCCACTTAGTGCATGTTTGGTAACTATCTGTTGAGTGAATGATGATTCATTGTCTCTAATTCCCTTAGTGATTCAAGTCAAAATGGAATAAAAGTCTACCCAATGTGAAACCATAAAGTTATTAGACTCACTGTTCTGATTTTAGACAGGGGTTTCTTTTAGCCCATTCTAAATCTCTATGTCAGCAGCCCCTCCAGGTCAGACACACTGTGTTTTATCTCTGAATCTGAAGGGCCGACCATCTAGGAGGTTTTGTTGAATGAATATTTATGGTATGGATACATTTTATGTATTTTTAAAGAATAGATTTCATTAGATATATTTCATGATATAGCTACAGTATCCATTTTGTTTGTTTCCCAAAGTTTTACTTTGTATTTTAGAATAATTATTGTGTATATATTCTTTATTAGCTATCATTTTTATGACTGTATAATAATCTATTGTTACCTGGATAAACTATAATGCCATTGTTTATTTCCCCATTATTCAACATTTAAGATTCTTTCAATCTGTCAAAATAATAAGTAAGATATCAATGAACATTTTCCTTGTAGCTTTTAAGGTACTTTAGGTTATGCTAGTGGGGTGTTAAGATCCTTGATCAAGGATTGTGGGAGACATCATTAACACTTACCAACACGTGTTTCTTCACTCCTTTTGGGCAGGCAGAAAACTTCATTTCTTAGCCTCCTTGCCATTGGGTAGGGCCATGTGATGTGACTAGTTGGGCCAAAGAAATGCGAGGGAAAGGAACAGGTAAACCTCACCTCTACCAATCTGGGGAAGGTATGTTGAGTGAGCATGAAGCCAACATTTGTTATGGTAAACTGCTAGGATTCTAGAATTAATTTGTTACCACAGCTAATCTATCTTATCCTGACTAATACACAGACTTTGGACCTTATTATGCATTAGGGTATAACCAGGAAAACTGCACAATCATTGGTATAGATATACAATAAATATCTATTTAGTGATTCAGTGAGACTGGTTGCCAATAATACATGAAAATACTGATTTCATTGTTATCAACAGTCATGGATTTATTATTTGGTTGTTCCAGCCGATTTAATAGGCAAAAATCTTGCCATGGCCAACGGAAAATTGGCCAATTTCTTTGCTTATTCGGAAGGCTGAATATTTTTTTGTCTGTTGTTAGCCATTTCCTTTTTTGTGTATTATTTGTTCAAAATCTTTCATTCATTCTCTGTAACTATCGAAAGCCTTATTGTTTTATATATTGGGGATATGACCTTGTTGTCATAGAACTTTTGTTCTAGCAGAGAAAAATGACATGTAAATGAATGCTTACATGTTTTAGGTAGTGGCGAGAACTATGAAAATCAAGGTCAGTGGCTTCAAGATAGATTAGGTGTATCTTCACACAGGGGGTCATGAAGCATCTTTCTGATAACATCACTTTTGAAGAAAGGGAATGAGCTGGAAGATCTTGGGAAGAAAGGTGTTGCAGGCTGAAGGAATAGCACATACAATGGCTGAAGGCAAGGCCATACGTGATATTTTGGGGCTACAGCAAGAAGTCAGTCTGACTGAAGCAGAATCAGTAATGAGAGAGTAGTAAGAGATGAAATTGAAAAGGTAACAAGCTAGAACATAGAGGGTCTCCTAGGCTACTCTTTCGTCTTTTGACTTTTCTTTGGAGTCATATGGGAGCCACTGCGGGCTTTTGAGCTGAGGGGTGATGTGATATGGCTTACTATTTAAGGATTACTCTGGCTTCCCTACAGATGAAATGAAAGGGGAGCAAGCAGGGAACAAGTAGAAGGCTCTTGGAATGTTTTGTTGGAATAAGAAGACAGCTTAGATGAGGGTGACACCATGGATAAAGTGAGAAGGGGTCAGATTCTTGTTGTATTTTGTAGTGCAGCTAATAGGGTTTGATGATAGATTGAACATAGGACCGACTGAGAAAAATGAAGGAGTCAAGAATGATTCCAAGGTTTTTGACTTGACCAAACAGAAGAATGTAGTTGCCATTTACTCTATTGCTTTATTGAGCCATATTTGGTATTTTTAGTGACTCCAGAAAAAGCCACAAGACATCAAAGGAACAGTGTGCTGGGGTGGACATGGTGCTTGCTTTCTAGAGCCAGGGGTCAACCGATAGACTGAAAGCAGTCCTGGCCTGAGTGGGGTCCTGGCGGCAGTGCAGCGGCTCCCACCTACTTTGGCTCTCCTCGCCGTCTCCTTTTCACTCCCAGAAACATGGGCTTCGGTGTGGCTGTCTCTAATGGTGTCAAGGGTTTCCTGATACGCAGGTGCACAAGCCATCACTGCCAGAGGAGGTGAAGAAGCACGAGAAGGTGGTGCTCTAAGACTTACAGGAGGACAAGAAGGTCCTCTGGGAGAAGGGCCAGGAGGTCCTGGTAGGTAACGTGGGCCAGGCTGGTGACAACCCCTGTGCCACCATTGTCAAGACACTGGTGGCCAAGGACTGCTGCGGCATCCTGTATGATGCAAACTAGGAGAGAGAGGAGAGCAGGAAGGGGGCCTTGTGTTTATCCCCGGGACCCCCGAGTCTGCAGTCCTTAAGAGCATGATCTATGCCAGCTCCTAGGATATCATGCAGAAGAAGCTGATGGAGATCAAGCATGAATGACAAGCAAACTGTTGGAAAGCTCAGGGGCCAGTGCACCCTGGCAGAAAAGCCGGGGGCAGGACCCTTCCTCCCTGGAGGGGCAGCCTTTGTGAGGTCCATCCAGCCCCCTGCCTGGAATGTCCAGCAACCCCGGACCTGCTGCCAGGGTGGCAGGCTGCCCGGTTCTTGCAAGAGCAGAGGGGTCGAGGGCATTCCGGCAGGGGGAGGGCAATCTCTTCACCGTAGCTGACTCACAGCACCCAACCCCACCTCAGGGACCTCCTCCTTCCTTTCATCCCTGAAGGCTCTAGCCTTCCTAAACCACTTTTGTTTTTGTTTTCCTAAATCACTTTTGATCTGATTTTTTCTTGGCTTGAAGCAGAACCAGTGTCCCCTAGGCAACACGGTTTATGGAGGGCCTGGATTTTTTCAGCAATGGTCCTGCTACCCACGTGTTCCTCCTCATTCGCATATTGCCCACCTCTCACCACAGTAGTGACTGTGCTCCTCTGTTAAGTTCGGGGTGTGAAGGGAATGCTGTGGACAGGACCCCTCCCTGTTGGGACCAGTTCCCCTCCCCCTCCCCCATGGTTGCAGCACTTATGGAAGCAGGACAGTAAGAGACCTTCAGTTAAAACACACACACACACACACACACACACACACACACACACACCCCAATTAAAAAAAAAGAAAGCAATTGTGGTCTGCTAATGGCCATGGTCATTGGTTCAGGGGTGGGCATATGACCTTGGATAACCCCATCAGAGGCCCAGGACATACATTTAACAATCTGGGACAGCTACTTCTTCCACTAGAAATGAACATGCTCCCCGAGGCTTCCGGTAGTCCTCATGCTTTGAGAGGAACCAGCCCTAAGATAAACCTAACATCCTAGAAAACACAGAAAAGAGATAAAAAGAAAGCTGGGTTCTTTTGTGACATGCTTGAGTCACTATATCCATCCTGACCTGAAATCTATTCAGAGGCCATTCAGTGACATGAGCTAATAAACTCCCTTTTATTGTGTATGTGAGCTTGGGCTGTGTTTTCTGTTACTTGCCACCAGGCACGTCCTAATTGATATAAGCGGCTTTCTATGTAAATGCTGTACACCGTTCTTAGGCAGAATGCTCTCGCCACCCGGGATCTCAGAACAAGGAAATAGTCACCCCAGAAAATCTGCAAACCATTTGGGGCTTAGGATTGGAGAGTGACATCATGTTCAGGGAGAGGAAAGGCCACAATCAGAGCGTAAGCTGTCCAAACTCCTGGAGGAATGGATCCCAGGAGCTGTCAGAGCTGCAGACATCACCTGGCCTCCGCTGGTCTCGGCCGCTCCCCCGGCAGTGAGGGCTGGGGGTTCCTACTCAAATAGAGGGTCTTTGGCAACTTGCTTCTGAAATGAAATGAAAACTGATTCTGAGTGTGGAGTCTCCGTGAATTCCAACAGCACGCTTCAACATTTGTTTCTGGAAATCCTTTACCGATTTGTGTTCCTTTCAAGACAGTTGAGGTTTGTGACAAGCGGGACTGGCTGTGAGTCAGATTGCCTGCACCTCTCTCCGGGCTCCCCCAGCGCTAGTGGACCCAGAAGGGCTCCGGGGTTGAGGTCAGCCGGCAGATACGGGCCCTGAGACATCCCCCTCTTGGCAAATTGTCTGCGCAGGGTAGTGGCTTGAGACCCGAGAGGGCTGCTGTGTGATAGACTTCCTGGAGCCTCTTCTGCCCTAATTGTCTTGATCGTCACCAAGTCTGAAAGGAATTCTGGTCTAGTGACTGAGAGCATCACGGTCTGCAGCCAGACGGCGAGACCCTGAATCTTAGATCTGCCACCTACGGATGCTGCTCATTATTTAACCTCCCTGTGACTCAGTTTCCTCTTCTGGAAAACGGAGGTAATACAAAAGTATCTCCTTGAGCTGGTTGGAGGATAAATGGGTTACTCCAGTAAGTCTTAGAACAGTGCCTGGCATCAATGAATATTAGCTATTGAACTGCCTGCAACTTGCTAATACGTAATGATACAGAGATGCCAAAGCAAAAGGAGTTGAAAGAGAAGAAAGAGAAATGCATATACAAAGCAAAGAGTGCTCTTTAATGTCTGGCAAAAAAGAGAATGGTTGGGGTGCCTGTCAACACAGCCCAATCTTCTCTTTCCAGCCAGGGTGGGTTTCTGGGCTGGAACCGACGAGACGGAAGGGGAAGCCCAGCCATCTCCTTCCTGCTGTTGTCAGCCTTCAGGACCCGTGGCCGGTGTGGCTTGTCTTTTATGCGGCAGTAATCCTACTCCTAATAGTAACAATCCTCACTTTTTAGTTCCACTTGAAGTTTCCAGATCCCTTTCATAGTTCTCTATATTCCCCTCCCAGTAGAGTCTCTTGTCTTCCCATTTCTCAGATGGAAAGAATAGAGTGTAGGCTTGCCCTCCCGCTTCCATAATATTCAGAAACATGCAAGCATCATGGATTCTTTGTTTTCCATTCATTATGTGTTTTATTTTCAAAATGTTCTACAGTTTAAAAATGTATTGTGGTGGGGGCTGGGGGGTACCTGCTGGCTCAGTCAGTAGAGCATCTGACTCTTGACCTCAGCTCGGGTCTTGATCTCAGGATTGTGAGTTCAAGCCTTGCATTGGGCTCCACACTGGGCGTGGAGGCTACTTAAAAAAACTGTGTTGCTGAGGCGCCTGGCTGGCTCAGCCGATAGAGCATGTGACTCTTGATCTCAGGGTCATGAGTTCAAGCCCCACATTGGGCAAAGAGCCTACTTAAAAAATTGGAAAAAAAATTTTTTTAAATGTATTGTTAATTTTTTCTTATGTTTTAATAACACTGGCTCACACGTTGAATAGCATATGTGCCAGGCGCTGTTTTTAAGAACTTTATATGTATTAAGTCATTTACTTCTCACAACAACCCAGTTTGATGGCTACTAGTATTTTTCTCCCTTTACAGATGAGAGCACTGAGGCACTGTGGCCTACCATGATTAGTTTTGAACTTGGATAGTTTGATTCCAGAAGCAACACACTTAATTACCATGCTAGTCTATGTGTTCATGGTGGAATTTTAATAACACCAGCAAAGCAAAAAGATGAATTTTTTAAAAAAATTATAATGCCAATACTCAGATGGAGCTACTATTAAGATTTGATGTAAATTAATGGCTCTAAATCAGGCAGGGGATGGAAGTGGAAAGGAAAGGCATACATGGGGGTTCTTTGGGGAGGTTTTAAAATACTCACGTGCTTAGGTATTGTACCCAAGGGGGAAGGGCAAGCATGAGGATTTGGGGGGGAAGAAGTTAGGTGATGCTAAAACAGCCTCCTCTTTCCTCTTCCACATTCCAGTGTCTCCACCCCTGTCCTAGTTGAAAGCCACTGGTGTATCTTTCCGATCTTTTTTCCTATGCATAGCTTCAAGTGCACACATAAATATACACTTATAAATAACAACTCAGAAACTAATACACGGTAGCATAGCGCCTGGGTGGCATAGCGGTTAAGCGTCTGCCTTCGGCTCAGGGCGTGATCCTGGTGTTATGGGATCGAGCCCCACATCAGGCTCCTCTGATATGAGCCTGCTTCTTCCTCTCCCGCTCCCCCTGCTTGTGTTCCCTCTCTCACTGGCTGTCTCTATCTCTGTCAAATAAATAAATAAAATCTTTAAAAAAAAAAAGAAAAAAAAAGAAAAAGCTAAGGCAAGCAGGCGATGCTGGCATGTAGTAGGGCGAAATTCCCGACTGCGCTGGATTCGTGCTGTACTTCCAAGGCACATTAGCAAGACAAATACAAGTTTCCAGGTTGGAGCCTGATTGGCTTTCTGAGCATCAACAGCTCTTCCTGTGAGTGTGTTGTTCTGTGATTTGGCAGGTGGAAGTGGCCCGGGTTCTCCCAGGGGCCTTGTACCCAGGGCTGATTTGTGCTTTACAGTCTTGCAGACTCCGCTCGGTGCCAGGGCGCTGGACAACTGCCTGTACTCATATTACTCCCCATTCCGGCCCACACGAGGCGCGAGGCAAACCCCGCAGGATGCCTGGTGTGTTCTGCAAGGAGCGAGGGCCTGAGCCGTGGAAGGGAGAGCCAGAACGAGGTTCTTCCTCTCTCTGCTCCCTGTGATGGCCCATCATAGCACCTGCGACCCCGCTCCCAGGTGCTGACTTCCTCTTCCGCCCCAGTCAGCGGCCTGCATGCTATTTATTTGCAGGAAGAAGGGCTGGTGATTTGGTCTTTCTTCTTCTTTGTATCTTGGTTGCTTGGAATGGTGTCTGGAACAGAGGGAGAAGCGGCTTCTTGTTGGGATGAGTAATGGGCATAACGGCAGCTAACGTCTACAGGCTGCTCTGTGCCTCAAACACAGACTAATAAGACAAAAGTTTCTGTTCCAATCTTCCCAACGGCCCCATAAGGGAGATTCTAGATTCTATTATTCTTCCCATTGGAGAGCTGAGGAAACTAGGCAGAGAGAGGGTAAATAACTTGCCCAAGGCCACACAGAAAAGCAGCTGTCCGCAGTCAGTCCCTGGAAGCTGAGGTCTGGCGGTCAAAGCCACGATGCCTCCTGTTTGCTACCTCCCTCATCCCCTCTCTCCTCCAATTAAATGTGCGCAGTGATCTCTGTAAGACTTCCCTTCATCACGTGACTCCCTGATCAAGAACCGTGGAGGCCGGACTCCCCAGCGTGGCGTAGAGGCTGTCTACCGTGGTCCCCAGTCAGCTTCCGACTTCAGAGCAGCCTCTGATCCCAACTGGATTTACAAGCCGTGCGAGCCTGGCGATGTCACTCTCTCTGCTCACGTTCCTCCGCCGTAGAGGGAGGGCGGTTAGGAGCCCGACTTCGTACCACACTGGGGAGGCTTACTCACTGTCCACGTGGGAACGGCTTAGAATGTGGATTTGCAAGTTTTTTCAATCGAGGGTCAGATGGGAAATATTTTCAGCTTCGTAGGTCACACGGTCTCTCAGCCACTCTGCCACCGTAGTGCGAACGCAGTGACAGGCAATAGGGAAAGGAATGCGTCCGGGGGCCAATACACACTTATTTATGGACGCCGAAATGCGAACTTCAAATCATTTTCATGTCATGAAGTATTCGTCTATTTCCCCCTAACCATTTAAAAATGCAGAAACTTTTCTTAGCTCATGAACAGTACAAACACAGGGGCCGGGCCAGATGTGGCCCCCAGGCTGTGCTTTGCTGACTTAGTGCGGAATATTGTCTGGTGCAGAAAAGCTTAATGAATCCAAGACAAACAGTGTGAAGTAAGGAGACAAAGGAGGGGTTTGTAGGTGCCGAGGGCTTTGACTTGGTAGGGATGTGTGGGTGGAAGGGCCAGGCCAAATAGAGGAGACGAAGCCGAGGAACAAACGTCTCCTGAGCATTGATGGTGGCCAGGCACCCCTTCCTATATATCCTACCATCCCATCCTCCCACTTACCCTGCACCTTCCATCCTATTCACAGAGGTGATGAATGAGCCTCAGAGAGGTTAAGTAACATGCCCAGAGTCGCACAGCTTTTATGTATTAGAATCAGAATCTGAACCTGGTTTTTACAGGATACCAAAGACTGCCTTTTCTACTGGATTATCATGTACTGAACACATAATGAGAACCTGTGATGTGTAAGGTGTTGTGCCAGGTCTGGGAACACAGTGGTGTCAAAGATTTGGCTCTGACCAAATGGAGTATTGTCTAGTAAGAGACCAGGTACCCAGATAAGCAGTTCATCTCAGGGTGAAGACTCCTGGGGTGAGAACACATGGGAGAGGCTCAGAGTTGAAGGTTCTAACCCACATTTGAGAAATCACAGAAGGCCTCCCAAAGGAAGTAACGTCTAAAGGAGGCTGTAAGTCAACAAGGAAAGACCCGGAAAAGCACCAAATAGGGAAAAGTAATTCTACAGTACAACGTCTTGCTGGCTTAACCAGGTCGCCCGTTGGTGCCCCTACCCCTGAGAAATCTGGTTCTCAGATTTAGGGCCTTTGAAAGTCCAGTGTTCTTTACAGGAGGGTCCCTAAGTCTTCAGTCCTTAAGTGTTCTCTGCCCAGCCTCTCTCTTCCTGAAATGCTATCATCGTTTTGGCCCACAGCTCCCTGGAGATGAGACTCAGCCCCCTTTTCTGTTTTTCTCATTACTTCAAGTACTCCATGAATTTGGTAAACCTGACTCAAGATTTTGGTGGAGGGAGGGGGTGCCACGGGGAGGGGTCACATCTGGAGCCCAGGGTTTCCGCCCTCTCCTGGCCCCCCACTTCCTTTCTGGAGTTGCAAACAAAATCCTCCCTTTGTCTTGCTGGGAGTGTCCCACCCACCTCCGGCCCTAAGGATCTCTTCTAGTTCTTCAGCGAAGTATTTTCTCAACAAACACAGCTCTACCTTCCTAAGAGGGATTCCGATGAATAAAACGTTCTCCTCTTTACACATATATTGTCTCATTTGCTCCTCCTAGCAAACCTCCAGAACGGCTGCCATTGTCCCTACTATTCAGGCAGGAGAACTCGGTACCTAGCCCAAATTGTAGTGGCGAGAGTTAAGGACAGGACTGATTCCAAAATCTTTCTCAGCCACTCCATTCTGTTGTCTAATACCACTCTGATTGGTCTGGAGAAGGCAGGGAATATGAATATAGTCAGATGCTGGGTCCATAAAGAATATTAATTTCGCCAGCAACGCCGGTGAAAGGTTATGGTGTTCGGTTTGGGGGGAGAACTGCGACCTGGCTGAGGGCACCCCAGAACACTCGGGCCGGGGCTCATTCCACGGGCCTGGCCTGAGAACATTCCTGAAAGTAGCAGTGCGGTTCTTTGATAACTAAGCAGACGCTGAGGAGACAGGGAGAAGAGGAAACAGGAAATGAGGAGAGAGGAAAGGAAGCTAAAGAGAGCCGGTTCTGTATTCAACAAACAATTTTAGAATTAAAGTGAATCCTGCTATTGAAGCCAGAAACTCTAGAGAGGTTCACACGGGCCAAGGTTTTTGGCCAGCTCTTCAGAGAGTTTGGTTCCAAGCTGGGGAAATGAAGTTACTATGAAGCCGGAGTCTCAACATATGAATCAAAGCCTCCTTTTCAAGCTCCTGAAGAATCTGGGGACGGAGTCCCTAGCAGTTTCAGTGCTGCAGGCTTTGGACCCGGGCCACGTGTGGTTATGGGAGTGCGTGGCTCCGTGTGTGCCCAGAGGAAAGCTTGACGTGCAGCTGAGAACAGGGAGCCCCGCCTTCAGGAAGCCTTGAGCGAGGAGCAGCTAAAATGTGCTTCCTCTTCCCCTCTCTCCACCCCCGAAGGTCACTGTGGGCTGACTAGCCCTTCCCCCACACCCTGTGACTGAGTTCAGCTCCCCTCACCCCACCCCTGCCCTTACAGGCGCCCTGGGCTGAATCTGAGAGGTGGCACTTTATCCCCATCGCTCTCCTGGCTGGGCTCTCTCTCCTCTGCACTTCTGCTCTCAAAGATGAAGGGAACCACATGCCACTATGATACTGGTAGATACTGGCTGGCCCCAAAGGTCTGCTTCTGTTTCATGAGGGTAGGACAGTGGGTAGTTCTGGAAGTAGGAATTCTTTGGCTTCCAAAGCAAAGATTGCTTAGAACAGTGTCTGGTCCATAGTACCTTCTTTAGAGTTAGTAGCTTTTATGCTCCATCCTGGCCCAGCTCCTGCGTGTGCTAGAGAGAGCAGTGAACAGAAGAGGTGGGGGTGCGGGGGGCCTTGAAGGTTAAATATTTGAGCAGCGGGTGGGGCAAGGGCATACACAAAGCCCAGGAGTGGGAATTAGGAAGGTGTCTTTGCAGAAAAGCGAGTGGACCAGATGGGATCGAGAGAAGCATTCCTATAAGTAGTGGGAACAGCTTAAAACTCTTGGGGCCAGGTTGTTTAGGGTCTTGACTGCCAGGCAAGGGTGTTTGAACTTGATCGTACAAGTAATGGGGAGCTGGATGATTTGGATTTTAACACCCACACTATTTTGCTATCCTAGATGAAGACTTGGTATTTAATTGAACTCCTACAAAGTTCAGAAGTACAGAGTGGAGCTTGGTGTGAAATGGACTCTACCTTGCATTTGGGCTCCGTGTCTTTCCTCTCTCCTTCCCTACTCCCTCCTGTCCTCTTCTCTCCTCCCTGCTCTCCTACTCCTCCTCTCTGCATTTTACCTATTCTAAAACTCTGTGCATTGTATCTTTCTTGTAGTTGGTAACTAATCCTCGGAATCTTCGCATAAACTGGTGAGAAGGTTGGAAATGTGACAGGTTCTTTTTTTTTTTTTCCTTTTAAAGCAGGATTAGGCAGCTAATTATACATTCTGTACAGAAAGAAACATGTCTCATTTCTCATCTCTGAGGTTGTCAGATCCCATCCTATTCTACCAGAGACTTAATTTATACTGTCAGTCCCACCATGGGATAGTCCATATGAAGCTCTAATTTGAGTTATCCGTGGGTCCCATTCTCCCCAATCCTAATAGACCAATGGTTTTCAACCAGGGAATAATTTGCTCCCAGGGGACCTTTGGAAATGTCTGGAGACATTTTCGGTTGTCATAACTTGGGTGGAGATGGAGAGTGATGTGCTATTGACATTTAGTGGGAGGAGACCAAGAATGCTGCCTAACACCCTGCAATGCACGGGACAGGCCCCTGCTGCCCCCTGCCCCCGCCCCAAGAATCATGTAGTTCAAAATGTCAGCAGTGCTGAAGCCTCTGACTGAGACAGGCAAGTGGAGTGATCTCAGTCAGTGTCTGTGTGGATAGGATAGGGATGGGGCAGGATAACTGATCTGAGGAAAAGGTCCAGGGGAAGCAAGTGTTCTGAGAAGCATTTGGCCTAGAAAGAAGACCAGAAGTTTTCAATATACTACTTATGAGCAAATACAATTTGCCCATTTTTAACTAGCTCCCCCATGGAAATATCAAAATTTCAGTATATTGCCCCCTGTGATAATTAGTCTACCAAAAACTAGTCACTGGAAGCCACCACTTGTCAAGTGACTTGTGAAACCTGAGGTATTCATGGCTTCTGAAAAGCTACCCGCGTGAGGAACCATTGCTATGTTTGGCTTTATTTTGAAGGCCCTCGTGGTTTTGACTTTAGAAACATAGGTAATAGTCTTGGAAGGCAGGTACCAGACAACTATTTTGGTGGGGGTATATGTGACACCTCAAGCATTTTTATATCCAAGTGGTAAGTCATGAAACTTGATCCTCTTATAAAGAAAGTAGTTGATTATTAACTGCATTTGGAGGAGTGGAGGCTCTAATCCCAGTGGTTTCCTAGGTCTATAATGTCTCTCACAGATCAGATGGTCTCAGCTCTCTCCACAGTAAGCTCTGCCCACCAGGCTTCGTCCTCAGCCTTGTGCTCTCCCCTGCCTCACCCATTCCCTGGTGTCCTCATCCAGTCCCGAGGCATTCATCCTCTCCTTATGCCAGTGGCCCTTCGTCCTCACAGGCAATCCCACTGCATTGTCCTGTTTCCCTGAAGGACGATTTCCATCTTCTTTCTCCTCAAACCTCCACCATCCCCTTCCCCATCACTCTGCACAGATGACCTTGTTTCCTATTTCCCTGAGCAAAGAGAAGCTATCGGAAGAAACTTCTATCAACTCCACCACATCCATCAGCCTCTGTGGCCTTTTGCTCTTCTTTCTCTCCAGTCACCATGGTCCAACTCTAAGCTCTTCCCCTCTGCGTGCTTGGACATCATTTGCCTTCTTTCTCCTGAATTCATACTTTCCCACCCCTGCTCACCTGGATAATTTCTATCAGCTTATGTACAGTATATTCCATATTAAAAATAGAAATCTTCCTTGACGCTCCATCTCCCTCTCGCAATTTTCCCAGTTTCAGTTCCATTTAATAGCAAAAAAGGTTGCCTCCATTATCCTCCTCATTCTCTCCAACTTGTCTCTCCTGAACCTTTTTACTTACACATTCATCCCATCAAACCAGTGAAACCTATTCTTGTCAAGGTCACCACGACCTCTATTGGCCAAACTCAATAGTTAATTATCAGTCCTTGTTGAGACATTCCACGTGACTCCCGACAGCCCGGGACAGCCAGCGTGATTGTTTTCTTAGTCGTGAAATGTCTTCAATCCAGGGAAGATTTACAATTAATTAGAGAGACGAAGTAAATCAGATCCATAGTATTGTGTTTTTTATGTTAAATTTGGAAATAATATGTGTGTATTTGATATTTTAACATTTGTAATGTGCAGTACTTGCAAGGTTTAAATGAATTTGATATGTTGGGAGACAAGATGCTATATTCAGAGACTCTTGTAAGAGGCTTACAAAGCAAACTTTGTAATCGATTACAAAATTTTGAACTGGTTACACTACATTTATAAGTTTAATTTTATTGGTTTTACAAGAATGACTGAAATAAGATTTTTTTTTTAAGTCAATGAATTCGCAGTTAATTAACATAGAGGGTAAGAGCCGAACACTGGATTCTGGAGCCAAACTTTATGGTTCACAAAACAATTCAGACATTACTAGCTATATGACCTTGTGAGAATTACCCTCTGTGCCTCAATTTTCCTGTACTTAAAATAGGGATAAGAATAACATGATTTATCTGCTGGAATTTCTGTGAGAATTACAGGAGTTGATGATGTGAATTGTTTAGAACAGTTTCTGGACATGGTAAGGGCTGTGTTAGCTGTCATTGAAAAGCAAATCAAATATATTAAATTTATAAATGTAGTTAAAAACCTTTAAAGTTGTTTAGTGAACTAAGTCTGAGCAGAACAACCCCTTCCTCAAAGCCTCCCATAAAACAAGCTGTTAAGAGTTCCCTTGGAAATCGCATGGTAAGATTTGTCGAAGTGACTTAAAAGCTGGATGGAGGGAGTGGGATTCTAAATTTGTTACTCCAATAAATCAAATACGGCTTACAAAAATAAGTAGCCCCCAAACATACCTTTCTCATACAACAAAGTTGTTTTCTGGGGCATTCGAAAACTCACAAAGGCCAAAATAATTGCCTAAAAGCCCTGACATCTTGCGGTTGCCTCTGGGCTTTGGAAGCTTCTGTGGAGCAGCCCCAGGCCCAGCCTTAAGGAGCCACATTTAGGGGAAACTGCAGCTGGAAGCAAAGCTACCCAGCTGAGCCCGACCTCAATTAGCTAGTCCTCAGCTCCCTCACGGGTAAGTGAGTCTGTGCTCTGCACATATTAATGCGTTCGATCCTCACAGTAACTATGAAGCATGTATCTGCTCTTATCCAGCGAAGTGATTTGCCCCAGGCCACATAGCTAATTAGTGGTCACACAACGGGGGTTCAGATTCAACAAGTCTGGCTCGAGTCCACAGTTAACGACATTTTGATACTGTCTAGTCTAATATAATCCATGACATTTTTAAAAAATTGACGGTTGTAGCCCACTACATTGATTTCATGACCCTGTGATTTTAAAAAGCACCTCCAAGGAGTTGTTCTGTGAAAGTAAGAACTAAAAATCAAATTGTCCCTCAAGAATCTTAAAAACAAAATTTCCATAGTTGGGTTGTGTTCCTAGAGCTTGTCATCACTGCCTTCCCCCTGACCCCCAAGAAAAAGCCCTTTGAATGTGCTCTTTTGTGCCTTGGTGGTGAGGAGCTCGCAGATAGAATAACACTGGGCCAGACATTCCCTTCCCCTCACTCACCCACTTCCCCCCAACTCCCAGGTGCTCCAGAATCAACAGGAATTCACCACTTCCTGATGAAAAAGAGGGACTGTCACCAGCATTCCAGAGAAGGGGAATGGCTGCCTCCTAGCGCTCTCGGGAGCTCTTTGAGCTGTGGCCTCACGAAGGCAAGTGTGGGTCTCAACAGAAGAATAAAGTTTGATCCAAGCACAGCAGTTTCTGAGGGGCCCAGACCACCCCCTGAGGCAGGGCAGGTAGGACCTCTGATAATTCTAGAACTTGATGTGAAATAGAGGCTGTAACTGCAGCATTATCAATTTGAGACTGGAAGGGAACCAGCTAAAACTCTCATTCCATTGTGTATATAAAAGGCCAGCCATGGGCAACAGATTTGTTTTTGACACACTTGAAAAAACTATTTTTTCCAGTTTTATTGCGAAGTAATTTATGTACCCCACTGTATACATTTGAGGTGTGCAGCGCGATGGTTTGATTGATGTATATTGTGAAATGAGTACCCGGTATGTTTAGTCACCATTCATCACCTCATAGAGATACAACAAAAAGAAAAGAAAGAAAAATTTCTCCTTGTGATGAAAACTGGTGGCATTTAGTTTCTTAACAACATTTCTGTAGCTCATACAGAGTGGTGACTATAATCATCGTGTCGTATGTACCTCCCTAGTCCTTCTTTATCTTGTAGCTGGAAGTTTGTACCTTTGGCCACTTTTCTCCAATTCCCCCTTGTTCCACCCCTGCCACTGGTCACCACGGGTCCGACCTCTTCTTCTGCTGAGTTTGGGGGGTTTGTTCTTTTAGTTCCACATGTAAGTGAGAGCATATGGTATTTGTCTTTCTCTGACTTATTTCACCTAGTATAATGCCTTCAAGGTCCATCCGGGAGAAAAAAATTCTTACATAATTATAAGTTCCATGTGAAAAGGAAATAGAAATACAATCTTCAGGTTTGCATATATATGTGCCTCAACTCAAAACTAATATCAGAGTGTTGATTTAGGGGGAAAAGAAAGTGAAATGAGGGCAACTGGAAGTATGTAGAAAAAAGGCTTTATATAACAGCCTTTCAACATTTCTCCTATACTCTGAATATTTTAAGTAAAAGTAATAGGAAAGTAATAAACTCTGCCCCACTGCATCTTACCTCACACGGGTTGTTTTCAGGGATTCTCTGAGGCGGCAGATGACAATCTTGCTATGGTTGAGACACTGACAAAAAACTTCCATACTGTACGTGGTCTCTTTCTCTTTTTTTACTTTTAAAAAGAAAAAACCAGAAGGATGAATCAGATTTGTATAAATGGGGGTATGCCAAGAGAGTGGCCAGTTTGGCTTTATGATCTTATGGAGGAAAATTCATGACCCTGCACGCACACACACACATACACACACACACATTTACAGACATACATATACACACATACGCACACATATATACATATCTATACATATATACATAGACATACACCCCCATACACAGATCCTGGACCAGCGATGGGGCTTTGTTTTTCTTGCAAATACATGTTATTTTTTTCTTTAAAAATGTTTTTTATGCAAAATAGCACCTGTTCATTTTGGTGTTAACCGTACCCTGAGTCTCTAACAGTGTCATTAACAGTATAATAGTTTCATGCTGGTTCATGTTGTCAAGGTGTCTTTTCACCCCCTCGAAGTAACCTCTGGGCTGTGACTGGGTTTTACAGTAAACTCCACCAGGGCAAGAGCTGGTCTGGCAGTAACCTCTGGGCTGTGACTGGGTTTTACAGTAAACTCCACCAGGGCAAGAGCTGGTCTGGCGGCGGCGACCTTTCAGTTCCAGCCCAGAGTCAGCCGTTAACACATTTTGGCTTCCTTGTTGTCCCTGGACAATCTAATTTATAGATTAAATTTATAGGATCTAATTTATAGATTAAAAATTACATTGTATCTGCTTTTTAAAAAATAATAAGACTCAAAAGAGGATAAGTAAAGCACACTGATTGCTAATTAATCGATCTGCAATCCATTTTTTTTAAAAGATTTTATTTATTTATTCGACAGAGAGATAGAGACAGCCAGCGAGAGAGGGAACACAAGCAGGGGGAGTGGGAGAGGAAGAAGCAGGCTCATAGCAGAGGAGCCTGATGTGGGGCTCGATCCCATAACACCGAGATCACGCCCTGAGCCGAAGGCAGACGCTTAACCACTGTGCCACCCAGGCGCCCCTGCAATCCATTTTTACCAAGTAATTGTACACGTTCCAGCCGCTGTGGAAGACATCACAGTGGAGATGCCTGTGTGGGATTTGGGAGACACGAGATACCCCTTTTCTTTTTGAGTTTTGAAAATTTTTGTTTTGAAATGATTTCAAACCTAAAGAAAAGTTGCAGGAAGAATACAAATATCCTGTATGCTCTTCCTCCAGATTCCCCAATTGTTAACAATTACCTAATTGTTTTTGTCATTCTGTCGTTGTGTGTGTGTGTACTTGTGTGTGCACTATTTTTTTCTGAACCATTGGAGAGTAAGTTCAGACATGATGCTCCTTTACTCCCAAATACTGCAGTGTATATTTCCCAAGAATGAAGATGTTATTTTATGGCACAGTTTTCATATTTGGAAGTTGAAACTGATACCATATTATTTTCTAATGTACAGTGCTTATTCGAATTCCACCAATTGTCCCAGTAGTTTACTCTGTAGCAAAACCAATTTATTTTTCTGGTCCCGGATCCAGTCCAGGGTGGCAGGTGACATTTAGTTACCATGTTTCTTTAGCGCCCTTTAATCTGTAAGTCACCTCAAATTCTGTGTCATGGCCTTGACATTTTTTTTTTAAGAGGACTGACCAGTTACTTTGTAGAATGTTCATCAGTTCTGGTTTGTCTGAGATTCCTCATGATTAGATTCACGTCATGTATCTTTGGCAGGAATACCACAGAAGTTATACTGTTTCTTTCCACTGCATATTATGGGACACATCGTGTCAATTCCATTCCCGGTGATATTAACTTTGACGGTGAAGATGGTGTCTGCCAAATTTCTCTATTGTAAAATAACTATTTTTCTCTTTGTAATTAATAAGTAATCTGTGGCAGATACTTCCTCTTCAAACTTTTACTGATTAATTTTAGAATCCAGTTGTTGATTCTTTCTGAATCAATAACTATGACAGTTTCTATAGATTTAGACTGTACAACATGATGTGGATTTTTCTTATATTGGTTTATTTACTTTAGAGAGAGAGTGTGTGTATGTGGGGAGGGGAGGCAGAGAGAGAGGGAGACAAGCAGACTCCCCCTGAGCAGGAGCCCAACATGGGGCTTGATCCCAGGACCCTGAGATCATGAGTCAGATGCCCAATGGACTGAACCACCCAGGTGCCCCAACTTGATGTTTGATACACATATGCATTATGAAATGATTATGATAATCAGGCTAATTAACATATCCATCACCTCACATTTGTTACCATTTGTGTGTGTGTGAGAGAGCATTTGAGAGCTACTCTGTTAACAGTTATATAATACGTTATTATTAACTGTAGTCACCGTGCCGTACATTGGGTCTCCAGAACGTATTCATTCGTCATATAACTGAAAATTTGTGCACTTTGACCAATATCTCCTCTCCCCTCAATCCCCCAGCCCCTAGTAACCACTATTCTGTCCTCTGTGACTATGAGTTCAACTTTTTCTTTTCTTTTTCTCTTTTTTCTTTTCTTTCTCTTTCTTTCTTTCTTTCTTTCTTTCTTTCTTTCTTTCTTTCTTTCTTTCTTTTTCTTTTTTTTTTTTAAGATTACACATAGAAGTGAAATCATGCAGTATTCGTCTTTCGGTGTCTGCTTATTTCACTTAGCATAATGTCCTCCAGGGTCATTCATGTTGTTGCAAATGAAAGTATTTCCTTCTTTTTCAAGGCTGGATGGTATTCCACTGTATGCATATCTATATGTGTATATATGCGCCACATTTTCTTTATCCGTTCATCTGCTGATGGACACTTAGGTTGTTTCCCTATCCTCACTATGGTGAACAACGCTGTGATGAACATGGTAATGCACATGTATCTTCAAGAGAGTGATTTTATTTTGTTTGGATATATTCCTAGAAGTAGATTGCTGGATCATATGGTATTTCTCTCTAATCACTGATGACCAGATGAAAAGGCAATCCAAAGAATGACAGAAAATATTTGCAAATTATATATCTGATATGGGTCAAGTATCTACAACATATTTAAAAGCTCTCATAACTGAACAACATAAAGACAGACAACCCAATTACAAAATGGATCTGAATAAACCTTTCTCAAAAAGTTATACATGGGGCGCCTGGGTGGCTCAGTTCGAGTGTCTGCCTTGGGCTCAGGTCATGATCCCAGGGTGCTGGGACTGAGTCCCACATTGGGCTCCCTGCTCAGAAGGAAGCCTGCTTCTCCCTCTGCCTGCTGACCCCCCTGCTTGTGTGCGTACTCTCTCTCTCTCTCTGACAAATAAATAAAATCTTTAAAAAAAAAAAGTTATACAAATGGCCAAAAGGTGCACAACCTTGTTAGCCATCATGGAAACTCAAATTAAAACCTCAATGATTTCACATCAACTATAACAACAACAACAACAACAATAACAACAACATAATAAGTGTTGATAAGGATGTGGAGAAATCACAACCCCCCTATATTGGTTGCTGATGGCAATATAAAATGCAGTCACTTTGGAAAAGAGTCTGGCAGTTCTTCAAAATGTTAGACCTGGAGTTATACAATCCAATAATTCTAATCCTAGGTGTCCATCCAAGAGAATTGAAGACATATGTCCACACAAAAAAATACACATAAATGTTCACAGCAACATTACTCATAATACCAAGAAGTAGAAACAATCAAAATGCCTATTAAATGATGAATGGATAAACAAATGTACACCCATATAATAGAATATTATATCCATAAAATAGAATATTATATCCATATAATAGAATATTATTCAGCTATAAAAAGGAATAAGTACTGACAGATGGTACAACACGAATGAAACTTGAAAACATCATGCCAAGTGAGAGAAGCCAGACATAAAAGGCTAATAATTCCCTTTATGTGAAATGCCCACAGCAGGCAAATCCATAAAGATAGAACGTAGATTAGCAGTCGCCTAGGGCTGTGGGGCAAACAGAGAGCAAACACTAATGCGTAGAGTTTCTTTTCGGAGTAATGAATAGGTTTTAAAATTGATTGTGGTGCTGGATGCACAACTCTGTGAGGATACAGTTGCGCACTTTACGTAGGTGAATTGTATGATATGTGAATTATATCTTAGTAAAACTGTCATATACAAAGAAAGAAAAGAGAGATTGGAGGGAGAGAAGGGAGGAATAAAAGGAGGAGGATGGGAAGGAGAGAAAGAAGGAGGCAGGAAAGAGGGAGAGAAGAAGGAAGGAAGGCAATCTAAAGCATGGATGGCCTGTGGACAGGGGATGTAGGGGATGAGGTCAGCATGGCAGACAGGAGGTAGTAACAGAAGCAGAAACAGTCATCACATCGTGGAAAGTCCTGTAGGCCATAGTAGAGAGTCTGGCTTTTATTTTCATTGTAATGGGCAGCCATTTGAGGGTTTTAAGCTGATTATAAAAAATAACTCTGGCTCCTGTGTAGAGATTATGTTTGGGGTTGGGTGGCAAGCCTGGATGCGGAGAACTCAAGTGAAAGGTTCTATGGTATGGACTGGGTCAGAGAATGGGGAATTACACAGTTTCATGGCTCATTCCATCATCTGCAGCAAGTAGGCTTCATCCTTCTCTTTGCCTTTGGCCCATCCTCACTTCCTCCTACACCCTCTCCAGCTTCTTTTCCAAGGAAAGGGAATATGATAAAATTAGCAAAGACCATCACCAGATCTTCAGCCTATCTACCATGCTTGGTTTAGAAATTGGACTATTCTAGTCCATTGCAACAACTCCTTATGGAGCAAGAGAACAATAGAAGGGCTTGTGGACAATGGGATCATGGCTTTTCCCAGACAGAAGGAAGGGTCAGAAGGGAGTTCATGGTCACTGTGCTTAGTGAAATAGAGTGTGTCCAACTGGGGTTCGGAGGACAGAAAGGCCAAAAATGAAAGAAGATACTTTGTTATAGTTAGACAGGAAGTATGGGTGCATATCATGATGTTTAGAGAACTACAAAGGATCAAAAAGAAATACACAGCTCACTGTTATCACCTCTTGGAGGTTAATCAGTAACCCTCCTAATAACGCCCGGACCTGAGCATTAGCTAGTCTTCTAGGGACGCCCGAGTTCCTGCTTCTGGAGGCTGATGAATGGTGTGTCATGTGACACAGTTAGTCCATCTTCTTCTAAAACGCCAATCAAGAAGTTCTCTTCTTGGGGCACCTGGGTGGCACAGTCGTTAAGCGTCTGCCTTCGGCTCAGGGCATGATCCCGGCATCATGGGATCGAGCCCCACATCAGGCTCCTCTGCTATGAGCCTGTTTCTTCCTCTCCCACTCCCACTGCTTGCAGTCCCTCTCTCGCTGGCTGTCTCTGTCAACTAAATAAAAAATTTAAAAAAAAAATCTTAAAAAAAAAAAAAGAAGTTCTCTTCTCACCAAAGTGGGGTAAACTCCTGGAAGGAAAATTCAGGTGTTATGGGTCCTGCAGCTTACCCAATTTTGGAGGCCCTCTTTAAGGAAGAGTACAGAATTATAAATACAAATTAAGGTATGAAATGAGGATTGACAGAATTTAAAATGTTGACATGTACCACAAACACCACAAAATCCATTAAAATAATAATATTTACTAATTGACCACCTGGGATACCTTGACAATATTATTTTTCCCCACGGTTTTGATTGCCTACTCTTTTACCTCTCCGTTTGACAACGGTGTTGAAAAATGGCTATCTATAGAGAATAGGGAGAGAATCCTGTCTTTCCTTTTGCCTGGTTTTTTTTTTTTTCCTTAATGTTCATGGTTTGGAAAAGTTCCTTTGCATTTCAGAATCTCTCGTGGGCGATGCCCCTCCTGCAATGTCCTCTTACTCTTGTTCCAGCGGTGTCTTTGATAGCAGCTGCCACAGCAGCTGGTCCAGCTTCACCAGGTCCTTGCCATTCCCAAGCTTCTACCAGTCCTGGGGTAGCCATGAAGCTTGGGCACAACAGCTTCTGAGCAGAGAGCAGAGCAGCATCTAGTTTAAACCTTTCTTCCAAGGATCAAAGATAGCATTGAAATGCTCTGTGAGGCCCGCTGAGGCCAGGTGGGACCTGGGTGCTGGGTGGATGTGAATATGGCTCAAGCTGCCTGCTAACCCTGCCTGAGACCCCCGCACCACACCAGGACAAGGGGGTGGCCTCTAATCTGGGATCAGCTCTGTGCCCCCATGTCAAGCTCCTGCGCTTAGAGGGCAACACTTGGAGCCTTAGCAGGGGCCCAATCGAATGAAGGCTCAACTCCATTCATTTCTTGGTAAATCTGCCTCTCCAAGCCCCATCTGTCACCAGAAGAAACAGCTGGGCCACTGGAGAGGAGAATAATTACAACCGTGTCCACAGCAAAGAGCACCCAGGTAAAATGGCTCTAGGGAGACAGACAGAGGGTGCAGCTATGTGCAAACTTTCATTGCTATCATTCGAGTCTCCTTTAGAAATCAATTTACAAAATATAGTGAGACAGTAGTTCATATAGTACCTGGCCCGTGTGCATGAACAAAGATTGGGACTCACTCTTTCGAAGCAAGAAATAAACATTTTAGATCAGATGTTGTAGATAAGACATGTGCAAAACATACAAGTGGGTCAAGAGCAATCTAGAAGTGTTCTCTTAGCCACATTTCTTTAGTGCTATCACTGGCCAATCAGTGAAAAGGAACTAAGGATTATAGCAGCAGTGAAATTGTATTTGGTGCTTACATGCCTGTCAGGATTCTAAGCTGCGTCATCTCTTGTGGTCCTCACAACATCCCAAAAAGGTAGAAACAAGTATTACCCCTTTTATACAGAAGGGGTAACCTGGACACTCACAGGTTAAGCCTGCTTGTTCAGCTGGGCTCACAGGGCGTGTGCTCCCCACCACCTCACTAGCAAGCTCATTTCCATTCATGCTCCATTAGTTCATTATACATGAAAACATAAAGCACATTGTGTATAGTTCACATTGCAGAGTGTGGGGTGACTTGTTTTACAATCAGTTATTTGGGGGTCTTCATGAAGTTCCTAGTTAATACATTTCAACTGTGTGTGTGTGTGTGTGTGTGTGCGTGTGTGTGTGTACTGTTTATCTCTGTGTCTCAAGCTGTGTATTTTTCACTGGATGCAAAAATACTAATTTTTAACTAGTAATACTAAATTACTGAAGTTTCTGGTCCCCAAAGATTTAGGGTTAGGATACCAGTTTGGCTACTGTTACAAAAGTCGAAATAATAGTGGCCTAAACAAAATGAAGTTTGTTTTTCTGTCCTGCAATAGTCAAAGCATAAATAGTCTAAGGCTAACGTGGTGGCTCCATGATAATGGAAATCTGAGCTCCTTCCATCATGATTCTCCTTTACCCTTATCAGAGGATTTCCATCTCATAGTCGAAGATGGCTGCTCTGGGTCCTGCCATCACATCTGCACCCCAGTCTATAGGAAAGGAAGAAGGAAGACATGAGGGTGATGATATCCTTTCCCTTTAAGGTCACGGACCAGAATTGGCACACATTGCATCTACCCAAATCACTTCAGCCATATTCCATCAGTTGAGAATTATTCTTTATCTCATTTAGGTACAAGGGATGCTGAAAAATGCAGTCTTTAGTGAAATAGTCATATGTCTGACTAAAACACAGGTTGTATGATCAAAGGACGAAGAGCAGATTGGCTATTAGGGGACAGCCAGCAATCCCGGCACAGGGGGGAAAACAGATCAACAAGACTTCGTGTAGAATTTTGTCTTGACTTATTTCTCATTGAATGCACCGCGTTGTACCCACATCAATGATTTTGCTAGTTTTTTGTACCTTTTAAGAACACAAGGGAGCTACTGGTTACTGGTGCCTCTAATGTGAACATTTGCAGGGTTATGTTTTTTAGCAGAGAAGCTAAATACTCTGAATAACAAAGTCGATCTATGTTCCCGCTCCCACTTAGGGTGTAAGCATAAAAAAGTTAAGTATATGCAGAAGAGAGCCCAAAGGAACATGCTAACAGGATGCTCCCACAGGACATGACGTGAGGCTTTAACGGCTCTTTTTCTATCAACAATTCTGTAAACTCACTTGAAAATGGAATGGATTCATTTCTGTACAATGTTAGAAACGGCAGGGTCAGATCTTTTCCAGCCCCTACCTGCCACGTGCAAACTCAGATGTTGGCTTCACCGTAACACAGTGATACATTCTGGATACAAAGAACACAGCCCTGGAGCAAAATGCAAGCTTGGGACTATTTCCTCAGCTTGTTTACTCTGGTCTGAATGGCTGGTTCAGGGGAGGTGGAAGTGTGTGCGGGTATCAGCGTAATAGAAGCCAGAAACTCGGAGGACTGAGCCCTAAACACTGTGATCAATGCGAAACCGACTTGGTGCTCTGCAAGCATAGTATAATTTATGTTCCTGTCCAAGCTCAGTGAGTAAAACAAATGTTATGACATTACAGGACTATGTCAAAATGACTCTAAAACCACCATCAATTTAATGATATAATCAATCAAAATCCATCCAATGGGTGGTTTGGGAAACCAGCTTACATAGGCCATATAATGAAACAACTGAATTTGCCACCCATCAGTGAATTAGCTGTGCCTTGTGAAGACACAGGCAAAAAGAACGGTAAAACCAGGGGGCTCAAGAAGTCATCACGTACAGCCCCCCATCTGGGGTCAGATCAATACTTAACCTATTTTTAGCAAACTCGAGTAATGAGAATTGAACTGTCTTCCTCTGAAGTCTGTTCCAGGGTCCAATTAGGAAATGCTTTCGTCTTCACAGCCACCATTGTGCTGCAATCTCAGCCTGTTTCCTATAATTTGCTGCTCCATGGAGATGGAAAACAGCTGGCCATTTCCCCGCCTTGTGATAATCTTTCTTGTCCCAAACCGCGCACACTCAGCTCTCTCTTTTCCATGTTAAAAAAACCCAGGCTCCTTTGCCTGTTTTCAGAACACTTTTTTTATTTTCCAGCTATTGTTGTGGCTTTTGTATGGATTTCTCCATATCTCTTTTAAAATGCAAAGCCCTACACTGAGTGGTTTAACATGGCCCGGCTCCGTCTGAGGAACGTGGAAGGATTGTCTCAATCTCAGTATCTCCTAGTCCTGACCATAGGCTGTGTGTCAATTTTTGTCCTCGTTGGCCTTCAGGTCATTTCCATGACCTGTAAGCCTCACGAATTTTTCCCCAATAAGGATTCCATCCTGCTTTTAGAAAATACTCCTCTTGGGGCGCCTGGGTGGCTCAGTCGTTAAGCATCTGCCTTCGGCTCAGGGCGTGATCCTGGCATTCTGGGATCGAGCCCCACGTCAGGCTCCTCCGCTGGGAGCCTGCTGCTTCTTCTCCCACTCCCCCTGCTTGTGTTCCCTCTCTCGCCGGCTGTGTCTCTCTCTGTCAAATAAATAAACAAAATCTTTAAAAAAAACAAACTACTCCTCTTGCTTGTCAAGGTGATTTAGGGCATGATCTCCCTCCTCCAAAATGTTAATACAACCACCAAACTTGATGTCCTCTGTGACTAATAAACACATTCTAAACGAATTACTCCAGCTTCAGACAAAGATTGTTAACAGCCCTGAACCAGCACAGTTGAGTCACCACTGAATATTTCTCTCCACTGGCTGCTTCAGAGCATGAACGAGTTGGGTTCGCTTGGTGTGTGGACTAGATACTGCGGAAAGAGCGGTAAAGACCCAGCTTTGGGCCAGACCAGGGTTCCTCAATGTTGGCACTACTGATATTTGGAGCCGGAGAATTCTTTATTCTACGAGGCTGTCCTGCGCCTTGTGGGATGCGTAGTGGCATCCTGGGACGCTACCCAGTAGACGCCAGTAGCAATCCCCTGCTCAATTATGACCATCAAAAATGTCTCCAGACATTGCCAAATGCCCCGTGGGGCGTGGGGAGGGCAAAGTCAACTCCAAGTTGAGAACCACTGTTCCAGATGTTTGACTTCCCTTTCCAGACGGAAAGCAAATTGGTTCAAGAAAATTTGCTCCCAACTAAACTTCATTACTACGACCCAGCGTCCCCAGAACGGCCGGACTGAGCACTCATCACAGTGCTGAGGAGCTTTTCTGTACCAGCTCCATCCTCTGGGATCGAGAGGACCACCCCCACTTCTTGGATCTAGAGTGCCTGGACCAGGCATGCAGTTGCACGTGGCCACCAAGAGGCTTATTTGAACCCGGGTCAGCCGGATCCAAAGCCTCCACTCGGTCTACTACCTGCCACAGCCTCTCTAGATGAGCTGGCGATTTACAGTTCCTGGAGTCATCCTTTCTCTTTATACAAGGCGGAGATTTCATCTTCCAGGAACTCTAGAGTCTTCTTTAGATAAAATCTACCACTGTCCTTGGAGGTAGCCAGGAAGGGGGGTTCTCCGGGGGGAGAATCCCCTGCCAGGCCTGACCTTGACCTGAGTTTATTTTATTAGTGGAGAAGACAGTTCCCTTGAAAAGCTGTCCCCCCCCCGCCCCCGCCGCCAAGTCTTGAGAGTTTCACTTCCGCCTGGGGTGGCTCCCTCAGCCCATCCTCACACTCGGAGCCGCGTGGCCCTATCTGGAGGGGTGCCGTGGCTCGTTTGACTCTTCTTCACCAGTTTTCGCCTCTTTTAGCATCTTGGCTTCCATTGGCACGAGACCTTGTCATTCCCAAAGCACCTGCGCACGCGCCGTCAGGGTTGATTCCCGCCGCACCTGGTAGGGAGCCTGTGTGGCCCGATTACCAAGAGGAAGACAACAGGGCCAGGGAGGCTCCAGATCACCCAGCTGGTACGTGGCCGGGGAGGGCCTGTAAGCAGGGCTAAGCTCCTGGCCTCACCTCCAGAGCTGACGAGGGGACACCTGTTTCGGTTAGATGGACGTGGCGTTCTTTTTATAAAGTCTGTGCTTTTGTACCTGTTCACATTGCTGTTTGTTTCACCATTTCTCGAAGAGGGCTGGTTCCCTGGGCCATCCCTTTCTAATCTCCTAGGCTGAGGACGGGTTTTGTACTGGGTTGTCACACAAACCATTAATAATGGCATCGTTTTCCTCCTTTGAACCCCCCCCCCCCGGTTTTCCTTAAAGATAAATTTATTTCTTTATATAGTCACTCCCAGGTCCAAGGAAACCTGTTTCAGCTGCATCCATGCAAATGATCTTTCCCGCCCCCTCTGCACCAGCACCTCCCCGGGTTCACCCCCACCTCTGCAGCCGCTAGAGATTTCCTTCCCCTTCTTTCTGGTGCATATCCGGCCCCGCCCCCCGCTCCGTGCCAGCACCTCCCGGAGCCCCCCAGCCTCTCCTCACCCGATCGGTCTCACCCATGCCTATCTCACTGCACTGAAGTGAGAATTGGATAATACACTGCATGTGAGCTATATAGCCCTATACACAAGAAGGGTATTATGACGAATTTAGTATATGATGTGAAAAGGGCATCCTGTTCGCTCAGACCCTTTGTCCCTCAGATTTTGTTCCCATTGGCTTTTTCTTGCCAAAACCCTGAGCTCGAAGAACTGCACCTTCCTGCCTGCTGTTTTCTTTATCTTGCTGATTTCTCTCCTTCCTTCCTTAGAACCCTGAATGTTATCATCTGTAGTCATTTCCACCGAAGTTCCCGGGCATTCTCTTCCAAGATGGGAGAAATGTGGATATGTTTAGGGTCTGAGCAAGACCCAGGGGAGAGGGGAAAGTTGAAGATACAGGAGAGAACAAGTCACAGAGGGGATAAGAGAAGATGGGGTCCCAGGAACAGGAGCATGGGCTGAGTTAGGCGGGACAGGAATAAGATGGGTGGGTATGTAGACAAGTTGAAGGCAGGTAGGGAGAATATTTCAAGGTCCTAATCTTGTGCAGTAGGAGGCTTAGTGAATTTGGATGTTGGGCGAGGTGCTGGCTGACTCAACAGAGCTCATGTAAGGTGGAGAGGGGTTTTGGGTGAGTGACGTTTGGGCAGGTGTTGGAAGAAAAAGTTGTGAAGGAGCAGAGCAATCAGGTTCAAGCTAATAACTGGTAGAATCCAGGCTTGGTAGGAAGGAATTAAAGCAAAGAAGGTTAGTAGACTTTGAGCTCTCAGCAAGAGAGGTGAAAGGCTAGACATTTCTGGTCTGAAACCTGGAGGTTAAAGATAGCTGACAGAGAACACTTTGAGGTGATGACAAGGCTCAGGTGGTGATACAAGTTGGCTGCCCAAGGACTGTGGAAGTGAGGGCCACCCCACACAACTGTGGGGATATGCTCTGCTCCCATGACCTTGCTGGCATCGTATAAAATGGTGAAAACCTCACACGTCCTGTCCCAGGAATGAGTTTTGAATGACTGGAGCTGTTCCTTGCTTCATCCTGGCTCCACTAACTGGCCATCGATTCCATCAGCTTCACCTTTGCTTTGGCCTCTCTCCTCAGATACCTTGCCTGTGTTTTACTCCACTTTCACAAAAGGCTGTGACCATTCCCAACAACAATCCAGCCTTTCCATCCTGGTATTCGGATCCCCTCAAGTGGTACCCTTTCCTCAAGGATCCTCCTTCTCTGACACCACCCGGGAGCAGGCTCCCTTCACCCCACTGGCCTTGGCCCCAGGTGGATGTGGATAGGCCTCCTGCAAATTGAAATCACCCAGACAATGGCAGCCATCTGGGTGGAGAGGAAGATTCTAAGGCAAGTTCTCAGTGAATGTGGAGAGCTGATAGCCTATATTTTTCCCCAATAAACCCAGCATCCTCTGATAGAAACTAGTGGGGTCCAAGGCCACCTGGCAGATACGTGTTCCATCTATGTGGGGCCAGTGTTGTTAGAGTTTTCCATCATTCAAGAGAAGCCAGAAACCTAGGTTGGTATGTAAAATCTCCTGGTTTTCAAATGGAGACAACTCATTCAAAAGAAAATTTTAAGCACCTTTCTGGCCAAACCACCTCTGATGGTTGAACGTAGCATAACGGTTGCCAGTTTGCCTGGGTGATGCCGTGGACAGGGCAGAGGGCAATGAGGAGGAAGCTTGTTTCCACCCCGGAAACCGGGGGGCCAGAGTGGGGATGGGGTGTGCCAGGGAAGGAGCTCCCTATGAAGGGTATATTGCCCCGCACTTGGACTCAGGAAACAGAGTTAACAACAAATTTCAAAGTTTTTTTCCCCCCGCCACCCCTCAGTGTTTTATTTCTTATTTTTAACCCTTCAGAAAAGTCTGTTAACCACTCACAGCCTTGGTTGGTGCTGTTTTGGGAAACTGAGAGGTGGGCAACAAACAGAAGTTAGACTTCTCTGACTGGGCCCACCTTTGGGGGAGCTGCACAACATTTAGGGGCCAGTAGGCCCGGAGAACCCGCAGGTGAGTGAGTAGAGGTGTCAGGCACGGCGGGGGGAGTGAGAAGGAGCGGGATATGAGAAGAAGCAGCTGAAACCAGGACTGAGCCTGCTGAGAACCACGGGAACTCCCCAGAGACGAGGATGGTCACCCCTGAAGTCAGTGGAGCTGACCAGTGGGGAGACCTTCACCAGGTGCTGCGAGGTGGAAAAGCAGATCATAAGAAAATATTACAGAACAATCCCTTTTGTGAGAAACAGATGAATATTTACATGACTATGCGTGCACGGAAAAAGGTGGGAAGAATTCATACGAGATAGTCAATGTGGCCATTATTGGATAGAAGGACGGTGGGTGCGTGGGTAATGTTTGCACAATTGGGGATTGCCTTTGCGGTGGGGTGTATGTGGGCTAAGACTCTGCGGCTGCTTCTCCCCTAGGAGCCTTACACTTAGTAGCTTCAGCCCTAAGCACTTGGAGCTGTTATTGTCCCCCACCTCACTCTGGATGGGGAAAAGAAGTGAGAGGAAGTTTAATAACTTGGCCCTACGTCATGCAGCGAGTTAAGTGGTGCAGCGCTTTCTGGAGTGGTCTGGAAAAGGTTACGATGTTGTTTTTATAAAGAAAGAAACTATCTGCACACTCCAGCACTTACTTGAAAATTTGTGTCGTCACCTTTTTTCCTTCCAGGCAGTGGATAGGAGGTTCAAAATGTGTCACTTGATCCAAATCTAATAGAAACCAAAAGTTCCCTCAGAGGAAGCATCCAGGACAAGTACATCTGTTTTCTTCTTGGTCACTGATGGTCCAGACCCTGTTCTTAGTCTTTGCTTCTTTCCCATTCATTTATTGGCTGGCATTTTACTACGTGTATAAAATCAGTGTTTACCACTCTCCTCTTTTATTCTTCTGCTCTTTACCTCAATATAGACTTCATTATGAAAAAGAGCACGTGAAGATTGAGTACCTTTCAAAACACATCTTTCTTAATTCTCCTATCACCATATCAGTTAGGTGCTCTGATGAGCCTGCAGAGGAAGACGATGAGGCACAGAGAGGTGAAGTCACTTTGTCAAAACCACACAGCAAGTGAACGGTAGAGCCAAGATCTGAACTCCTGTCTGTCTGATTCCAAATTTTGTGCTTTTAAAGGCCACACTCTACTGCTAGCTCTACTCATGGTTCAATGTAGTAAGGGAGTGAACAAGACTCCTCTGTCCTGCGCCTCCGAGTATGTGTGGACACCCTTGAAGCATAAGGCTGCCTGCTTTCCCTGCCCGGTTCTATTACTTTTGGCTAAAAACCATGGCAACCTGGAATAACCCAGGCCCCTTCAGCCTGCATTCTTGGCATGTTTGCCAGGCCACGATGTCTCACTTATGCTGATTACATCATTGCCCTGGTCCTGAGCTGAGAAGTCAGAATCTCCTTCTCTTCACATTTATATATAAAACTTTTCAGTCAGTCTGTCAACATGAGTTTTCCTTTTGCTTTCTTTTCCTTTTGCTCCCATTCTGGCCCTGTCCTAACTTCCCATGTCTCTTCTGGAGCTTAGTTTCCCTTTGGGCTTGGAAAACCCAGGGCTGACTTTGACTCGAAACCCTCTGCTCACTTGGTCTGTGAACCGGCCCCTGAAGACACTCTTCCCCTTCTTTGGGACACAGAACCCTTCTGTCAGATCCCACTCCTCTAGAGGAATTAGAAATGTTCTCCTTCAAACCACTTCTACAAAGAGACACAGGGTCTGCAAACGACGTTCTCCTCTCTGCTCAAAAATCTACAGTTCCTCCTGGTGTGCTTGCCCTAGTAAGACTGGTCTGTGTCATTTAGGCAACCATGGGATGGAAGGCAGGTAATACACTAGAGCAATACACAGAGATAACATGAAGGTGGGTATTTAATCAGTAGCCTTCCAGATCCACTGAGTGATGGGACCGCCCTCTTTTTCGCCCCAAGCCCCCTGGTTTTCTGTTCCTCTTCTCTGGTAGGAAAAGGTAAGCTCTTTAAAAAGACTCCTTTGAATGGGCCAGGAACCTTTCTTTTTTAGCCCCACTCTTTTAGATCCTAAAGACCCCATCCCTAAGCTGAGAGCCACGTGCTGCAGTGCGAAGAGTAAGTTGGAGAGCTGGTTTTGCTGGCTAGCTGTGTGTTTTCAGCAGTCACTTAGACCCTCTGCACCTGAATCTCTTTTTATGGGAAATGCTAGTGATAATCCATGCAGTGTTGCAAGGTGAGGTGATGTAGTCCACATCGATGGCAACACAGATGTAAAGTCATACTGTTCCATCGGGGTTCCAGTCTTGAAGGCCCATGCTGTAAGACCTTCAAAATTGGTACCTTGACTTCCGGGAGGGAAGTCCATTGTTTTTAAGGGTGGAAGGTGCAGATGGGGGCGCTTGAGACTGCCTTAGCTCCATCTGTTTCATGATATGGACAGTCGCTTTTCAATCTTAAAAGTGCAATGCAAATGCACTTTCAAGATCCACCCCTCACTTCCCATTTAGCTGTCACTTCTAAGCCCCTTCTGTATAGAAATTCTGAAATCACCGCAGGTCGGAGTCTATTAAAATTGTAACGTGAAATTGACAAAAAATTTAGGTAACATATTTTTACATGTAAGGTATCTATATGAATAGCCATAGTATTCTTTCAAGTAGGTATTCGTAATAATCACTTCGTAAGAAGTAGATATAAATCATGAGAAGCATTTATAACAAAATACAGTGAGATTTTAGCCGCCTCCTCAGACTTACTCTTGCACTAGTGTTCAGTAAAACCCCCACTACTACACAACAGAAACATCTCTAGTGTGATAAAGCCAGAAGTTAGCCTTAAGATGAAGAAGGAGTTGTTTGTCACAGGTCTATCAGGTAGGAATGCTTTCAACTACAAGGTACAGTGGGCCCAACAAAGGGTGGTTTAACCCATATTATTTACTCAGGTAATCCAGGGTTGATTTCTATACTTCAACAGTGAAATCAAGGACTCAGGCTTTAGCTTTCTTCTACTCAACCATTTCCTGCATGTTGTTCTTACATTTATCACTTCATATTTGCAAGATGGCTGCCGCAGCTCCAACTATCATATCTCTATATGAAAGCATCCCCATCAAGAAGGAAGGAAGACTTTGTTATTTTTTTAAAAAAGAAGAAAGGAAGGAAGAATGAGGAAAAGCTACAAGGTACAAGAAACACTTTTCTCCCTGTGACCCTCTCAGGGAGGAAAATCTTTCCAGAAGTCTCCAGTAGAATTTGCTTTTTTCTCACAGCCCAGATTTGGGTTTACATGTTACCTGTAGTCCAATTATGGGTAAAGAAGTAAGGGGCTTCCATTAGGATTTATCTGTAGGATTGGGTGAATTGCAGCCCTCAGTGGCTGTTGGGTAGACAGCTAATAGTATTAGCCACAACAAAGTAATCCAAATGTGGGTTTACAGAAAACAAGGACTTTGGGTTAAGTGAAAGCATACATTTTTCAAATGTAAAGTAGATGTATGTTTTATTCATGAGCTAAAAAAATAAGAAACAAATGTACAAAAGGATATACTGGGATATGCTAGGCAGAGAGTACATAGATCATGTTAGCAGAGTGAGTCTGTCTGTCTCCTTTGAGCAGGTGAGACTTTGGGGTGGGTAAGACCTACTTTGGAGGAGCCCATGGAGACAGGAAAAGTGACAATTGGCAAATAAGCTATTACAGAGATATCTTTAGGGAGCAGAATTGCCATATCAACTGACAGGTCTTGAAGAAAAATGATCACTGTGGTCGAAGGTAATGGATGTCTGCCTGGTAACCATTTCTTTGAAGATCTGCCCTTCTGTCTTCCATGTGAGGCTCTCCTGTGCAACCAATCCCAAGACTCCAACATCACAGCCTCTAGGGTGGTCATGTGATCTTGGTTGGGCCACCCGAATTCTCTATCCTATGCATGTGAACCTAGAGCAGAAACATGGAGAGAAGAATGCAGTTGGAGTTAAGTCATTCCTGGTAATACCTACAAAAAAAGTACAGAGGTTTCTGCTACTGGCCATTCCATCTCCAGTCATTCCTAGGGCTTAATTTTCCAGCTCCTTCTACTCATTTTTTCACCCCACAAATCTTTCTGAGCATACCATGTATGCTGGGCACTGTCCTAGGTTCTGGAGACAGAGCTACTAACAGGAATAACAATGTCCCTGCCCTCACGGATCAAGCAGTCTAATAAGGAAGACCAATGACAAACAAGTAAACAGGATAATTTCACACTAGATACGTGCTGTGAAAGAAACTGGCAGGGTGATGTGGTAGAGACCAGCTGGAGGGGCTACTTTAGACTCAGGGTCAGGATCCTGAGCTAGTCGGGATCCTCCCAATTATCCTCTTTCTTGCTTTATGCAACCAAGGTCAAGTTTCTGTTGCTTGCAATCAATTGCTCCTAGCAGACACTTGGAACAAAAGGAATTCATCAGGCCCTATCACAGCCTGGAAACACCAGACTCTAGACCATGAGCTTTTCTAATTCTGAGTCCATATGCCCAGGCAATCTCTTGACAACTAATTTTACTTACCAAGGAAAAAATCTAGGTAATACATTAACATGCATGTACCACTAATCTAGAGAGAAGACGTTCTGAAGAGCAGATGGAAGTTTCCTTGCAACTGCATATTCATAAAGGAGCTTTCTGGTATAAATCTGAGTTGTCTGAGGCCGCAGTATGAGTCAGTTCTCCCAGGGTCTGATCTCATCCCTAAATGGGATGATGGCTTCAGACAGAACTGAGAGGCCAGGGCAAGTACCTGGGCAATGCGGCAAAGTAACACAGCCCATGCAGTCTGGCTTAGAGGGTCTGCACATCTTATCCATCAGCTTTAATAGTGGAAGTAATAAGTTTTGAAGTCATCTGGGCCTCATGGCATTATTGAGGGAACCTAGACCTGAAGAAGGGAGGGCTGGCCAAAGGTCACACAGCGAGTTAGTAGTAGGGGCCTGGCAGTGTCCCAGATGAGCAACGCTGGGCAGTCGTGCCTCAGTGTTTACCTGGGTGAGGAGCCAATGTATTTTCAGTTTGGAGCCCTGGCCATGAACCCCAGTTGCTACAATCATGGAACAAAACATCTTAAGACGGAACATTTTTCATTCAATGCACGGTGACCCAGGACCTAGCATGTGGTGGAAGATGGGACAAGAAAAGTGGGTTTAAGCCAGATGGTGAAGAGCCTTGAATGTTGGGGTGTCGGATATGGACTTGCCCTTAGGAACAGGGAACCACTGAGGATTTTTGAATAAGGGAAGTGGTGTGGTAGGATGTGTATTTTGGAGAATTGAGTCTGATGGGAACAGGAAGGAATTGAAGGTCCTGGAGTAGGATTAGGAGGCATGAAAACTGTTCAGGATCATGAGAGACGATCAGGTCTTGAAGTAGGGCAAGGAGAACAGAGAGGAAGAATAACACTTAAAAGGTGTTGCAGTGATATCAATGGGGCTTGGGGGAAGGAGGAGAGGGGGAGATCTGGTTTGGGGGTACTCAGGCAGGTGAGGAGGAGGACCAGACAAGCCATAGAGGAGGTGAGAAGAAGGAGGGGTGGAGGTGATGGATTCATCTTAGCCTAGTTTATCCCTGGTGTCGATGAAACATTTCCCTAGATGTGTGCCCAGTGAGCCTACTAGACCAGTTTGTAGAGGAGCCTCTGAGGCTACACACAGGCAGGAGAGGCTAGGTCTCAAAATCCCACTGAGGACAAATGGTAGAAATGAAAGAAATGGAATACAAGTGGTTTAAATAAAGCTCCATTGATTTGGAGGGGATGGCTGGGGGAGAGCAGAGGAAGGAGGAAGGATTGCAGGAGGGTGCAGGTTCCAGCAAGCCAGAAATAGACACAGGGCCCGGGCCACCACATGGGAAGGAAGGGAGAAGACGTGAATGTGTAAAGGGAGAGAGGAAAGGTGGGAAATGGGAGCCCGGAGTGTGGAAGCACTTCTCTGTTGGAAGGGCTACAGGACACAACTCTTCTCCGAGTTTCTTTCCCTGGCTCTTAGAACTATTTGCCTTAGTCATAGCTGTGCACAAGAGTTTTAAAACCAGGAGCCTGCCCGGATGGAAGCCGGGGGGCGGGAGAGGGGGTATCTCAGGGCTGACTTGGTGCTCATCAGTAGTCTTTTAAAAGCACCTCTACCTTAAACAACTTTGTTGGGAACACGTAGAAGGTCTATAAGAGGTGCAGATATCAGACCTCCTCCTGGTCTTTTTCTTTATCGTCTTCCTCCTCACTTTCCTCTTGGTTCCCCAGGTCAAAAGGGCAGAACTTCCTGTCTGAATTTTAAAGCCTCTGTCGCCTTGATTTTGTTCCTGGCTCAGTGGAGATGAATTCCAAGTTGAAGACAAACAATTGTGCCTTGTGAACAGTTACCGTGTGTTGAAAAGACCCCAAGTGCTTTTCTGCAAACCTGTCTCAGGGAAAATTCCCAGTGGGGGAGGGCAGGAGGGTCAAATCCATCCTGGAAAGGAGGAACTCCAATTACTCTGCGAATGTAATTTTCTAAGTAAATTCATAAAAGTCAAAAATGTCTAAGAAGAAAAGGGAAGCAACGTTGATTGCAAAGAGAGAAACAGCATTCCACAAAACAAAAACTCCCTGAGCTGCGATATTCCTTGATATTAGAAAAGTTGCTCACATACGTCCGTGATCACTGCTGGCCAGAGTTATGGTCTCTTCTGAATCATGAGAGGTGCAGCTTGAGGGATTTCTGGGTAAACTGAGGTACAGTGTTTTGCGGATACACTGTGTGCCCAGCCTGTGCCTCTCACCTAGGTGAAAACCCATCTCTACTTCCAATCTCCTGGTTCTCAAATTACTGCAGAAAAGCAGAGGTCCTGGATTCCGGGAAGGGAAAAAAAAGTCTCTTGAAATTCCATTTTCAGGATAGAGCCTACCTTTGCTACAATAAGGACTGACACGCAACAAGAAACGTTCATTCAGTATCAGCTACGTTGAGACCAGCCTTCTGTGTTCCTCTTGCCAAGTCTCTCCAGAAATTGTTTTCCAGAGCAGATCCCCTTTTCTCCTTTGTTCCTGCTTAAAACAGACCCAAAATAATGTATTTATCATCAACAACAAATATTTCGTGAGGGCCTGTTGGATGCCATCCAAGTGTGCTAGCCACTGATGCGAAATTGTTTTTCAAAAGCCAAAAGTGATTTGAAATTAATTTTCTTCCAGCTATTTGAAGTCACCTAGAAATGTTGTCAATTCAAGGACAGAAGTCACTGTCACAGAGAGGTATGTTCTTTTTACTTTTTAAAGTAAAACTGTTTTAAGGATTCCCTCTCCATGATTTTATTTGGGGAGTCCTCAATTAAAATATTTATTCAGTTCATCCAACAGGTGTTTGAAGGGTACACTATTTATCAGGCACTAATCTAGATGCTGACTAATTCAGTGGTAAGTAATAATAATTATAGTTAGTGTATACTGAGTACTTTCTATGTACTCATTATTTTAAGCAGTATGTAAAAGGTTTATACATATTCATTAATTTAGTCCTAAAACACTATAATGTAGATATTATTAATTTATTCTAAATTATTACATATTATATATTAATATACATTTTTTAAATGAGGCACAGAGAGGTTATGGTACTTGCCCCAAATCACACAGCTAGCTAATGGAAGAGCTGGGATTTGAATCCAGCAATCTAGGTTCAGAGCCCTGGCTTTTAACCACTTAGAGAACCCCTACCCTCATGGAATTTACATTCCTAGCAATTCAAGCATATGCTGGTATAGATTCCTTTGCGAGCACACAATGGCCTCTCAGGAGTCCACGCTCCAGACTGCGGGAACCAATAGAATAGCAAAAATGAGCACCAGACTTTGAGTCACTCTAAAGATCTGGGCTCAGATCTTCAATAAATTATTAACCTTTGAGACTCAGTTTATGAATGAACTGACGTATGTGAATTTTCTTTGTGGACTCTGACACACTATATAACTACAAAGAATTGTGTCATTAATTGCTTCTGTCTGTGAAGTCACCCCGTTATGCAGTCTATCAGCCTGCATGAGCCACTGGGGTTCGGAGAATCACTACAAGGGGTTAGAATGGCAATGCCAAGCTGAGCTCCCATGATCCTCCTTCATCCAAGTGTTAGCTGTGAGACTAGAGAACGCTTCCGGCTCACACACTATCGCTTTTCAATGGGAAGAGAAGTTAGGCTCAAATATGCTCAAAATTTTAAAATAATTAAAGCTGAATTGTCAGGTTCACCCTAGTTGACACCCCATTAGTAACAATATCTGTCAGTACAAAGTCGAGGACGTTTCTGGACAGTTTCTATGTGGGACTAGGAACTGCTTCTGTCAGTATTAACAGTATGACATTCACCATAGATGGTAAGACTAACCCTTGTCAACTGTTAATAAGGACTTAGAAGATAGACAGCTTTCAAAAAATCTATAAACCTGTATTCACAAGCCTTTATAAACTAATCCTTGTTCTCCTCTTTCTAGTTGTGTGCTTTAGACAAGTTACATACCTCCCTGAGCCTCACCTTCTTCACCTGTGAAATGGGGAAATAATATTTGCATTGCAAAACTGTTAGGAGGATTTGAGATGATACTTGTTGCACTAGCTCAGGCTGCTATAATAAAATACGATAGACTGGGTGGCTTAAATTTCTCATAGTTCTGGAGGTTGGTAAGTCCAAGATCAAGGTGGCGGTGGACTCAGTTCTTAGTGAGGGTTCTCTTCCTGGCTTACAGACAGCTGCTTTCTTGCTGTGTCTTCACATTGCTCAGAGAGAGAGGGCAGAGGGGGCAAGCTCTCTGGTGTTTCTTCCTATAAGGACATTAATCTCATCATAAGGGACCACCCTCATGACATCATCTAAACCTAATTATCTCTCAGAGTCCCCATCTCCAAGTACCATCATATTAGGGCTTTAACATATGATTCTGGGGAGACACAATTCAGTCCATAGCACATGTAAAAGAACTCAGTACAGTGACTAATAAGTTCTCAATAAATAATAAGTATTTCCAACTTTGGGAAATCTTGATTTTCCCCTTTCCCCAAACATCCCCAATTAAGTCTGGGCTGACTCTGTTGGGTTGTTGCTGCAAGCAGTTTATACCATGGTTTGTAGACTACAGCACAAGCATTTCTCACACTTGTTTAACCCTGAATGCATTTTCAAGAGAAAAACACTTAGAGTTGATTTAAGTAATATTTTGACCAAAACTAAGCATAAAATTATGTTTAAACTCCTATGCAACTATAAACAAACGGAATTTTAAAAAACCAAAACTGCTACATAAGCAGTACAATTCAGAATAACATTAGTGTGAGAGATGGTGTTTGTATTAACCTAAATCACTGCCTATTAGACACTGGCTCTGACCCCCTGATGTCAGTTCTTTCGTGTGCACACCACCCCTCTTTTCCTTGTTTGTACGGTATTCCATGATGTCATCACTTATGAATCACTTAGGAATTAAGTCCACCCATGTTCCTTTCTCATTAGCCGAAGATTATTACAATGGTACCATTTTGTGCCAATATGACAGTGAATGCAAACACAGACTTGGGCCCTGAAATCTCACAACAGTCTCTGTTTACGGAATAGATGATCATGCAAGTGATCCAGGATATGCTAGTATTTTACCTCTTAAGGCTATCACTGAAATGAATACACAAAATCACCAAATTTTAGAATTATCTTGGCGAAGTCTTAGACTTATAAGGATCTGTAGACCTTGGTTTAAGAATGTTGATGTGATCCTTAGGCCTGCGAACTTTGCCATCAGGCAGTCTGGGTTCAAATCCCACACTACTACATAGTACTTGTGTGCTCTTGAAGAAGTTCACTCATTTAGTCATTCAACAAACATGCAGTCAGCACCTTACTACATTCCAGGCATTTTTCTAGGCACTGGGGATATAACTGGGTATAAGACAAACATGGTTACTGTCCATATGGAGCTTACATTCTAGATCTAGTGAGACAAAAACCCTTAACCTCTTTCCTAAGCCTAAACTTTTATATCTGTAAGTAAGGGCTTAACCAGAGGCTCACTGGAGGACTAGATGAAAAGATGCATGTTTAGAAAGTGGGCTGGATTGTCTTGTTTGCCCTTCTAGTTTCTCTCTCCATCCTTCCCACCCTACTTTGGGCTTCTGGCTGGGCTCCACTGTGACGACTCTTATGGTAGAGGTCAGAGGGTGGGAAAATGGGGTTGGGGGACTTATTCCCCCAGCTCCTTGTTTGCTAGGCTTCTGCTGGACAATGGCTGCTCACCTCCACTGATGGCCATGGCTCCTGTCATATGACCCTCTCATGAGCTTCTACCCTTCCCAAAACTGCTCCCTCTGCACACCCGTCAGGTGCTGGGAAGTGACCACTCCAGCTGACTCCAGCTCCAGGTTGCCTCATAGTCTCTGGCTTGTTTCTCTTAACCCTGCCTCATCTTTGCAAATCATCCCATTCATCCCTCCCTAGTTACTACATTTGAGCATGCCGGCAGTTTCCTGCTGGAACCCTGCTTCTGAATCATACATAAAGTATGAATCCTATTTCACAAAGTTAAATGTGCAAGAAGGGCCATGTCATCTATTTCTGTTGAATGAAATCAACTTCACTTCCAATCTCCCATTCTGTTAGGTTGGTAGGAAATATCGAGGTAATTGCTCTAGGGTCTGGCGAGAAGATGGAACTCCAGTCTCTTTGGCCTCCAGTCTCTCACTGCTGCTGCGGATTTCTGCATGGTCCGATCCCACCTGCGGGTCAGGCAGTGCACTACACAGCAGTGTCTCCTCTAAGGGTGCCGTTCACATCAGGAACCCCAGTGAAGGTTTATGGCAGTGGGTGGGTGGACATGGGGATTCCAGCCTCCTGGCCAAGTCCTGGAGCAGTAAGGTCCCCAGAGCCAGGCGCCCACCCAGGCGATCACTCACAGGCTCTCACTGGCATGCGGGGCCACACCCTGCCCCACCTCATTCCAGAAGGTGCTTCCTTTCCCCACCCACAGTCCTAGGAGGCCCTGCAAGGACTAAGTGTCCTCTGTGTCCCTCCGTTTTCACCGACCTGCAGCACCGGTCCAGGTGTGCAGGGTGGACACGCGCAGCAGAGTCTCGGTGTGCGAGCCCACAGTCAGGGCCGCCGCCCAGCACGGGCTCTGGAAAGACTAACGAGGGAGAGCTGTCAGACTGCATAGTAATTGTCTTGATCTGCTGGGGCTGCCATAACAAAGCACCACAGGCTAGGTGGCTTAAGCAACTGAAATTTATTTTCTCACAGCTCTGGAGGCTGGAAGGCCAAGATCAAGGTCTGGCAGTATTGGCTTCCTCTGGGGTCTCACTCCTTGGCTTGCAGATGGCCACCCCCTACCTGCCCTGCTCATGGTCTTTCTGTGCCTGTGGGTTCCTTTTGTCTTTTAGTGTGTCTGAATTTCTTGTTCTTATAAGGACATCAGTCCGATTGGATGAGGTCCCACTTATGGCCTCATTTTAACTTAATCACCCTTTAAGGGCCCTGTCTCCAAATACGGACATTCGGAGGTACTGGGGGTTGGGGCTTCAACATGTGAATCGTAGGGGGGACAATTCAGCCCATATCAGTAGCATACTAACTTAATGATAAAATATTCAATATGAGGGAGAGAGTGTCTTTTTCTAGTAAGTACATAGGCACCATAGGGACTAGTGGTGGTCCAGCCGGACATCCCTTAAAGTTCAGTAATTCCAGGGCTTCTGTGTCATGTTTGTGGCAGAGAAGCTTTTGCAAGGGCTGGGAACCTAGGGCTTAGGTCCAGCCTCCCTAGAGACACAGACAGCCGCTCCCCTCTGGGAATCTTACCAGTAGCCCAGCTCCAGGGAGTGGGGCTCTGTTTCCACCCTGAAAAAGGACTTTCTGACCTCTATCTTCTTTTCAGTCTAGGGGATTTGCCTCATTCTCCCTCTCTCCCACTTTTTCCTCCCTTCCCTCTTCTCCCCTTCCAGGGGACCTAGCACAATCCCCTCCACAAACTTAGCTTTCTTACAAAGGACAAGGAGATATGTTGCCGTCAGTCAACTTGGCTTTTGGCTCTCTGTAACACCAATCTCTCCAATGGCCACTTCCTCTTGGATTTTGGGATGGGGGAAGCAATGAGAAAAAAAAATAACTTCTCAATAGATTAAACTGGCAGACATGGAAAGGCTCTAGCACAGGGCCCGACAGAGTGAGAGCTCAACAATATGAGCCATTATCATTATTATTAATGTAATGATTGCTCTCATCACAACCATATATGAAGCAGCAGTCAGAGTCTATGGCTGAGAAAAAGGCACCACGAAGCTGGTATCTAAAATAGCACTGTCCAACAGAACTTTCCACCACGATGGAAATGTTCTCAGTCTGCACGGTTCAGTAGGGTAGACATTAGCTACATATGGTTCTTGAGCACTTGAAATGTGGGTAACCCAAGTTTAAGTTCGAACAGTGTTGGAGCTAGCTGCTATCCTATTGGGCGATGCAGATTTATAAGATTTTTATAGCAGCCAATGAGAGAGAATGTTCAAGTATTTTCATTCCAAATAACATAGTGATTCCCACTTTACTTCCTAGCCGTGCCCTGAGCTCCATTGTGCCTCTTTACCCACTACCAAGACCAGGGCTGCCCCCCTACAGTTTCTATAAACAAGCCAAAAAGCCAACAACATTTGGTAGCCTCAGGGGGATTTTTCCATGTCGGAACCCTGACATTCCCAGTTTGTTCTGCACAGTAAGAACAGCGGAGTGATGCCATCCTCTCGAGGCTGCAGTTTGCAGCACCCCCTTTCCCGAGTTTCATGTGGTATCTTAAAAAAAAGATATCAAAGTGGAATTCGAGTTAATTTTGATTCTGGGCATTGGTGCAGACTCCTATGTCCTCTCTCGAGACCCTCCGAGATGCTGGGAGGCACGACTCTCAGCCAGGCCTGGAAGCTGCACATTCCACACCCGTGTCCAGGCTGCCAAGGTCTATGAAAGTCCTCTGAGCACAATTAGGATTTTTTACTAGAGGCCTTAATGGTGTGCCCACTAGAAATGTGTACTTTGGCACCCCCAGGCCTCCCGGCTCCTGTCACTTTCTTACTGCAACTGGAATTGCCATTGAAGCCCCTGGAAAATGGGCACCTCTCATCTTTACATTCTGCATGAATTGCCCCGTTCTGTGGAGGAGCAGGGCTGGCCCCAGACGCCTGCAGACATAACAGACTGGCTGCTTTTCCCGCGTCGGACTTTTCCCAGGGACTGGAAAGGGGCCGAGAATCTCTCCTTGAGCCCCTGGAATTTTTCCTCTCATTCTCTGCCCTTTCCAAATTATATAATTTCCTTGAAGCCACATGTTTTTAAAGTCTCTCCTTCACACACCTTTGCGAATATTCTCAAATGACGTGTGTGTCGGTGTGTGTCTTAAAATTGCACTTGGTGAATACATAGAGTTGAATGAAATCTGATGACGTCTCCCTGTGTGAAACATTTTTCTGACTCCCCGTCACTAACAGAATATAGTACGGGCTCGTACATCGTAATAAATGAGGCCCTCTCTGATCTGGGTCCCACTTCTGTTGGTGGCCTGTCTCCCTCTGTTGTTATGTTTGCTCCAGCAATACGGAGGGGCCTGCGGTTCCCCCAAATAAGCCCTGCAGTTTTGCTCCTGCATACATCTGCCTATGCTGTTCCCCAACCCAGGACACCGTCATCCTTGTCCACCAGGGAACGGTCCTTCCCTGACACTCAGGCCAGGAGACACCTGCCCAAGAAACCTTTCTCCTCTTCTTCTCTCAGAGGGGTGCCCTCTCCCCCTGCACTGTTTGGGTGTCCTGTACCTTACATGTTTCTGGGTTTCACTTGTCTCCTGTATCATATTTTATCTCCTTGCCCATATTTCTCCATTATTGAACGGTGAGACTGTTGAGGGCGGGCTAGATCTGTGTCTTTTTCATCTGAGCCTCCAGAACCAAAGATGGTGCCCAGCTCATAACTGCCGATCACAACCCATTGTTGAACTGAAATGAATAGAAAAAGCATCTGATGTGAAGAGGTTGCATGTTTTCAATGCTCAACAAAGTTTTGTTGGATCGACTTGAATTGACCTGTCTTTGGATAAAATTATCATCTATGCATTAAAAAAATGTAAATTACCTAAGAAATACCTTATGCCAAAACTCAACAAATGAAATGAAGTAGGACTCTTGCAAGGAAGGAAGGGAGGAAAGGAAGAAGAGTAGCCACACGTGGAAGTGTTTATGCAGGGTCTGCTCCGTGGGGTCCAACTCCAAAGGACAAGCCCGATCTAGTACCTCCACTTAGTTTTACCCATCCTGGCCCAGGTCCCCCACCTCTCACCCAGACCTCCCCAGCAGCTGCCTCTCACTTCCACCTGCCTTGTTATGGGCTGCATGTTTGTCCCCCCCAAAAGGTACATGTTGAAGCCCTAACCCCCAGTGCAATGGTGTTTGCACATGGTGCCTTTGGGAGGTAATCAGGGTTAGATGAGGTCATGGGGGTAGAGCCCTCGAGATGGGATTAGTGTCCTTTTAAGAAAAGGCAGAGAGACCAGAGCTCACGCTCTGTGTTGTCATGTGAAGACATGACAAGACAGGTCTGTGAGCCAGGAAGCAGGCCACCAAAAACTGAAACTGCTGTCACCTTGATCTCAGACTTCCCAGTCCCTGGAACTGTAAGAATAAATATCTGTTGTTTAAGACACCCAGTCTATGGTATGTTGTGATAGCAGCCTGAGCTAAGACTCCCCTTCCCCTCCGTGTTCTGTCCAACGGCTAGAGGCAGCTCTGACCAGTACGACAGATCACACCATTCTGCCTTCACCACCCATTCACACTTGAGTATAACCCACACCCCTTTCCCAACCCATGACCTTCTTTCAGTCCCTCCCAGGCTACGCCCATGTGTGCTACTGCCCAAATTCCTGCAGCCATTGGGATAGCTGGCCCTTCAAAGAAAGACATGTTGTCATTGAGACCTTTTCTGACCGCTGTATCCTAAAGTCATTCACAGCCACTTTCCATCACGTTACCTGTTTCATTTTCTTTATAGCACTTCTCAAGACCTGCTATACCTTCTTGTTCATGTACTCGTTCATTCTCTGTCTTCTCCAGCTAGGCTCTCAGGGACAGGAGCCTCACCTGTTCGCTGCTCTATTCCCAGCACCCAGAACAAAGCCCAGCCTGGGTGGTGCTCAGAAATGATCGGTTACTGAAAGACCAGTGTGGGCCTGGCACGATGCTAGATACTTCCACACACAGTATTTCATGTAATCATATCCAGAAGGGTTTCTTGCAAAAGTTAGCAGGGAATTGTCAATGATTTCCAGTTTTTTGACATACTTGGTGAGTTCATTCATAATTAGTTTCTTTGAAGTTGAAGTGAGTCAGAGAGTGACTTCATACCCAAGTCCATCCACATCAAAGTGTTTATGGATGAACGCAAGGGCAGCCAAATTAACGCCACCCAGCACCGAAGGTGCGGGCTCCTCCAACCCGACGTGGTGCCGTGGGCGTGGCAGCACCCGCCCGGCTGTGCGCGCGGTGCCGGATCGCGCGGTGCCGGATCCCGCGGTGCCGGATCCCTCGGTGCCGGCTAATGTTTAGCCGCCTCGAAAGCAGGTTTCGTCCCACCTGCCCACCCTCTCAATGCTGAACAGATGAACCCAATTTCTGAAACTGTGATATTCTCAGAAACCAAGTTTAGTGTGAAGGTTAGGTGGTGCTTTTAAGAGAGCACGGTCATAAAGAATCATAGAATTTTCTCCAACTTAAAAAAAAAAAAAGTACCAGACTTAAAATTGAATACCTAGATTTGAATCCAACTTCTAGTGCTTAAGAGCTCTGTGACTTTGGACTCTTAAACTCACCTAATCTCTCTTCTCCTCTGGAAAAAGTAGGACTCGCTCTGTGCGCCTCACAAGTTTGCTCCAAAGGTCGGAGCGAGAGTGGCTGCCCGCAGGAAAGCGTAAAACTACAAAGTGCCATGCATTGCGGGTTGTTACTCTAATTGTCATCAAGATCTCCCTAGGGAATCAGAATGACAGAATATTAGAAGTTATTAATTCCAAACCTTTTACATGATATATGAGTGTGTGTGTGTGTTTATATGTTTCATGAATTATAGAAACAACATGCTTTGGGGGCTCCTGGCGGCTCAGTCAGTTAAGCGTTGTACTCTTGATTTCAGGTCAGGTCATGATCTGCGGGTTGTGAGCTCGAGCCCCTGCACTGGGCTCTGTGTTCAGTGGGGAGTCTGCTTGAGATTCTCTCTCCTTCTCCCTCTGTCCCTCCACCCAGCTCGCTCTCTCTCTTTCTCAAGTAAATAATTCTTCTTAAAAAAAAAAAAGAAAGAAAGAAACAATATGCTTTTTGCTGTTTCTTATGTGCTCAAGAACTTTAACATTCATATGTAAAGCTCACAAAAGGATGAAGGACCAAATGAGTGCTTTGGGGCAAAATGCTATCAGAGTTTGGGTGGGTGGCCTGGAGTTTGGTAATGGTCTCCTAACCAGCTTTCCTGCCCTTTAAGGTTCTCTCCTCCCCAACACACCCCATGCACTGGCACCAGAGATATTTCTCTGGCAAAAGGTTGTGTAAGAAAGTGGTTATGGGTGCCTGGTTGGTCGTCAGTTAAGCGTGCGACTCTTGGTTTCAGCTCAGGTCGTGATCTTGGGGTTGTGGGATTGAGTCTTGCGTTGGGCTCCGCACTCAGCAAGGAGGCTGCTTGGGATTCTCGCTCTCCCTCTCCTTCTGCCCCTCCCCTGCTCTCTCTCTGTCTCTAAAATAAATAAATAGATCCAAAGAAAGAAAGAAAGAAAGAAAGAAAGAAAGAAAGAAAGAAAGAAAGAAAAATTAAAGACACAGACTTCAGACCCAGACTGCTTGGGCTTATTTCCCAGCTGTGCTGCCCAATGGGCCTGTTATTTCAGCGCCTGTAAAATTGGAAAAGTATCAATAGCTTCCTCTCAAGGTTGTTTTGAAGATGAAATGAGGGAGTATATGTAAAAATGCTTAGCATCCTGTCTAGCAGTTAATAAATATTTACTGGTATCATTATGTTGCTCTTCTGACCCTATCACTGGCCTAACAAAAATTTTCTCATGGGATCTCATTTCCTATCAAACAGAGCCCACAGTCCTCAGCAGGGTGTCCTCTCGCCCCACCTCTGCAGCCTGCAGCCTCGGCTATGGCTCCCCTTCACTCCAGCCAAACAAATGAGTGGGTCTCCGTGAAGCCCTTTCGTCTTCAGGCTTGACTCTGCTTCCGGGAGTTGGCAATACCTCCCCTTTTCTCTGAATTCATAGAACCTCATCACAGTCTTACAGCACCCCCTGTTCCAGGTTTCAAGCTCTCTTTATCTTTCTCGTAAGTTCTTGAATGGCCAGGATTGTGACTTCTTTGACTCGTATACTTTGCAGTATCCCACATAGGCCCTTTGACCATATATTTACTAGAAGTTTGTTGAATGAAGCGACAGCCTGACGTGATCAAAAGTGGCATCACAGAAGTGAGAATTCCTTTGAAGGGAGACCAAACTTAAATAATTGTTATTATTTATTTTTTGAAAAAGATTTATTTAGTTGAAAGGGGGGGTTGCACACAAGTGTGAGTGAGGGGAGGGGCAGAGAGAGAGGGAGAGAGAATCTCAAGCAGGCTGCCCACTGATCGCAGAACCTGATGCAGGGCTCGATCTCATGACCCTGAGATCATGACCTGAATCGAAACAAAGAGTCGATGCTCAACTGACTCAGCCACCCAGGTGTCCCTGAAAAATTGTTATTGTTTATTTTGATTGCAGGGCAGCAATTAAGAGCGCACAACACGTAGGTAAACCATGTGGGTTCAAATTCCGGTTTTGAAACTTAGTGGCTTTGGGCAGGTTCCTTCACTTCTCTGTCTTTCCGTTGTCTGGTCCATTGCGTAAGGATAATAAAAATACTTCTTCATGATGTTTTATCAGGAGGACTATCAGATGAACTTAGTGGCAGCCTGCCATGTACTGAGTGCTCAACGAACGATAGAATTATAACCATCATCATAAAAGTAATAAAGGTTTCTTACAAGAGGTCCAGGACTATAGTAAAAAGTGAGTTCCTCACTCCATCCAAGCAGTTTTACCCCACAGACTTAGCCACTGCTATTGGCTGAATGAATATCCTTCCAGAGATTTTATGACCATAAAATATACTTAGCAACATAAAATCATACCACACATACTGTTCTTCAGGGTGCTTTGTTTACACAACCACTTATCGTGCTTATCTGTCTATGTCCATACATATTACTCCACTTCACTCCTTTATCACCTGCCCAGCATATCTGCTAAGGGATCTAGGATAATTATTTAATCAGTGTCATATTGGTGGCCACTGAGGCATTCCCACTTTCTCACCATGCTAAACACTGTGCAGCGAATATCTCAGAAGTGCAATTTTGTACACTCGTGATAGTGCAGCTGCAGGATAAAGCCCTGGGTGCAGCACTGTGGCCAATAGAGAATACCCATATTGGTGTGCCAGGCCCTCAGTTGCACACCGTAAGCCTTGCTTCAGCCCTTGGTGTTGTCACTGGGCCTCGTGTGGCCCTCTTGTATTTTACGTGTCAGTCTATGTTTGCTAATAATAATGAACAGTGTAATCACGCTCTATAGTTTCACAGTCATTTCTCCGTTGCTATCTGGGAAGATAGTAGCAATTACAATCAAAGGATTGGATTTAAATAGGCAGACAATCGTAGTCATTGCTGCTTCTGTTAGGCAAACAGTATGAGAATCCCTGGATGGGAGGAATGAATAAGGCTTGTTGAGGGTCCATGGCAAAGATTGTGGTCTAATTCGAGAAGAAGGCTTCTTACTAAAGCTGTGGGACAGAGAGTCAGATTAGAGCAGCAGAACCAAGGAGCTAGGATTTTACACCAGGCCAAAGGATGAATCTTGTAACACAAGAGGTTTTACAAAAATCTACCGGGGACAGTAGTCGGGATGGACTTTCACTATTGTAGTTCACTGTTTAGCATGCAAGTAGATTTTCACACTAAAGATGCCTGTATCAGTCACGAGAGATTGGGTTATGCTGTAATTACAACCCCTTAAATGGTGGCTTCCAACAACAGAAGTTTCTTTCGCACTCATGCTACCTGTCCACTGGGGATTGGTGGGAAGAGGGGTGGCAATGGTGATTCTGTTCATCGTTTATCAGAGTCACTGAGGGAGGAAGGCAGATGAACAGTCACCATCTCCAGCATTGCTGGCTTCCAAGCCAGATGGAAGGAGAAGATTTGCGGGGCTTGCGTTGGCTATTAAATGCTTCAGCCTGGAAGTGACCCATTTCACTGCCTTTCTCAACTCGCTGACCAGAACTAGCCACTGGACCCCATCCAATGCCCCAAGGGACCCAGAACTATAATCCCATCATGCACTCAGCAGGAGGAGAGCTAAAAATAATTGACAAACATGACTACTAATCCATCTCCTTTCCATTATCTAAAATGTCATGACCACTAAAAGAGAAGGGCCAAATGATGCTGTTGTATCTAATGTTGCTTCAAAATACTGGGCTAAAGACAAGGCTTGAGTATGCTTGGAACAGTCTGGTTCTACAGGTCAAATATTATTTTGAGAGTGGCTTCAGATGAGGTGGAATAATGCGAAAAAACTTTTGGAATATGTGAAATCTTTTCAAGAAAGCCTTCATGGCAGATCCACTCTCCTTCTACCTGGTGTCTTTTCTTCTCAATTTTTTCTTCCCTGGGTCCTTAGATCTTCTCTGGGGATTCTATGGGGCACATTCAGTCTCCAACAGATTCCCTGTTCAAGATGTTTCCAAGGGTAGAGTCAAGTTATAACAATGACCATCATCATAATGACTGTAAACTCTTTAGTAGACTTTCCACGTGCCAATGCTTTTCCAATGTTAACTTATTTTTCTTCACACCAACTCTAATAGAGTTTTCACTATTTCCTTTTTACAGATGAGGAAACTGAGGCACAAAAGACTTGCAGTACTTGCCCCAAGGTCACCAAAGATGAGAAGTCAGGCAGTGAACCTCCTAAGATGGGCATGATTGCTAGGGCAATTGGTAGGAGAAATACTCTAAAGCATTCCACACTCCCAACTGCAAACCCCTAGCTACCGTAATTTATCACAAAAATCTCAGTATTTTAATAAGAATTTTCACACACACACCCCGACCCATGTCCCATTAATTTCAGCTGGTATTTAATCCGGAAAAATGGCACCACAATGAACACTCTTGTTCTGAAAATCTTACACAAAAATCAGTCATGCTGTCACCTTGGTTGAGGACCTGCTTTGTTTTTGCTAACTAATCTGCTTTCATGGTCACTCGTAATAATCCCTTGATGTTTGTTTCTTTCTATTTTTTTTTATTTTATTTTTTATTTTTTTTATTCCGAAAGCTTTTATGACTTCACTGTGAAAAAGATTGCCTTTTATGGTACATTTTTTGCCCCCAGATGGTGGTAAACTTTGAAACCCACACTAACATTCCTATACCTTTAAACTTTAATTCTACTTAGTGCTCATTTGACTTCAGGTGATTAATGTCAGCGATGGTGCTCACTCTTGCACTTCTACAGTAACCTTTATCTGAGACCTATAGGACACTTTATCAACATTAGGCCTCACCACACCTCTGTGAAGCAGGGAAGGGCAAGGGGAAAATGCAAAGATGAAAATACATATGTTCTGTAAATCAGAAGTGACACTTCCATGCTGTGTTTTCCATTGTCATCTTTCAGTGTAGACATGATCTGAGAACTTTCGCATTGAGGACTTACCTGGTGTCCTGTACCCTTCCTTCTCTAGTTTCAAACCTCAGCTATTGGCACTTGCCCTTCAGGCCCACTTCGTGACCTTTGGGATCTTACCTCTAGACTAAAGGAGAAGGATTTCCTTAGGGTCTAGAGCCACCCTTCTGTGCTTCCTCAAGTGAAGAGGAGAGCGGGCTGTACATCAGTCACATGGGAGGAAAGAGAGTGATGAGAAGGGATCCAGACCAGCTGCTGGCTCAACCTGGTTCTACTGATCTAATACTTTGACTCATCCCAAGCACAACCCCCACCTTCCGCTACTTACGGTGTGGCCTGAAGACACCATTTCATCTGTAACTCCCTCCATCTTAGAAAAGATGGGGCACAAGTTGAGTATCTCTGTAGTTGGGGAACCTAGGTGTGTGATTGATGCGCCCATGAGAAGGAGGATGGCTTGTGTGTTGGAACTGACACCCTAGTGTAGTTGGAGAGATGAAGGGTATACAAACCCTCCTGGCTTGGGAGCTGGGGCGGGCAGGGTTCTACAATGAGAAGCATGAGAACATGGTAAACCAGGCAATTACCCAAGATCAAGATCAAGGTCAAGTTTTGGTCAGAGGCTAGGAATACAACACAGGGTAGAATCACCTAAATAGACCCCTGGACCGGCTCTGTGGGAAACAGTTCAAAGATGTCCAACATGCAAGAGCAATGTGGTTCCCTTGAGAAGGCCCAAGGTAGCATATACTTAGGAGAGCTTGGATAAAGGTGAGGCTTAACCATGATTTTTGTTCAGGGAAAATCTTGAACTGGTTCCATTCATCTATTAATTGTAGACACAGGGACTTTTCCTCCCACTGCAAAGCTTGCCAGGTGCCCAAGGGCCCCACCATCCTTGTTGGGGGCCTAAAAGTGCCCAGAAATATTGTTCGTTGGGTTGGTCACATGGGGTGAGTCCGGCTGTGACATCATAGCCAAGTTGGGGCCACAGACAGCTGTTATTTCTGCTAAGCAGTCAGTGAAAAATCCTCACCGGATGGCAACCAGTCTAGCCCCTGGGCCTGGGTGATGCAGAGGGTCATGGGGGTGGATTATGGGTGGTCTCTGGATGCTGCTTCTGTTCACGTCCACATGGACCCTTCAGATCAGGCCCTCTTGACCCAGATTTCACCAGTTTTTGCTCTTCCTTCTGGCTCTCTCCAATTCTTGAAGCTCAGGGAGTAGGGCTGTTGAGGCATTTTGTTCTCACTCATGACATTGCTGCCAAATGTTTTGTCCTTTCTGTGGGTCTTTTCCATTTCCCTAATGGCCTAAGCTTTTGAAACTCAAAAGTCAGGAAGAGTCTTTTCCCGGCTGTTTTTCCATTGTAACATCCTTTCTCTGGGGCAGTCAGCACAGAATTGCCCAACTGCTTCAAAGGGAGTTAGGGGCATGGGGGAAGCACCAAGGAGAGAAAGGAAATGTTGGGATTAAGGGACAGCATTGGTTAATACAATACAAGGATGTCAAATATTTTTCTCCCACAAATGTAATCCCTTAGAGGCTGATCTAAAGTTGGTTGTCTCACTTGGGTGGAAAAACTATCTGGGGTGGCTCTTAGCAGATCTGTCAGATTTCTGTATCTGAACCAGCAGTTGGATGCCCCAGGATGAGTACAGGGGTGAGTATAGCTCTGACCAAACCGCCAAGGAGGTGGAGGTCCAGGCAGGTCTGGGAGCCGCTCTGTGGACCACCTAGGACCCGCAGGAGGAAAGAGTCTGGAGAGTTTCCCCCTGACTACCAATATCCCCATGCAGCAGAAGAGCCACAGACAACTGTCAGCATGAGCAGGGCATGTGAGGAGCTGGAACTTGCATGTTGAGATGGGGTGGGGGGGGCGCAGAGAGAGACTCTTGGATCAGAGGCAGGGTCCTCTATTGAGGATGATGTGGGCTGGAAAAACCAAGACCCCCCATAAAGCAGCATCAAACAGCTTTTTCTAGTTCTTATGCTCCTGAGGGTAGTTAAGACTGGATTGTTGCATGATTCCATCCAGTAACTGTCCAGGCTCTGTGTCTTAGCTCCAAAGCCCAGTACTGACATTGAAAGGACAGATCCTTCTGTTTACGGAATACTGTGGTTTCTAGAATTCCCATGTTTCAACTTTATCTGTAGACACTAACACAACCAAGCCCCTCAAAATATAATCATCTGAGGTTGATTTTATATGAAGTGAAGCATCTAGATGGACCTTGATTCTTGTCCAAATTGACTGAGTTGGCTGAACTCGGTTAAATGGGAAATCCTGGGTCAACCATACATGCACTAGGATTCTCGAGGAACTGACTTACCTTCTCCTGAGCTCTGCATTGCCCATCTGTAACATATGCTCCCAGGCAGCTGCTGACGTGAGCTGCTGATTCATGTGAAACTCTGTGTGAAGGACTTCGATTCTCGGAGCGCCTATACCAATAATGCTATAGACGTACACACACACACGCACACACACACGCACACACACACACGCACACACACACACACTTCTTGAAGTCAGCCAAAGTACACAGCCCCAAAAGGCACTTTACAAAGGGGTGAATTAGAAGATAAAACGAAGCTGAGATTCTCAGAGGCAATTTATGGCAATCACCAATCCCAAAGCTCCCCATTTAAATTTGACTCATTTCCAATTTTGAAAGATGTCATTTGTGTAAATGCAGGACACATTTGCTTTAGGGTGAGCAGAAATGTCCCCAACTCCTGGTGGTAGCGGATACATCTGAAAAATGGAATCAAATCAATTTTACTCCCAAGAGGGACAGGTAGAGGACTCCCATTTCCTGCCAAATCAGTTGGAAACAATGAGGACAGAGAAAAAAAAATGGAGCCCTCCCTTCTCTTTCTGGCCTTAGACATGAACTCTTGATAAGATCCTGGAAAACAAGCAGCATTTTTAACAGCCGTTTGCCCTCTTCAGCTGAGAAAACAGCACAAGCCAAAACTAGGAACTGGGGCCACCTCTATTGTGAATGTGGCCAGGCTGACTTATTGTGGCCAAACAGCAAATCACAAAATGACTGAGATAAGGAATATAATAACATTTTCACATGAACCTTACATTCTTACCTCTTCTATAGGAAAGGATATCCCTGCAGGAAGGAGGAAGGTGGGGCCCTGCCCATGTCCTAAGCGGTGCTGGGACTGCATTGTCCAGGCCTTTTGTAGGGACACAGGAAGAGGGTACGGAAGTTTCTACAGGAAAACAGAGAAAAGTTCAAACATAAACAGCATCCAAAAAAATTTACCAACAGTGAACTAGATTTCCTCTCTGGGCCTTCCATGCTTCCATGCACCACTGGGCTGGCAGATTTTAATCTTGGATTCTGTTCACCTTGGTAACCTCCAGCGTGTGTGATTGTGCTGTTTCCCTACTTAATAAGTTAAGAGGATGTGTTTTCTATGGCATTGGAGACAAAAACAACCTCTTTCCAGAGACTGTATCCTGGCCTGGCTGGAGTCCGTTCTGTCTTTTCCATTTGTCATTTCTGGGGAGGGCACAGCTTCCCTGAAGTCCTGGGTGGGACAGGGCGGCTCCCTTTTAGGAGGCTTTGAACAAAAGCTGAAAGTGGCCAAATCTCTGCTTCCCACAACAAGGCAAGGGTTTGGGTTCGGCTCCCCCGATTTGGCCAGAGATGTGCCTGGAGAAACTCACTCATGAGGGATGTGAGAAAAGTTGTATCCCCACTCCAGTGAGGGCTGGAATTTTTCCCTCCCCACGCTTCTGCTCTCCTCTACCCCCTAGGCCACTCAGCGCTCCGGTTTTAGGATTGAGTTATGAAAACCACAGTTCTAACAGGGAGAAGTAATTCCATGATTAAATCTGAAAGAAAAGAGCCTAAATGAAACAAGAGAGTGGCTTTGGGGGAATCCCCTCCCCCTCTTCCTGGTCCTTATATAGGAAACCAAAATGGCGCCCCTTGGCCTCAAGCTGCAGAGATGGGTGAATGATAGAGAAACTGTTACCAGGTCTCTGATGGGAGGCTTGAGAGAGTGTTCTCAAGGACAACCTCTGAAATGCAAGGAGTTACCTTCCACTTTTCCCACTGATTGAAATGCCTTTAACTCTGACTAGGAATTGTGGAAACCACTTCTAAACTGGTTTCACCAGAGGCTGCCAGTCACTGAAAGGAGCATCCATTACTTCTCAGATGGGGCCAGTCACACACCACAGGAGCAAACGGTTTCGGTGAACAGACAGAATTCCTAGACGAGGCCATTATGGGAAATTAAAACATTCCTTACCCCTCAAAAAATAGCGCTGAATCCCAAGCATCTTTCACAGCCCAGCAGAGGAGAGAGTTCTGAGTGGACTGCTCTAGCTTTTAGGTGATATCTTTTTCTGAATTGCTTTTTCCAGAACAAATGCCTTCCATTATGTTCAGCCAGGGACCAATTCTTCACTTAAGTATGTAAAGCAAAATACGGCTTGTGCTCTGGATGTGTTACTCACCATAGAGAGCTTTTCTGACAGTTGCCCCAGACGGGTGATTGAAGCGTGTTCTATAAAAGCCCAGTTACAAGTAAGAGGGTGACCTTGACTTCTGAAACCAGTTTGAAACGCTGATGAAGATGTATTCGGGATGTTCTGTTGCATGTAAGGGATCCTTGCCTTTCAGAAAACAGTTGACAGAACTCATTCATGCAACACAGATTTATGGACAACGGGTGCATGCTTTCATTCGTTCATTCATTCATTCATTCATTTATTCATTCATTCATGTTTTCAATCATTTATATAATAAGGTGCCAAGGATTGGGATGTATTTTAAGGACAATCAGCAGTGGTTTTCAGTACATATCCCAGCAAGGCAATAGTTCTTGGAAAACTTGCTAGACACTCTGTTGGAGGTCCTCCACCCCTGCCCGGTGTTAACCCTCCATCTGCTGACTGTATTTCAGTGTTTTAGTCACCACTATAGCTGTGCCAGTGCATGTCAGCTGTAGAAGAGCCCTGAATAGGGTGATATACTAAACATAGTTCCTCACCTCTAGAAACCAACAATGCAGGCCCAGTTGCTCTAAATTGGGATCAGCTCCCAGAGAGACATGTTGCAGGGGTCTCTTGGGCTCAAGCTGACCTGAGCCTAAAGTCTTCACAGGCTTCACTGAAGGAGCCTTAATTCCCACCGAAGGGTAGCCTCAGGAGTGAGGAAAGGCCCTTCTGATCAGAGGCTGGGTGTGAGATGGAGCTAGAACAGACGGGAATTCTGTTAAGGATGACGAATCAGGGGAGGGACTGCCCAGCTATCTATCGGTGCTCTGTTTCTCACCTGGCCAATAGGGGTGAAAGCCTGCAGAATCAGTCTCACCCCACTCCAAGACCAGCAGATGCTTGAGCAGGGGGTGGGGCTAGGGGTCTCTAAAAAAAACCCAGCCAAGCAGGACCACTCAGTTCCAAGTTTCCATCTCAATCCTGAGGACGTTGTTCTCATTGGACATTAAGATTCTATTTTGTTCTGTAGCCATGTGCACTCCTGGACTTTGACTCCCCATCCTTCTTCCCCACACTACCTTCGAAGGAACTGAATTGCAATCCATGGTATCTGTCAGCCAACTCCTGGTTAGCAAGCACTAAGCCTGGGACTCCCCTGGGCTCTAATGTTCTGTGCCTGCTTTCTCCCCCGTCTTCATTCATTCATTCATTCATTCAGCATTTGTGCATTCATTGAATAAATAATTACTGAGTGCCAGTCTTAGCCATGTACTCTGCAGATGTTGGAGATATAACAGTAACCAAGATGGACGTGACCCTGCCCGCAGGGGGCTGTTAGTCTGGCCAAATGACAGGAAGGTGTCAAATTGTACTTGATTCACTTGAAAACTTCTTCTTACATAATTCTATTTAAATATACTATTTAGAAGCTGGTGTTCTAGAGGGTGAGATGTTAGATTCCCCCCCCATTTTCTTTACTGTCCAAATTATAATGTGTTTCTATGCTTCTGTAATTTACAATAATAAATAAAATTTTACATATAGTTATAGATACAGTTATATAGAACTATAAGTCATAGGCCTTGAATAGTAAGCCCATCTGAATGAGACTAAGCCTTCCTGAGGCTACAGGGGACTCAAGGCATGACCTTCAGCTGGTGGAATGGTACCTAAATGAAAACCAATGACAGCGTTTATGGAGAGAGTGTTGGCATGTTTCAGGCACTACTAAACATTTTGCGTGGATTCTCTCATTTATCATAACAAGAGATAGTTACTAATATTATCACCACTTTATAGATGAGGAAACTAAGACTCAAAGAGGTTAAGTAACAGGTTTTAGGAAGACAGACCTTTTAATGGTTGAACCTGCCACTTATTTGGTTCGCTGCATCTAAGAGCAGAGGTGATAAACAAGATATTTAACAATTGGTATGCAGTGGACACTAAGCAATCAGAAGAGATGTCAGGGAGCAGAAGCAGGGTCTGAGGGCCAGGGGTTACGGGGGGAGAGGCTGGGGTGGCTGAGCTGGCCAATCACGGATGGCCAGGGCATCTGTTCATGGATCAGTATGACGGTATTTCGTTCAATATGTTAACATGTGTTAACAGCTCAGCCTCCCACACCTCTAGAGCCCTGCCCAGGTGGAATGGAAAGCCGTGCACCCACCCCCAACCCCCGCTGCAGATCACCTGAGTGACTACAATAGGTGTTCATCAGAAAATTGGAGAGTTACTAAGGGTCTGACTTTTACAGCCTATTTTAAACCCTTGATGTGCTTTGGAGTATATTGAGATAGTGAGTATAATTGTATACCAACTATCTTAGGTTACCAAAAGCTTTCTTTCCTGTTTCTAGACCATAATGCCCACATTGGAAATCTATGGGCTGAATTCAGCCTGCAGATGTCTTGTATTTAGCCCACACAATAGCTTCTCATTTGAAAGAACAAAAGCTAACATTTTTCAGCACTAATTATAGACCAAGCATATATATTTTTTTACATATATCAACTCTCTCTATCTTCACATCAGACCTATAAGATTGGTACTACATGACTGTCCTCATTTTACAGATGAGGAAACTAAGGCCCAGAGAGGTTGAGTGACTTGCCTAAAGTGGCCCAGTTAATCAATGGCAGAGGTGGAATTTGAACCCAAGCAGTCTGGCTCCAGAATACAAGTGCTTGACCGTCAAGCTCTTCTTCCTCTCTGGGATGCTCGAATTATTGGTTGACATTTACAAATCAAGAGAAGTAAGATAAATACCCAGATTTTCAGCTCCTCAAAAGGAAAGATCAGAAGTTCTCATAACCTTGAGTGCACTCCCCTGGGGTAAAAGTTAGCCTCCTTTGCATGGGGATGTGTTCTTCGCCCCAGGCCCCACCATTCCCAATTGCCTTCCAACAGTGAGGGAGCCAGTCATTCGCCTTCTGTCATCAGGCTGGCACTGTTCTTACAGACACCCTCTTCACTCATTGTATGTGACCGGTCTGAGCCCTGGAGACATTTGTGCCCCCTCCAGTGAAGCCAGGATGCATTTTTGCTCGGATAATACGTATCCTAGGAATTGCAGGAGTATATGAGAGGCTCACTGCTCTTGTCAATTGTTACTAAGTACCAGAAACTTAAAGACGGACATTGAGAAGAGAAGCAAAGCAATAATGAACAAATTAAAAGCAGCTATTGCGAGAAAGTTTGTTGCAGCCAGGGGGACACTCCTTGTTCGCTTGCAGCCTAGATCACGGAAGACCTGAAAGGTTTACTTAAAAACAAAACAAAACAATCTTATTAAGCTAAATTCCCTACAACTACAGTTTTCTTTAAGAGTCTGATACTGTACAAAATATTACTATAAACCAATCTGGTTGTCTTTTAAAAGCCACCTACTAGAATTTTTTACATTTGGATGCAAATCATCCTGTTCTAATTGGTCCCCTTGGAAGATAGGTACCGTTTCCTGTGATGCCCCTGCAAGAAACATTTTGGGAATCCTTGTGGGGGCTAATCTTCAAAGCAATTTATGAGCAGATGTATGGCAAATGTCAATCTCATTGTTTTATATTCACATCTTGGTTTTTATCCAAAACAGTAACACCCACCTTTTTCATCATTATGCCAATGATATTCCTATTCCAAATAAAATCCATCAAAGGATGAATATTTGTTCATACTGAGAATAAAATAATTAGCAACACTCTCAGAAGACAATTCCATACGTGTATTAGCAACAGTAACATCATTGAAATAAGAGTATCGCCTCTCCAGGTGACTTCCTTGAATGGGCCACTACTCATTTGAATCTGTTTTGCTGTATTTGTTTAAGGAAACTGGTAAGAGAGAAATAAATATCTAATCCTGTTTTTATTATATATGTACAAATAGAAAGCACATATGCTGAATAATTATTTCTGGGTAGCACAATTATGCATGGCTTCTTTTTTTTCTTCACTCAACACAATTCAGTGCTTACCAGCAGTATGTTAAATGCTAGAAACACAGTGTAAAGATTTCTTTACAGTTTTTTTTATTACAATGAGAATGTATGAACTTTGGTAATCATGAAAAAATAAACTACTTCCATTCTGAAAATGACGTATCTACCTAGGCTAAATGAAGACAAGGAGAAGGGGAAAGAAGTTCTGTCTCCATCAACCAATCTATCAAGGCAACTAATCCTCTATGAAACCACCTAGTTTGGGTTTGGAGACGTAGGCAAACGAAATGCCATGAAAATGCAGTTGGCTGAATTGGGAAACAGTAATAACTTGGGGGTAGAAAAATGAGAGGTCCAAGATCCACATGGGCCATTATTTCTGCAACTTTGAACAGTATGCTTAATCACTCTGACCTTAGGTTTCTTCTCCTCCTAAAAGGATTGGACTAAATGATCTCAATGGTCCCTGATAATTTTGACATTTTGTCATTATTATAAAGTTACATCATTTGGCTTAAATCATTTAACAAATTCTATGTTAATCACACACATTGTTTTAGTCACAAAGAGTACTGAGCAAGAGATCATAGAGGTAGACCTTCAGCAAAGGCTCACCCAAATTACTATAAGAAGAAGTTCTTTTTTGGGACACCTGGGTGGCTCATTGGTTAAGCATCTGCCTTCTGGTCAGGTCATGGTCCCAGGGTCCTGGGATGGAGTCCCATGTCTGGCGGGCTCCCTGCTCAGCAGGGAACCTGCTTCTCCCCCTGCCTGCTGCTCCCCCTGCTCATGCTCTCTCTGACAAAGAAATAATAAAATCTTTAAAAAATGAAGTTCTTTTCTTAAATTAATTAATTTTTATTATGATGATATGTCAGTCACCATACAGTACATCATTAGCTTTTGATGTAGTGTTCCATGATTCATTGTTCGCATATAACACCCAGTGCTCCATGCAATATGTGCCCTCCTTAATACCCATCACCAGGCTGGCCCATCCCCCACCCCCACCCCTCTAAAACCCTCACTTTGTTTCCCGGAGTCCATAGTCTCTCATGGTTCTTTTCCCCCTCTGTTATCCCCCCTTCATTTTTCCTTTCCTTCCAATGATCTCCCTGCTATTACTTATATTCCACAAATAAGTGAAACCATATGATAATTGTCCTTCTCTGCTTGGCTTATTTCACCTAGCATAATCTCCTCCAGTTCCGTCCATGTTGATGTAAATGGTGGGTATTCATCCTTTCTGATTGCTGAGTAATATTCCATTTTATATATGGACCACATCTTCTTTAGCCATTTGTCTGTTGAAGGGCATCTTGGTTCCTTCCACAGTTTGGCTATTGTGGACATTGCTGCTATGAAGATTGGGGTGCATATGGCCCTTCTTTTCACTACATCTGTATCTTTGGGGTAAATACCCAGTAGTGCAATTGCTGGATCATAGGGTAGCTCTATTTTTAACTTTTTAAGGGACCTCCACACTGTTTTCCAAAGTGGCTGTACCAACTTGCATTCCCACCAACAGCGTAAGAGGGTTCCCCTTTCCTCACATCCTTTCCAACATTTGTTGTTTCTTGCCTTGTCAATTTTTGCCATTCTAACTGGGGTAAGTTGGTATCTCAGTGTGGTTTTGATTTGAATTTCCCTGATGGTTAATGATGTTGAACATTTTTTCATGTGTCTGTTAGCCATTAGTGTATCTTCATTAGAAAAGTGTATGTTCATATCTTCTGCCCATTTTTTGATTTGATTGTTTTTTGGGTGTTGAGTTTGAGAAATTCTTTATAGATCTCAGATACCAGCCCTCTATCTGAAGTGTCATTTGTAAATACCTTCTCCCATTCCGTGGGTTGCCTCTTTGTTTTTTTGACTGTTTACTTCGCTGTGCAGAAAGCTTTTTATCTTGATGAAGTCCCACAAGTTCATTTTTGCTTTTGTTTCCCTTGCCTTTGGAGACGTGTCATGGAAGAGTTTGCTGTGGCCAATGTCGAAGAGGTTACTGCCTATGTTCTCCTTTAGGATTTTGATGGATTCCTGTCTCGCATTTAGGTCTTTCATCCATTTAGAGTTTATCTTTGTGTACGGTGGGAGAAAACGGTCGAGTTTCATTCTTCTGTATATAACTGTCCAAGCTGAGGTGCTTTCTCTCTCATGAAAACCAGGTGGCCCCTGCCCATGAATGGGTGGATTCGGTGAGGGTGGAGGCGAGTTAGGAGGAAGAGGTCGCTGCTCAGCTGTGGGAATCGGACCTGGTTTTTACATCTGCAAGAAAGTCATCCTAAAAGGCAAACTTTGTGGGAGAAAGAAAAAGTGTAAGGGGCATGGCAGCCAGAGGGAAGGTGGTGGTTCATTTCTGAAGCTTGGTTTTCTGTATGGACAGGCAAACCCGGATCGTGGGCTTCATTCAGCACGAGCCATGCATAATCGACAGAGACCACGTCAGGGGTCACAGGGGGCCACAAGACTGGAAGGAAAGGAAGATCCTGCCCCACTAGCAGGAGAGTGGGGGAAGAGAAAGCCTCGGGGCCCTCCCTCCTGAGCGAACATCAGCGGCAAGGATGCAGAACCGTCCAGGTCGCGGAGGGAGAATCAGATCACAGGAGACTGGGCTCTGCCTTCCGCTTGGGTGTTAGAGGAAATTCTCTGGGCACCCCAGAAACCACGGGCAGTCACAGTGCAGTTGAAATGGTGGTGGGCATGTTTCCACGGAGAGGGCCTGAGATTGCTCCCCACTTCCTCTCGGCCTGTGGGTGGCATGTAGGGGATATAGAAGTTCCTCAAGACATATTCCCAAGGCAGCTGAGAATGCCAGCTTGTGAGCTCGCCCCAGCAAGCCCAAGATGCGGCCTTGCCATCAAGGGCTGGGGGGTGGAGCTGACCCCCAAACTGCAGACATGGAGGCAATGGTGGCCCGACATGTTCTGATAGTACCCAAGGCCAGCCACTTTCAGCCTTGAATTAATTGACTGTTTGGGGGAAACAGATTGTTTTAAACTGGAAGAGGCTGTTACTTTTCACTGGCATGTTGAAGCTCCCCTCCCCCCCTCCACCATCAGCAGGAGTGGGAGCAAATGAGACCACTCGTAGAAATAAAAAAAATTTAGCAAATCGTTTTAAAAAAACCTTGAGCCGGGTACCTGGGTGGCTCCGTCATTAAGTGTCTGCCTGTGGCTCAGGTCGTGATCCCAGGGTCTTGGGATCAAGTCCTGCGTCAGGCTCCCTGCTCAGCAGAGAACCTGCTTCTCCCTCTCCCACTCCCCTGCTTGTGTTCCTTTTCTTGCTCTCCATCAAATAAATAACAAATCTTTAAAAAAAATAATAAGATAAAATTTAAAAACCCCGAGCCATGGTGCATATGTTTCCGTCCTGCTGGGTGAGTATGTCGTTATCATTACTGTGAATCCTGTGAAGAAAAAGTCCCTAGTGCTTTGAATGCATTTCATCAGGGTATCTACCGTAGACTGGCAGGTGGCCCTCAGGGACGGCCTCTAGAAGGAAGTGATATTAGAGCCGGGACCTGAAGGAGAAGTTAGGTAAGCAGGGGAGAGCACCAGGTCTGCGGGAGGAAGGCGGGCTGGCCCATGGCAGGAGGGCGAGTGGAGCAGGGGAAGAAGTAGGCAGGGCCCAGTGCCACTGGGCACGTTGTGACTCCTCTCAACAGTTGGCTAATTCACTTCAACTGAGTTTAATGAATGTAAAACGCTTCTCTATTTTGTGGGGGAAAACAACAACATCAACAAACTGTGTGTGAGCCATCAGGGCAACAGTGAAGCATTTAGAGAGTCTGAGAGCGAATCAAGATAGGGACAGAAGGCTCCGGTAAATGGATGGGGCTCTACAGTTAAGGCAGCTGGTAGGAGCCGAGACCACCACGGCTGCTGCCCACCTGCTCGATCCTGCCATCGTCTCAGCTTTCAGGCACTCCTGTGCCCTGCCAATCTCTCCAGACCTGAAGGGCTGGCACAGAAGCAGAGTTTTCCTTCTTGTAGGGCTGAGCCAGAAGGAAAGGGGCCGAGGAGACAGAGACAAGAGGATGTGGGCTGTTGGCCAACTCTGGGTATTTCTCACCCACAACACATGGGTTTCTCCTGGGCAAGCCGTGGCGTCGCTGAGCACTCTCCTGGCTGGTTGATGGTTCCGAATGGTAGTGAGAGCTGACAGAAGGGAGCCAGGTGGCTGCAGGACCGTCTTCTCCCTTGCCGAAGCCAGCACCTGCCCTCGGCCACCAGTGAACTTGCCCGGGCCATTTCAACACTCCTGGAACTGGTCTTTCCACTCTTCCTCCATGCTCTGTACATTCTTTTTAGGGAGCTATTTTTACAAAATAAACCAGGTTTTGTCTCTGCTGTGTATAAAATCCTGTAATAACTATTTATTTTGTTTTTAATAAAATCAAAAGTCCCTCCCTATCTGCAGGGTTCCACACGCTTTACCCCTGCCATCTTGGTCCGTGTTCGTTCTACCCAGAGCACATTTTCGTTCCTTTCCATTTCTCAGACATGCCCATTGTTTTCCCTGCATCCGGTTTGTTACCCTTCCTGTTCCCCTCCTGGAGTTCCTTCTGGAATTTGTGCCTGGTTCCTTCTATCAGGCCTGCTAAAATGGCACCCCTCCTTCTGACATTGTATCTTATCACCCTGTTTATTCCTTTTGTAGCACCTATCAATCTGATATTTTCTTGCTTATTTATTTGCTTGTTCATCGTCCATCTCCTTCATTAGAATTTTAATGTCTTGAGGGCAGGGTTTTGCCTTGAATAATGCCTGGCACAGAGAAGGCACTCAATTAGTACTCATTAAATAAGTAATGAATGACCGTTTGACCAAGGATGGCCTGAGATAGTGAAATGACTCTGGACCACAAACATTTTCATTAATTGTTTTGGGTCGTGAAGGGTATTCATGGGCAAAAGACAAATACAATGTGTGTGTGTGGGCGGGGTGGTTTGCAAAGAGATTGTTTGCTTACAATCTTGTGACTGACACAGGCACACTCAGCTAACTCTAACAGAAATGCTAAAAGACCGATTGTGGGCTCATTCAAAAGCACAGCTTTTGGGGCGCCTGGGTGGTTCAGCTGACTGGGCGTCTGCCTTCAGCTCAGGTCATGATCTCCAGGTCCTGGGATCGAGCCCCGCATCAGGCTCCCGGCTCAGCGGGAAGTCTGCTTCTCCCTCTGCCTCTGCCTCTCCCCCTGTTCATGCCCTCTCTGTATCTCTCTATCAAATGAATAAATTAAAAAAAAATCTTCAAAAGCACAGCTTTCGACCGGGGAATTGAAAAAGTTTCCGGGATCCAAATTGAATTTAATAACTCAATAGATGATATTTGGGCATTTTCTGCTGTAAACAACAGGCCAAGTATTAATGAACAGAACCTGATCCCTGCCTTTAGGGACCACACAGTGTGGCAGAGGCAGACCCAGACAAAGCTAATTACTCTAAAAGGCGAGAGGTGGGGGAGGAGGGCGGGGTGGGGAAAGAGCCTAGGTCCGAGGTCCGAGGTCCGAGGTCCGAGAAGTGACTAGCTCCACCCGAAGGGTGCAGCAGACTTTCCGCGGGAGCAGGCTGGTCCGTGTGCCCAGAAGGTGAACTGGGTTGATGGCCGGCCGAAAAGGCAAGGGTTGATGAAGGCAGAATGAAAAATACCAACAAGGGGGTGTGAATGGCCACGGCAAGATTCTGGGTGTGCGGATTACCACATCCTTCAGGGAGCTGGAAACGTGGTGTGACTGGAGATGCAGTTTGGGAATCCTCAGAGGTGCTGAAGCCCCAAAGCACAGGAGAGCTCCAGGGGAAAGCATATGGAACCAGAAGGGAAGAAGGCAAGATGCAAACCCTGGGTGCAGCAGGGGTGATGGCTGAAGCAGGACTGGTGAGTTCACCAATGGACAGAGAGGAAAGAAAGAGCTAGGACAAATCCCCGGAGAACGCCAGGGTTTAAAAGTGTGTGGAGGAAAAGGAACCCGCAAAGCAGTGGTCGGAGAAATAAGGATTAGAATCTGGACAGTTTCAACTCCCAGAAACCAAGGGAAGGAAGACTCACCTTTCAGAGGTCTCAGTCCTGGCACCCTGAGAGCATGACCTGATCCAAAACCAAGAGTCAGTTGCTTAACCGATGGAGCCACGCAGGCGCCCCCCCCCTTTACCACACCCACCCTGCAGCGCTGCTCATTCAGTGCCTGTCCATCTCAGCAGACAGGAAGGTCCGTGAGGGCAAGAGGCGTTTTCAACTTGTTTACTGTGATTATCACCTACACCTAGACCTGCTCTCGTCACCCAACAGAACGAACGTGTGGATAAATGACTGAATAAGTATTTTCAAATTATGCAGAGTTGAAAAGGCTAAAGGCTGTAAATAAGACCTTGGATTTGGCAATTGGACACAAAGGTGACATTTAAGAGAGCACTTTTATGAACGGGGTGGCAATAATACCTATGTCACGTGGTGGTTATGAGAATTAATGAGCTGGAGCGTGGCAATGCTGAGCCAGTGCTAGGATGTAGTTAAAACTCAATAAATATTAGATGATGATGATTATTCCCTCAGCCTTCGTTTTCAGAAGCTGTTCTGGTGAACGAATTCTTGATAGTCACATTGTGTCTAACAGATTGGTTTACTACCATTCTAGGATGTTCTAGGAAAGTATTGCTTTAAAAACTATAACTACAAAGTGCTATTTCGTTAAATGACTGTAACAGAGACCAGTGAAATGAGCTTTTGCTGTCAAATCTACCTGTCGGTTGGGGGCCTGACAGGCTCCCAAAGGACCAGAAGATGGAATGGGATCTCCTTTTCTATGAAGGAGATTCATGGAATGAACGCAGCTGTAGCCTTGGAAAAGGACTCTGGTCCTACATCTTCCACTGGGTTGGTCTGCAGATCTGAAACAGGAAGGCTGAGAAGTGGGAGTGCTTCTGAAGACTGGCTCTGTCAGTAGGTTTGGATAAAGAAGAGAAGGTTGCAGATTGAAGAGTTTCTTGAAGGCATGGAACACTGGACAGAGACACAGGTTCCCAACCCGCATGGACCACTAACTCTTTGAACTTGATCAAGTCACTTCACCTGTATGTGTGATGAGAGCCCTGCATGAGCCTCAAGGCTTCTGCAGTAGTGTATTGGCGGAGACAGCCACCATTTCTTCCATCCCTACATGTTTGTCTCCATTGCAATGTAAGTTCGCTCCTTCTCCTATCGGGGGTAGCCTCTGTTTCCCCTCCCCTTGACTCTGGGCTCACCCTGTGACTTGCTCGGATTAATAGAACAGAGCACAGGGGACACTATGTTTGGGTCTAAGCATGAAGAGGCCTCGCAGCTTCTGCTACGACCCTCTCGAAAGGATGCTGCGGCCATGCGAACAAGCCCAGGCTAGCCTCCTTGACGATGAGATCACATGGAGAGAAAGGCTCGGCCAGAAGTGGGCAGCAACCAGCAGACAAACAGTTAGACCATCCAACCCCAGTTAAGTCACCGGATGAACACAGTCACGTGAGCCATCCCATGCAAGAAAACAGTGGAACCGCTCTGCTGAGCCCAGCCAAAATCACTGACCCACAGAGCTGTGAGCAAATAAAATGGCTATCGTTTTCAGCAACTAAGTGGTGCTTTGTTACACAAGACTAGATGATACAGCCCCTTTTACAGCTGACATTCTAGAAACTGACTTGATTGCTCTGAAAAAGGAATCAGGCCGTTTGATCTTTTAGCTGTATGTTAGGCTTTGCTGCTAAGAACTCGAAAGGTTAAGTGACTATTTTTTCCTCCCCTGTTCCCCACGCCCTTGACCCTGAAGGCCTTCTCTGTGTGACACTGTTGCATATAGACCCACTAGAGCTTAAACACTTTGCCACCTTCCCACCCTGTTACGACTTGGCTTGGAAGACAGGAAGTGGCTTGGTGACTCAGTGGTCCTTCCTTCTGAGTCACTGAGCTGTCAGTTCCCCCTCTCTGTGGTTCCATTCATTTGCTCAGTCAATACCTTGTGAGCCGCGGCCTTGTGCCCGGCCCTGTCTGGGAAGGAGGCCCCAAGGGAAGGGCCGGCGGCGAGTGGATCTGAGTGGGTGCACACCGGGAGGCACCCACTTGTCGCTCCCTTCTCAGCTGCTTCTTTGTAGCATCTCATGCGAGTACTTTTCTGGGCTTCCACAGAAGTGGCCCCGAGTTGGGGAACTTTTTTTTTTTTTTTTTAAAGATTTTATTTATTTATTTGACAGAGAGAGACAGCCAGCGAGAGAGGGAACACAAGCAGGGGGAGTGGGACAGGAAGAAGCAGGCTCATAGCAGAGGAGCCTGATGTGGGGGCTCGATCCCATAACACCGGGATCACGCCCTGAGCTGAAGGCAGACGCTTAACCGCTGTGCCACCCAGGCGCCCCCCGAGTTGGGGAACTTTTAAGGCCAGTTAGTTCTGAACTTTTCTTTATTATACATCTGAAGAAACAAAGGCCTGAGGAGTTAAGGACTGGGGTAGCTTGTGGTAAAATTAGGCCTAGTGTTCAGACCTCTTAGCTTAAAAATCCAACAGTCTCTTTATTGCATTGAAAGGCCCCACTCCAGGCCTACACTCTCCTTCCTCCTGATTCCCAAGTTTCCCACTAGTCCTCCTCAGTTTTGTGTTTCAGGCATAAAACTAGTTTCCTCTTCCTGCTCAAGATTCAGACATGAGGGATCTTTTCTCAGGTAAATTGCAGCCAACAATGATAATGGTAATAATTACAACAACAACATAAATTCAAAAAATACTTATTGGGCCCTTATTATGTGCCAGGCAGTGCCTCTGTTTTGGGGGTACAGTGAATAAAACAAGGAATCTACCTCTGGGGAATTTATATTCTTGAGGGAGATGGGGCAGATAATACTCCAGGAAGCAAATAAGAAAATTTGGGGCGGTGTTACAAAGATGAAATGGGAAAAAGTGATAGAGGTGACTGGACTGAAGGGTGTACAGACACAAAAGACCTCTTTGACCTTATGACCTTTGAGCTGAAATCTGATTGGTGAGGAACCAATAATTCTTCAGGAAATAAAAAGAACAAAGGCCCTGAGGTAAACTTACCTTATCTGAGAGCAGAGAGGAGGCATGTGGTCTCTTGGAGGGAGTGGTGAGGGGAGGAGGGAGGCAGAGGTCAGATCATGCAGGGCTCCGTAGGCCGCCATATGCAGAGCTGGGAACCTACGTGCCTGGGTGGGCACATGGGAGTATTCTAAGTGAGAGGATACAATTTACATTTTTAAGATCAATCAAAAAATCAGTCTGGCTGCCTGGATGGAGAATGGATGTTGAGGGTCAAGAGTGAAATTGGGAGAGGTGGTTCATTGCATGCTCACAATGTGTGGGGTACTTTATATATTTTAGCTCTAATCCTCCCAATGCTTCAGAGTAGATCTCATTATGCCCATTCTATAGAAGAAGAAATGGAGACTGAGAGGGATAAAGGAACTTGCCCAGGTCGTAGAGCCCAATTTGAACCCAGGACCACGTGACTCCATATTGGGAGTCCTTCCCTTCCCATGTAGCACGTGGCCTTCCTAAGCTGGTCAACCAACCCCTGCACTAACAAATTTCTCTGATTATCATCATATTTTGAAGTGTGACATTTTAGGGCTGGAAGCTATAGATTAAAGTCCCTTGAAGGCAGGAATCATATCTTCCTCATCTTGCCATTTAGTGGTGGCACAGTCCCTGACATAGAAGAGGCACTAACCCCGGGGCGCCTGGGTGGCACAGCGGTTAAGCGTCTGCCTTCGGCTCAGGGCGTGATCCTCGCGTTATGGGATCGAGCCCCACGTCAGGCTCCTCCACTATGAGCCTGCTTCTTCCTCTCCCACTCCCCCTGCTTGTGTTCCCTCTCTCGCTGGCTATCTCTATCTCTGTCAAATAAATAAATAAATAAAATCTTTAAAAAAAAAAAAAAAAAAGAAGAGGCACTAATCCTATCTGTTGAATGAATGAAGGAGTTCTAGTCCTGAGAGGTTTTCTGAACCACCTCCCACCTCAGGCCCACCATTTTCAAGACAGGAGGCTAAGTGTCTTCCCCAAAATCACTAGAGAGGACTGGAAGGAAAGCCTAGGCTGTTGAATCCATGGGTCTCTTTACCAAACCACACTGCCTCCAGTTTATCTGTTTAGGACAGATTTCTTGGTCGAACCTACTGTTTTAGCCTGGTTATCCTCAAGGTCAGGCACGGTGTCTGTTTTGTACCATGTTGGGAGTGTGTGGTGCCTGCAGGGAGGTTTAACCTGGAAGTGAGTTTTCTCTTGGAAAATTAAACTAAACAAATTAACTCTACATGTGAGGGGAAGAAAACAGACATCTTTAAGGTCTCCTAGAATAGCTACTTGACTGGAGTTTAATGTCTAAAGAGAAAATGTTCAGTCGGAACACGGTGTGGTTGAGAATGGAGCACAAAGAAAAAGGCCCTCTTTGACCTGACTGTCCAGCAGAATTTAGAGTTGGGGACAAAATATATTTGGGGAACGGGCGTTTTCTGGTTACCAGAGATCAATCTCTATGATAAGATACTCACTTCATGGTGTTTTATTGTGGATCACTAAGTGACAAATTCTCAAATGTTAATGTGGCTTTCTGGTTACCAGGGGGGTCCTCTGGGCAGGAGAGACAAACATTTCAGTCACTCTGAGAAAAAAGAATGTTCTCTATTATAAGTGAATTCACTTGCAGATATACCAAGAAAATTGTGTCACCAAAAATCTGGTCTTCCCTGGGGGTGGGACCTCTCAAAGTTGAGAAAGGCATAGACCACGAATATTTTTTGAGGTTCTGGGTATATTACAAATTGAACAAATGTTAAAAGATAGTTACAAAACTTGTGGTGTATTTTAATTGTTTGCCTTGAACCAACTGTTGACTTTTTACAAAGAAAACACAGTGCAATAATATTGTGCTAGCAAGATATAAATTAGGGACCCACAAGTGCACTTTACGCGGTATAGTTGGAGAATAGGATGGAAGTTTAAGGATGTGTGATGAATGCCTTCTATCGCTTTTGTTGGGCTGTCTCCATAACTGCATCAATGAGCTCATTTGGTGATGATATCAGAGCTATGTATAAGGCCTTGTGTGATGAGGCCCAAGACAAAGGGCCACGCTCACAAGTATAGGCCCACTTTCTCCACCTGCCAGCTCAGGCTCAGACCATCGGCAAGGTGATGCTATCCACAGACCACTAGCTAACTCAGCCTTTACCTGGTGAACCCCTGGCCACGTCATGAGCCCCCCCCTTAAAATAACACGTGTCCCACCAGATAAGGACGGCAGCCTGCAATGTACTCCTCATGAAACTTGTTGACTGACCAGCTGATAAGCCAGTGGTAAACCAAGCTAGGGCGTGCAAAAGTACACTTTAAGTATTGCCTTTGGGGAAGACACCTTCATGACAGAGGCGGGAAGGTGTTTGGGGAGACAGAAGGCAATGTGAAAGCGTGAGGAGATGTTTAGAAGGACACTGACTCACACTGACATGCCACATACTTTCCCTCGGCATGATAGCCAGTTCTCCTAGTTGCCCTCTCTGGCCTCTGCGATCCTGTCTTTCCAAGCTCTGTCCTACCACCACCTCTCAATTTGCAGCTTTCCAATCTGTGTGTCTCATACCATTCATGGTTCATAAAATCAAACTGGTGCGCGACAACCAACATTTGCTAAACAAATAGGATAGAAAATATCAGAAGGTATCATACAGTAAACATTAAAAAAAAAGTTAAAAAGCCTGTTTTCTGAAACCTGTTTTGAGTCCATGTATGTGCGCATTGGGTTGAGATGTAAAGTTAATTTCCTGCTGTAGGTTGGAGTGGAAGTTTTCCATCCGCTGCTCTAGGTGGCAGATGGAAATGCCCCTGCCCTTCCCTGAGCGAATCCTGTGCACGGGCTTCCGAAGCAAAGTTGCTTTGAATTGCTGTGATGGGAAGTGAGCTAACGCTAGCAACCATTCAGGACTTGCACAGCATGTCAGTTTCTTAGACAGTTTCTGGTCCAATGCCCTCAGTTCACTGTTTTCCGGTGGAAGGGGCTGAATCTAAGGAAGGTGGGAAGACAAGTTAGTGGGAGAACCTGCACTTCCAGAGGTTTCTCTGCCTCTCCTTCCTAGGTTCCTCTTCTTTAGGTCCTGTGGTCCTCTGTTGTAACACAGCGAAGATCAGGGGATTTAGATTTTTTCCAGAAAACCTGGATTTTGACTGCAGTCCATCATTTACTGTGCGATCTTGAACTAGATCATTGAATACGTCTACTCCTCGGCTGTATCAAATATAACACAGGATTTATGCTATTAGGGGCCAATTGAGTTCATCTATTCAATGGTACTTTCTGGACTGAGGCATTATATATATTTTCTAATAATAGTTTTTCCTCCTTGAGTATCCATGGCATTTATTCAACAAATATATGTTGCTATAGGACTAGCTGAAGGGGGATGGACGTAATAGCATCAAGTCTCACCCCTTGTTAAGAGTATTTACTAATATTTCCCAAGGAGAAGATGCTACTCTCCTCCATTTCAGTCTAGCATCGGTCTTCAGAACACTCACAGGGCCCTACAGAAGTTGGTTAATTTAAAGCTAGTTCAATACCATGACATAACCCAGCTTCCTTTAACTTCAAACCATCGCTCCTGCTTCCTGACAGCAGCCTGCAAAATGGCGTTCTTCTTCTCCTCCATCTTTGGGTTACATTCATAGCCTCATAAACTTGTGGGGACACATGAGGCCCTGTGACCACGGATGCCTCATTGATGACATTTTTTCACCTCTGCCTGCTCACCTCTGAGTGGGAACTCACCCGTTCAAACACAGTATTCTCCAGTTATTGCTCAGAGTTCCAAGAGTGGTGTTGTGCAGGAGCGGGCTGGGTTAGCCCCCAGCCCAATAAATAACACCTCTGTTCCCTGTCCCATTTCAGCACCAACTCAGAGAGCCACTGGAGCCAGATGGCTGGAGATCCAAATGACAGTCTTACTACTGACAAAGCTAAACTGGCGGATGAACCATCCATGAACGGGCACAGCTGGCCAGATGTTTCATTCTCAGATTAAACTTACCTCCCTGGGCCAAGCTGGACAACTGCAGGCTTCCCCCAGTGTGGAGAACAGAGACTGTATGTTCTCGAGACAAGCTGGATCCAAAGAGGAAGGAAGGAGCTGGACCGAGTATTCCAGTCTTTCTCCTACACTTGCCAGTCAGAGACCTTCCCTCTCTCTTTCCTACTGGAGATCTTTCCAGACAGAAACATGAGGGAATCAGGGTGTCCTCCTAGTTCTTAGGAGCATGTTGGCTCATGTTCTTTATTCTCTGGCTTCCTTGTTCAGGGGCTTCCTCACGATGGCAAGGAGTACCAGGTTCAATGCCCATGTGGGGAAAACGCCCTCTCCCCGTCTCTGTGCTGGGATCCAATGAGGAGGAAGTGCTTGGTTTTGGAATATCCTCAAGTTTCATGTGAAACAATTTCGCTTTTTCGGATTTGGCATCCAAACTCTTGCTGGGCTCCAGCCCCGCTAGACAAAGCCGATCAACCCATGCAGACAGGCCCCTTGAGAAGGGACTGGATCATTATGCTTGGCCCAGGAGTTCCTATGTGTCCTGAAGACTCCTACTCTACTATGATCTCTGGCAAGCCTCGTTGTGGCCCCAGGCCTTCCTTGGCTGCTCTCAAATCAAAACTAGTCTCTTTTGAGCTTCAGGGATTTTTAGAAGGTGATAATCAACCTCTTAGCTTTTTCTACCATTAAGGAGTTAGTTTTGAAACTCCCTGAATAGCCACTTACCTATCTTGGCCATTAATGCCCAGCATGGTGTCCTACCCACCGGGTGTCTCCTGGGCCTCCTCTGACTGTCTGATGCTGCCTAAGAAGGACTGCAGTTTCCTATGAAGCCTTGTGCAACAGCTTGGATCAAAACAAGATAAAAGACCTTATTTTCTTGACCGACACATTTAAAATGTTTGGAGCAGTTGTTCACACAGGAACACTGGGCATCACTGAAAAGAAAAGGCCCAAGACCGTTTGCATATTTCTGGACATCACATTGCTATTATGCAGGAAGTGATTTTGACCAGCAGCTGGTCAGGACAGTGTCTCGCTGTACTCATCCTGGAAATTACAGCAGTGACTCACAGTTCATGGAGTTGTGACACCCTAACACTGTGTTTTAGTCTCCCTTCCCCTCTACTGGTACAATGGAAATTTGGGGTGAGTACGGAAGTTAAGACGTTAGTGAATTTCAATCAGTTTTGAAGTTAAAAAATCTGAGGCTTGGAATCTGTTTAAATGCCCTCCAAAAGTCATCAGTTGTTTTCCCTTTTGGTGACCGTTCACATCTCAATCAGTACTGTCCAATAGCACTTAACAAAATTTTATGGTGTATCATTCCTTTTATTATCAATAAATTGAGTGATCCAACCAAAAAATTATTATTGACAAATTGATTGATTCAACAACAACAATTTAGCATGTTTTGGCAAGCACTGGTGATCTAGGGGTGGAATGTGGGGGGACAGCAAGAGTCATATCAATAATGCTAAGCCATAAAGTTCAGCACTATGCTCTGGGGATTTAGGAGAATGGCCCATGTACTTCATCTGGTGGGTCTTGGAAGAGGAGATCAGGTTTGAGCTGACTGCAAAGGATGAAGACACGATTACAAGGTTTTCATGGGGAGAGAGAGGTTGCCTGGGTGGAGAAATATGAATCCGAGGCTCAACCTCAGACTCTCAGGGGAGTAGGGAGCCTAATGCAGTTCTTGATCCCAGGACCTTGGGATCATGACCTGAGCCGAAGGCAGATGCTTAACCAACTGGGCCAGCCAGGTGCCCCACGTTTTCAACAGTTCAAAAATGTAAATTCTTATGATTCATGATAGCCAAGGGGTGGATAATGGTGGATAATGGTTTAAAAAAAAAAAGTGGTATCTACATACAATGGAATATTATTCAGCCTTGAAAAGGAAGGAAATCCTGTCACATGATACAAATGGCTGAACCTCGAGGACATTCTGCTAAATGAACTAAGCCAGTCATGAAAAGATAAATACTGTGTGCCTCCACTTACGTGAGGTACCTAAAGTAGTCAAATTCACAGAAACAGGACGCAGAATGATGGTTGCCAGGGGGCCAGGGCAAGGGGGAGTGGGAAGCTACGCTTAAGGGATCTACAGTCCCAGTTTTGCAAGATGGAAAAGTTGTAGAGACTGGTTACGTAACAACGGGAACACACTGAACACTATCACACTGTACGCTTGGAAATGGGTAAGATGGCGCAGGAAGGCCAAGCAGGAGGCTGTTGCAATGATCCATGAGAGAGACAAGGGGGAATTGGATTTCAGTGATAACAGCGGAACTGGTAAGAAGTGATCACATTTTTAAAATATATGTTGAAGGTAGACCTAGCAGAATTTGTGGTTGGGTCACACAGACCTTCTGAAGGAAAGAAAGAGGAGAATCAAGAATACCTACAAGGTTTTTGGCTGAGACACATGGATGAATAGAATTGCCACTTACTAAGATGAGAAAGTCTTTAAGAAGAGCAGGCTTGGGGGCGGTTTGAGATGATTTTAGGACACGTTACATTAGAAATGCTTATCAGAAATCCAATTGGTGACATAAAAGAGGCACTGGATTTATAAGGATGGAGTTAATGGGAGGGGTCCAAGCTTAAGTTATACATTTGAGAGTAGCCCTAAGTAGAATGTACTTAAAATCTAAGACTGGATGAACCTACCAAAGGAGAGCGTATAGACAGAGAAAAGGAAACCCATTACTGCTTCCTAAAGTACTCCACCAAGGGGAAGTCAGGACAATGGGGAAGGAGGACACAAAAACACTGGGAAGCAGTGGTCAGAGAGAAAATGAAAACCAGGTAAGTGTGCTGTTCTAATGGAAAGTGGAGAAATTATTTCCAGGCTGCTGTTGGCTCAAGGAAGATGAGGACTGAGAACCGGCTATTGGCTTAACAACGTTGAGGTCACTGAGACATGGATAAGGTAGGGTTCAGGAGAGAATTAGAGGGGAGAACATAGTGATGGCATGCATAAACCATCCTTTCAAAGAGGAGAAATCAAAGTAGGGAAGTATCATGAGGGGGAATGAGGTCAAGGTATTTTGTTTTGTTTTTTAAGATTGGAAGAATTACAACATGTTGGCATGCTGATGGGAACAATCCAGTACAGGGTAGAAACGGACAATGTGGAAGTGAGAAAAGAGTAGCTGGGGCAATGAATTTGAGTAGGTGGAGGCACTACAATGTGGTAGACAAATGAAGGGGTCAGCCCTAAGTAGGAGTATGGAAAGTTAATCCAAGGGAAAGTAGACTATATGACTACAAGCCCAGGTAGGCAGGTAGGTGGGATCACTTGGGACTTCTGATTGTTTTGATTTTTTCAGTGAAAAGGGACGCAAGGTCATCAGCAGGGAGTAGGATGGGATTAGAAGTATTGGAGGTTGAAGGAGCAGAGAAAGTATTAAGTACTTATAAGAGTGGAAGAGTGACTGAATAAAAACTTGTAGCATTGAATAGTTACTGGGTAGGTTATACTAATGTAAAACCATTCATCATCCTTTCCTCCTAGCTCCTCCTCACCATGCTTTCCCTGTAGGAGCAATAAGTTCCCATCCCATTGATGTTATGCTTGGCCAGATGACTTTCTTTGACCAATGAAATATGTTAGTGGAAGTGGCATGTACCACTTCAGAAGAGAAAAAAAGAAAGATTAAGATGGTAAATTTTTTTTTTGTTTTTTTTGTTTTTTTTTTTTTACCACAATTAACAACTTTTACAAGAAGTCAATTCTTCATGTGGAAGTCATACAAAAACAGGCAACAGACCCTGTGGGCTATAATTTGCCAACCTCTTGCCAATGGGTGGCCAGTCTGAGCACAAAAAAGATGGTCCACATCAATGCTTCTCAAGTGTCCCCACTGAAAGACCTCTAATAACACAAAGGGAAGAATGCAGACTCCCACATGGATCTGCCTACAAGTCTATAAAATTCTTTTAAGTACTCTTTCAAATGAAGTTCATGAACATCTTTGAATCTTAGTCTATAACAGATGTTGTTTTAATGTAAAATTGGCATTCACTGTAAAAATCTGTAAAAACTGATGCTAACGCAAGCTCAAAGAAGGTGAGTGACCTAGTCAAGTCACATAGCTAGAACGAGTCAGGTATGGGACTGGATCCCAAATTCCTGATTCAAAATGTACACTTTCCTCCTGAGCGGGTTCCTTCCCATCAGGCTTTGGCTCTCCATTCCCAGCCCCTAGCCATGTTCCCCCATAGTTGACACAGTCTTCAAGGTAGTGATGGCAAAGCACTTTTGAGTTTCTTGTTTAATACCATCAATTCATAAGTTTTATATATGATTTGTCCTGCTATAGTCTATAATATTTTAGGTGATATTTTCTAGAATGCAGTTTCATCTCTTACCCTAATTATGCTTCCTCATCCATATATATATATATATTTTACTTTTCATAGCATCCCATTCTGTTATACATTGTGAAACGTTGAATTATGAAAGACCTGACAGATTTGCTATTTTTGTATACCCAGGATCCATTTTTTTCTTGTGGTAGATTGTATTATTTGTTCAGAATTCTCCTTACCCTCCCTGTCCTTCCTCCAGTCCCACTGACTTTAGACTTGGCCACATGACTTTCTTTCCCCAATGGATTACGAGTCAAAGTGGGGGGTGAGAGAAGCCTAAGCAGAGGTTTCAAGAGGCCTAATGAGTCTCCACTCGCCTCTCTTGAGCTCCTGCCTTCTTAGAGAACCATACGTCTCAGGTCGAATCTATTCCTTCAGCCCAGGTCCCAGAATGAAAAGAGGTGTGAAACAGACCAGAACCCAACCAACCCAGACCTATTTGTTGTAGGTCACTGAGTCTTGGGATTGTTTGTTACATTGCATTATCCCAGCAAAAACTGACTAAATACATCCCTTCTCTTGGAACCAGGGCTTCTATTTTCTTCTGAAGACCCAGCCCTTCTCCACTTTTTATCCATAGGGTTTGGCTGGGCTGGCCCTCCTCCACTGGGCCCCAGCACTTTCCAACACATCATCCGGCTAACTCCCATCTCTGTTGAGATCTCAGCTCTTCTTATCAAAGCTGAGAGAGCCTAACACTGTCTTGGCCAGTGGAAATGATTGACCCTGGGCCTTGTTACCTGCTCAAAAGGGCTCCTAAAGAAATCTTACTCATAACCCATGCAGTCTTTACTACTGTTTGCTACAACGAAAGCATAGAAAGAAGAGTGTGGATCATACAATACTAGATGCCACACCTCTTGGCTACCTTTTGATAGTGGGCAGGAAAGCATGGGAAAAAAATAGCAGTTGTTATGGACTTAAAGTTTGTGGCTCCCGAAAATGAACACTGAAGCCCTAACCCCCATTGTGATGGTATTAGGAGATGCGGGCTTTGGGAGTTCATCAGGTTTAGACGACGTCATGAGGGTGAAGCTCCCGTGTGGGATTAGTGTCCTTACAAGAATGGATGCCAGAAGTTTTGCTTCCTCCCTCTCTCCCCACATGTGTGTACTGAGAAAAGGCCATATGGGAACATAGCAAGAGGGGGTCATGCTAGAAAGAGGGCTCTCACCAAGCAGCAAATCTGCTGGCACCTTGATCTTGGACTACCCATCCTCCAGGACTATGAGAAATAAAGGTCTGTTATTTAAGCTGTCCATCCAGTCTATGGCATTTGTTACCGCAGTCCAAGATAAGACAGCAGTTTTCCCTTAGAATGCGAAGGACAGACGCTGGAGACACCTAAAAGTAAAAGTTATTCCCTGTGCCAGGAGGAAGAGCAGAGTCAGCTCTGAATTACTCATTCACGTGGAGAGCTGGGAGCAGCGGTGTGGACAATCTCAAACACCAGGAAAATTTAAGAGGCCTTCATTTGATCAGAGAAACCCTAGGGCTGCCCATAAATGTTTCAGGAGTGCTTTAAACAGGGGCGTGTTTCCTCAAAACAATCCAACCGCCTGATGAAAACACGTATACCTTTTCTCTCACACATATTAGGATTCTACAAAGATTTATTGTGGAAAAAATAAAATGAAAATCATGAAATCCACTGGTTTAAAATATACTTGTGTTTGGCTTTGGCATATACTTTTTAAAATAAAGCAAAATGGTGTTCTCAATTGTGCGTGTGAGATTTTTTTGTCCTCCTTGAGAAGGCTAATAAGTTTACATTCTCCCAGTCCACAGATCACTGGAGCACAAGGGGACAGAGTGAGCTCTCCCGAGTGCCAAGGGAAGCCAGCGAGGGATTACAAGGGTGATCCCTAAAGGTGTAAAAGGAGCCGTAGCAAACCAGGAGTTGGTAAAACAGCCCTCTTCCCCATGCCTTCTCCTCCTTCTCTGCTCTCCTGTCTTACCCCCACCTCTCATACCTCATGGTTTCCCACCCTTCTCAGAGGTTTGGCAGGCCTCCTCCCACCTCTCAGTGAACTCTCCATACCAGCCAGGTAGCAAATGCTTCGAAATGGACTGTCCTATGACTCAGGTGCTCTGACAGGCACTTAGGGGTGGAGAGCCGCGGGTACAAACTTGAGTAAAACACTATGCCTGCCCTTAGAAACCCACGGTTTAGTAGACGTGAGAGATTCATAAGCAAATAATCTTTAGAAAAGATTGCAAAAATAAGAAACAAAGTGGGGACTGTGACTTGATTGGTTTGGGCTGTGCATGGAGACCAGTAGTCTTCAAAACGCTCCCCAGGTGATTCTGAACAGTAAACCGGCCTGAGAACTGCCCCAGATGTTCTGAATCACGTATTCCCACAGGTGAGGCCCAGGCAACCAGTATTTTATCAGGCCCTGCACATGACGCTGGGGCACACTCAAGTTTGAGAACCACCGGTCTGCCGCCCAGCAAGGGAGTGGAGGCACAGAGATGGAAGGTTCCAGAAGGTGAGCAGTTGGGGTTGGAGCACAGCGCTTGGGGTGAGGGGCCCTTCCAAAGCCCGCGTCAGCCTCAGGCAATGGACAAGCTCTCCAGGGACAGCCTGGCCTGGTCCTCCGGGTGGGTTGTCCCGAGGGATGCTGCGCTCTGTAATCCTGCCTTGCGACCACAGAGGCTCCTCCTGAAGCCTCAGTCACTCAGCGCCGCCGTGGCTGCTCATTTCCCTCTGGAGCTCCTTAGCAGGCAGGAAAGGTTGGGCCTGTGGTAGGCCATAGTGAACGGCCAGAAAGGTCTCTTCCTGGCGAATCCTGGCTTCCAGTTTATGGCTCTCATTCTTTTCCCCAAAGTGGGCCCCTTACTCTGAGCTCTGGCTTTTTTTTTTTTTTTTTTTTTTAATCCCAGACAGGAACTGTGTCCATCCCCAGACAGAAACCGTGCCTCCTTTTCTGCACATCCAAGGCAATGCCGTCCCCACCCACGATAAAAGCAGCCTTTTGCCTAGAGCCACCTAACTCGGCACCCCATTCCCCGTGCCCCACTGCCCCACAACTCAGCCATTCCAGCTAACAGAAAACAGCCAGTCTAGCGGCCTCCACGCTTCGGGCCTTCCCGCCCAGGCCAACTGGGCAAGGCAGGACCCCACTGCCGTGCCCAGCACAGGGACCCCGAGGGCGGAGGAGGGATCCCCAGGTCCGCCG